>NC_138297.1:75415000-75505000 GCF_965601325.2 Salmo salar
TCCACACCTGTTTTGGTGTAACAGACACAACTTAGACTACATGGATAGAAGAA
Source organism: Salmo salar (assembly GCF_965601325.2). Taxonomy (NCBI): domain Eukaryota; kingdom Metazoa; phylum Chordata; class Actinopteri; order Salmoniformes; family Salmonidae; genus Salmo; species Salmo salar. Next base: position 75,415,054 of record NC_138297.1, read on the forward strand.
CAACTGGGTTTAAAAAGACAAGAGTCCAGGGAATTACAGAAGTGGAAATGTCCATATTGTGAAACCCTGATAATAAAAATCAGCCAATCACGATCAACCCACCCCTTCTAAAAAGTACACAAAAGGACGGATAAGAGTCACAATCAGATTATTTGCTTGTCCGGCTGAAAACCAACTGGGGAAAAAAAGACCGCTTACCGATCCAACAATGAACGTGAGTTTTTAGGCTACATTTTACAACGGCATAAATGTACCACACTAAACACTGTTATATGTAACCAGACCTGCATTTCCATATAATGAGCAGAAAATGAAAACATAGAATTACATAAAAGAAGATAATTTAACAGACTCTCTCTGTGATAATATCTCATGTTTCAGACCCTGAAGTTTCTCCACGTGTTGCTGCTGGCAGTAACAGTTCATTCTAAAGGCTTGATGTTCCAGCCTCTGGACTGTGCTGATATCTACAACGACGGATCCAAGGCCAGCGGCGTCTACAGGATCTACCCTGCTGGACCCAACTCTCCTCGCTACGTCTACTGTGATATGGATACCGACGGAGGGAAATGGACCGTGAGTAGGCTACCTGGAAGGAAACTATTTAACAGAGTACATAACCAGTGTTCAGACCATAGTAGAGTCAGCCTCGACCCCTCCGGACCACACTAGAGTCAGCCTCGACCCCTCCGGACCACACTAGAGTCAGCCTCGACCCCTCCGGACCACACTAGAGTCAGCCTCGACCCCTCCGGACCACACTAGAGTCAGCCTCGACCCCTCCGGACCACACTAGTCAGCCTCGACCCCTCCGGACCACACTAGTCAGCCTCGACCCCTCAGGACCACACTAGTCAGCCTCGACCCCTCCGGACCACACTAGTCAGCCTCGACCCCTCCGGACCACACTAGTCAGCCTCGACCCCTCCGGACCACACTAGTCAGCCTCGACCCCTCCGGACCACACTAGTCAGCCTCGACCCCTCCGGACCACACTAGTCAGCCTCGACCCCTCCGGACCACACTAGAGTCAGCCCCTCCGGACCACACTAGAGTCAGCCCCTCCGGACCACACTAGAGTCAGCCCCTCCGGACCACACTAGAGTCAGCCCCTCCGGACCACACTAGAGTCAGCCCCTCCGGACCACACTAGAGTCAGCCCCTCCGGACCACACTAGAGTCAGCCCCTCCGGACCACACTAGAGTCAGCCCCTCCGGACCACACTAGAGTCAGCCCCTCCGGACCACACTAGAGTCAGCCCCTCCGGACCACACTAGAGTCAGCCCCTCCGGACCACACTAGAGTCAGCCCCTCCGGACCACACTAGAGTCAGCCCCTCCGGACCACACTAGAGTCAGCCCCTCCGGACCACACTAGAGTCAGCCCCTCCGGACCACACTAGAGTCAGCCCCTCCGGACCACACTAGAGTCAGCCCCTCCGGACCACACTAGAGTCAGCCCCTCCGGACCACACTAGAGTCAGCCCCTCCGGACCACACTAGAGTCAGCCCCTCCGGACCACACTAGAGTCAGCCCCTCCGGACCACACTAGAGTTAGCCCCTCCGGACCACACTAGAGTCAGCCTCAGCCCCTCCGGACCACACTAGAGTCAGCCTCGACCCCGCCGGACCACACTAGAGTCAGCCTCGACCCCTCCAGACCACACTAGAGTCAGTCTCGACCCCTCCAGACCACACTAGAGTCATCCCCTCCAGACCACACTAGAGTCAGCCTCGACCCCTCCGGACCACACTAGTCAGCCTCGACCCCTCCGGACCACACTAGAGTCAGCCCCTCCAGACCACACTAGAGTCAGCCTCGACCCCTCCGGACCACACTAGTCAGCCTCGACCCCTCCGGACCACACTAGAGTCAGCCCCTCCAGACCACACTAGAGTCAGCCTCGACCCCTCCGGACCACACTAGTCAGCCTCGACCCCTCAGGACCACACTAGAGTCAGCCCCTCCAGACCACACTAGAGTCAGCCCCTCCGGACCACACTAGAGTCAGCCCCTCCGGACCACACTAGAGTCAGCCCCTCCGGACCACACTAGAGTCAGCCCCTCCGGACCACACTAGAGTTAGCCCCTCCGGACCACACTAGAGTCAGCCTCAGCCCCTCCGGACCACACTAGAGTCAGCCTCGACCCCTCCAGACCACACTAGAGTCAGTCTCGACCCCTCCAGACCACACTAGAGTCATCCCCTCCAGACCACACTAGAGTCAGCCTCGACCCCTCCGGACCACACTAGAGTCAGCCCCTCCAGACCACACTAGAGTCAGCCTCGACCCCTCCGGACCACACTAGTCAGCCTCGACCCCTCAGGACCACACTAGAGTCAGCCCCTCCAGACCACACTAGAGTCAGCCCCTCCAGACCACACTAGAGTCAGCCCCTCCAGACCACACTAGAGTCAGCATCAACATGCTACATCGACATTCACTGATCTTGTTGAAGTATTTTAAGACCACAGTATTCTGCCAGATTAGAGGTCTGATCAACAGTATTCTGCCAGATAAGGAGGTCTGATCAACAGTATTCTGCCAGATAAGGAGGTCTGATCAACAGTATTCTGCCAGATAAGGAGGTCTGATCAACAGTATTCTGCCAGATAAGGAGGTCTGATCAACAGTATTCTGCCAGATAAGGAGGTCTGATCAACAGTATTCTGCCAGATAAGGAGGTCTGATCAACAGTATTCTGCCAGATAAGGAGGTCTGATCAACAGTATTCTGCCAGATAAGGAGGTCTGATCAACAGTATTCTGCCAGATAAGGAGGTCTGATCAACAGTATTCTGCCAGATAAGGAGGTCTGATCAACAGTATTCTGCCAGATAAGGAGGTCTGATCAACAGTATTCTGCCAGATAAGGAGGTCTGATCAACAGTATTCTGCCAGATAAGAGGTCTGATCAACAGTATTCTGCCAGATAAGGAGGTCTGATCAACAGTATTCTGCCAGATAAGGAGGTCTGATCAACAGTATTCTGCCAGATAAGGAGGTCTGATCAACAGTATTCTGCCAGATAAGGAGGTCTGATCAACAGTATTCTGCCAGATAAGGAGGTCTGATCAACAGTATTCTGCCAGATAAGGAGGTCTGATCAACAGTATTCAGCCAGATAAGGAGGTCTGATCAACTGTTGGTACTGAACTCTGAGTAGATGCTTACACTTTCTCCTCTCCTTCACCCCCCTCCCTCTTCCCCTCCTCCCCCCCTCCTCCTCTCTCTCCCCCCTCCTCTCTCTCCCCCCCTCCTCTCTCTCCCCCCCTCCTCTCTGGGTGATATTAATTACAAGGTAGAATAGGACTGGTTTAGACACCAGGTGGGTGATATTAATTACCAGGTAGAATAGGACTGGTTTAGACACCAGGTGGGTGATATTAATTACCAGGTAGAAGAGGACTGGTTTAGACACCAGGTGGGTGATATTAATTGCCAGGTAGAAGAGGACTGGTTTAGACACCAGATGGGTGATATTAATTACCAGGTAGAAGAGGACTGGTTTAGACACCAGGTGGGTGATATTAATTACCAGGTAGAAGAGGACTGGTTTAGACACCAGGTGGGTGATATTAATTACCAGGTAGAAGAGGACTGGTTTAGACACCAGGTGGGTGATATTAATTACCAGGTAGAAGAGGACTGGTTTAGACACCAGGTGGGTGATATTAATTACCAGGTAGTAGAGGACTGGTTTAGACACCAGGTGGGTGATATTAATTACCAGGTAGAAGAGGACTGGTTTCGACCTGAGACACCAGGTGGGTGATATTAATTACCAGGTAGAAGAGGACTGGTTTAGACACCAGGTGGGTGATATTAATTACCAGGTAGAAGAGGACTGGTTTAGACACCAGGTGGGTGATATTAATTACCAGGTAGAAGAGGACTGGTTTAGACACCAGGTGGGTGATATTAATTACCAGGTAGAAGAGGACTGGTTTAGACACCAGGTGGGTGATATTAATTACCAGGTAGAAGAGGACTGGTTTAGACCTGAGACACCAGGTGGGTGATATTAATTACCAGGTAGAAGAGGACTGGTTTAGACACCAGGTGGGTGATATTAATTACCAGGTAGAAGAGGACTGGTTTAGACCTGAGACACCAGGTGGGTGATATTAATTACCAGGTAGTAGGGGACTGGTTTAGACACCAGGTGGGTGATATTAATTACCAGGTAGTAGAGGACTGGTTTAGACACCAGGTGGGTGATATTAATTACCAGGTAGAAGAGGACTGGTTTAGACACCAGGTGGGTGATATTAATTGCCAGGTAGTAGAGGACTGGTTTAGACACCAGGTGGGTGATATTAATTACCAGGTAGAAGAGGACTGGTTTAGACACCAGGTGGGTGATATTAATTACCAGGTAGAAGAGGACTGGTTTAGACACCAGGTGGGTGATATTAATTACCAGGTAGAAGAGGACTGGTTTAGACACCAGGTGGGTGATATTAATTACCAGGTAGAAGAGGACTGGTTTAGACACCAGGTGGGTGATATTAATTACCAGGTAGAAGAGGACTGGTTTAGACACCAGGTGGGTGATATTAATTACCAGGTAGAAGAGGACTGGTTTAGACACCAGGTGGGTGATATTAATTACCAGGTAGAAGAGGACTGGTTTAGACACCAGATGGGTGATATTAATTACCAGGTAGAAGAGGACTGGTTTAGACACCAGGTGGGTGATATTAATTACCAGGTAGAAGAGGACTGGTTTAGACACCAGGTGGGTGATATTAATTACCAGGTAGTAGAGGACTGGTTTAGACACCAGGTGGGTGATATTAATTACCAGGTAGAAGAGGACTGGTTTAGACACCAGGTGGGTGATATTAATTACCAGGTAGAAGAGGACTGGTTTAGACACCAGGTGGGTGATATTAATTACCAGGTAGAAGAGGACTGGTTTAGACAACAGGTGGGTGATATTAATTACCAGGTAGAAGAGGACTGGTTTAGACACCAGGTGGGTGATATTAATTACCAGGTAGTAGAGGACTGGTTTAGACACCAGGTGGGTGATATTAATTACCAGGTAGTAGAGGACTGGTTTAGACACCAGATGGGTGATATTAATTACCAGGTAGAAGAGGAATGGTTTAGACACCAGGTGGGTGATATTAATTACCAGGTAGTAGAGGACTGGTTTAGACAGCAGGTGGGTGATATTAATTACCAGGTAGAAGAGGACTGGTTTAGACACCAGGTGGGTGATATTAATTACCAGGTAGAAGAGGACTGGTTTAGACACCAGGTGGGTGATATTAATTACCAGGTAGAAGAGGACTGGTTTAGACACCAGGTGGGTGATATTAATTACCAGGTAGAAGAGGACTGGTTTAGACACCAGGTGGGTGATATTAATTACCAGGTAGAAGAGGACTGGTTTAGACACCAGGTGGGTGATATTAATTACCAGGTAGAAGAGAAAACCAGCAGGCTCTGAACCTGGTCGGGGGGGGGGGGGGGGGGGTAAAAGGTGAATACCTCTGTTGTAAAAAAAGGTTCACCTCTCGTCTGTTCGATGCAGGTCTGGACACCATCTACCTCCTGACCCTGAAAAAGACGTACGAGTTGAGGGTGGACATGGAGGACTTCGACGGACAGAGAGCATACGCTTTCTACGCCTCCTTCGCCATCTCTCCCGAAGTCACAGATCCTGAACTGGACGGCTACAAACTTCAGGTTACTGGCTTTAAAGATGGAGGAGCAGGTGAGAACAGTTCAACTTCATTAGAGAAACATCTGGGCTGTATTCATTAGTCCAGAGTTCAGCTAGGTCCCCTCATTCGGTTCTGTTTGATTTCTAGTGAATACAGCTGATCTGGGATCAGTTTATTAGAGATCATAATGAAGAGTACTACGTAGAACGGATGGGGGGGGGGGGACGACGACGACGACCTGGTCCTAGATCACATTGAGACATTGTAGACTGATTTTTGACAGAGGTCTCTGGGCAGTAGCCTATGTGGTAAATCGGTTCTTTAACATCTGACCTGCGTTTCCCGCTTGAACCAAGGGGACTCTCTCACCCATCACAGCGGTATGAAGTTCTCCACCTTCGACAGAGACCAGGACGCCCACGAGACCAACTGCGCAGTCAGCGCAGTCGGAGGTTATTGGTTCAACGACTGTTACCTCTCAAACCCAAACGGTCTTTATACGTGGGGACTGAACTCACAGATGGGGGTCAACTGGAGGGGATGGAAGACCTTCTACTCTGTGAAAGTCATATCCATGAAGATTAGACCTGTGAAGTTCCTTAACAAAATCCTGTAGTTAAAAATGGTTCTTTAAAATGCTAGATTGGAAGACTTTTTGCATGTTTTCATTTTTTTTTGGACTCTATACACAGTGTAACATGTCGTATAAAACTTTTTTTTTTTTTAACTCTCCTGTGAAAATGTTCCTTTTCAAAGCTCATTATTCTGTTAAACCCAAATCATGTTGTTGCCTCGTCCAATATACTGGTATTTGTGGCTGGGTCTGTTGTGGTGCCCATATTACCTCCACATCGGCAGTCATGGGTCAAGACCACAGTAACATTCTGCTGAGTCAATTTCATCTCCTATAATGAACTCTGGACATGGTGGATAAACCCACCTGACTACACACCAATCAATCAGGTCCTAACGGCCCGGTCCTTGGTAGAACCCATACTGACTGACTACACACCAATCAATCAGGTCCTAACGGCCCGGTCCTTGGTAGAACCCACCTGACTACACACTAATCAATCAGGTCCCTAACGGCCCGGTCCTTGGTAGAACCCATACTGACTGACTACACACCAATCAATCAGGTCCTAACGGCCCGGTCCTTGGTAGAACCCATACTGACTGACTACACACCAATCAATCAGGTCCCTAACGGCCCGGTCCTTGGTAGAACCCATACTGACTGACTACACACCAATCAATCAGGTCCTAACGGCCCGGTCCTTGGTAGAACCCATACTGACTGACTACACACCAATCAATCAGGTCCTAACGGCCCGGTCCTTGGTAGAACCCATACTGACTACACACCAATCAATCAGGTCCTAACGGCCCGGTCCTTGGTAGAACCCATACTGACTGCACACCAATCAATCAGGTCCCTAACGGCCCGGTCCTTGGTAGAACCCATACTGACTGACTACACACCAATCAATCAGGTCCTAACGGCCCGGTCCTTGGTAGAACCCATACTGACTGACTACACACCAATCAATCAGGTCCTAACGGCCCGGTCCTTGGTAGAACCCATACTGACTGACTACACACCAATCAATCAGGTCCTAACGGCCCGGTCCTTGGTAGAACCCACCTGACTACACACTAATCAATCAGGTCCTAACGGCCCGGTCCTTGGTAGAACCCATACTGACTGCACACCAATCAATCAGGTCCTAACGGCCCGGTCCTTGGTAGAACCCATACTGACTACACACCAATCAATCAGGTCCTAACGGCCCGGTCCTTGGTAGAACCCATACTGACTGACTACACACCAATCAATCAGGTCCCTAACGGCCCGGTCCTTGGTAGAACCCATACTGACTGACTACACACCAATCAATCAGGTCCTAACGGCCCGGTCCTTGGTAGAACCCATACTGACTGACTACACACCAATCAATCAGGTCCTAACGGCCCGGTCCTTGGTAGAACCCATACTGACTGACTACACACCAATCAATCAGGTCCTAACGGCCCGGTCCTTGGTAGAACCCACCTGACTACACACTAATCAATCAGGTCCTAACGGCCCGGTCCTTGGTAGAACCCATACTGACTGCACACCAATCAATCAGGTCCTAACGGCCCGGTCCTTGGTAGAACCTATACTGACTACACACCAATCAATCAGGTCCTAACGGCCCGGTCCTTGGTAGAACCCACCTGACTACACACTAATCAATCAGGTCCTAACGGCCCGGTCCTTGGTAGAACCCATACTGACTGACTACACACCAATCAATCAGGTCCTAACGGCCCGGTCCTTGGTAGAACCCACCTGACTACACACTAATCAATCAGGTCCTAACGGCCCGGTCCTTGGTAGAACCCATACTGACTACACACCAATCAATCAGGTCCTAACGGCCCGGTCCTTGGTAGAACCCATACTGACTACACACCAATCAATCAGGTCCTAACGGCCCGGTCCTTGGTAGAACCCACCTGACTACACACTAATCAATCAGGTCCCTAACGGCCCGGTCCTTGGTAGAACCCATACTGACTGACTACACATCAATCAATCAGGTCCTAACGGCCCGGTCCTTGGTAGAACCCATACTGACTACACACCAATCAATCAGGTCCTAACGGCCCGGTCCTTGGTAGAACCCATACTGACTGACTACACACCAATCAATCAGGTCCTAACGGCCCGGTCCTTGGTAGAACCCATACTGACTGACTACACATCAATCAATCAGGTCCCTAACGGCCCGGTCCTTGGTAGAACCCATACTGACTGACTACACATCAATCAATCAGGTCCCTAACGGCCCGGTCCTTGGTAGAACCCATACTGACTACACACCAATCAATCAGGTCCCTAACGGCCCGGTCCTTGGTAGAACCCATACTGACTACACACCAATCAATCAGGTCCTAACGGCCCGGTCCTTGGTAGAACCCATACTGACTACACATCAATCAATCAGGTCCCTAACGGACCGGTCCTTGGTAGAACCCATACTGACTACACACCAATCAATCAGGTCCTAACGGCCCGGTCCTTGGTAGAACCCATACTGACTACACACTAATCAATCAGGTCCTAACGGCCCGGTCCTTGGTAGAACCCATACTGACTACACACTAATCAATCAGGTCCCTAACGGCCCGGTCCTTGGTAGAACCCATACTGACTACACACCAATCAATCAGGTCCCTAACGGCCCGGTCCTTGCTAGAACCCATACTTCCTACCCTTTAATTGTATAAAATGTCTATGGATATATATGCTATGCTTATCTGTTACTTGGCAAAACAAGGTCATCAAATCTCATTTATTTATATAGCCCTTCTTACATCAGCTGATATCTCAAATGTGCTGACATGTCATCTAAGAATATATGGTTTTGTTTACATTCTCATATCCATAATCAATATGTAAAGGACAGACAAGGAAGTGAAGTGTTTACACTGGAAATTGGTCATGTGACAATAAACAACATGTGAAAACATTCCACAGACTGGTTAGTGGTCAGAATATCCAGACTGGTTAGTGGTCAGAATATCAAGACTGGTTAGTGGTCAGAATATCCAGACTGGTTAGTGGTCAGAATATCCAGACTAGGTAGTGGTCAGAATATCCAGACTAGGTAGTGGTCAGAATATCCAGACTGGTTAGTGGTCAGAATATCCAGACTGGTTAGTGGTCAGAATATCCAGACTGGTTAGTGGTCAGAATATCCAGACTGGTTAGTGGTCAGAATATCCAGACTGGTAGAAACATCCCCCAGACTGGTTAGTGGTCAGAATATCCAGACTGGTTAGTGGTCAGAATATCCAGACTAGGTAGTGGTCAGAATATCCAGACTAGGTAGTGGTCAGAATATCCAGACTGGTTAGTGGTCAGAATATCCAGACTGGTTAGTGGTCAGAATATCCAGACTGGTTAGTGGTCAGAATATCCAGACTGGTTAGTGGTCAGAATATCCAGACTGGTAGAAACATCCCCCAGACTGGTTAGTGGTCAGAATATCCAGACTGGTTAGTGGTCAGAATATCCAGACTGGTTAGTGGTCAGAATATCCAGACTGGTTAGTGGTCAGAATATCCAGACTGGTTAGTGGTCAGAATATCCAGACTGGTTAGTGGTCAGAATATCCAGACTGGTTAGTGGTCAGAATATCCAGACTGGTTAGTGGTCAGAATATCCAGACTGGTAGAAACATCCCCCAGACTGGTTAGTGGTCATTACTAATACAGGTCTTAGAATATCCAGACTGGTTAGTGGTCATCACTAATACAGGTCTTAGAATATCCAGACTGGTTAGTGGTCGGAATATCCAGACTGGTTAGTGGTCAGAATATCCAGACTGGTTAGTGGTCAGAATATCCAGACTGGTAGAAACATCCCCCAGACTGGTTAGTGGTCATTACTAATACAGGTCTTAGAATATCCAGACTGGTTAGTGGTCATCACTAATACAGGTCTTAGAATATCCAGACTGGTTAGTGGTCATCACTAATACAGGTCTTAGAATATCCAGACTGGTTAGTGGTCATCACTAATACAGGTCTTAGAATATCCAGACTGGTTAGTGGTCATCACTAATACAGGTCTTAGAATATCCAGACTGGTTAGTGGTCAGAATATCCAGACTGGTTAGTGGTCATCACTAATACAGGTCTTAGAATATCCAGACTGGTTAGTGGTCAGAATATCCAGACTGGTTCATGGTCATCACTAATACAGGTCTTAGAATATCCAGACTGGTTAGTAGTCATCACTAATACAGGTCTTAGAATATTCAGACTGGTTAGTGGTCAGAATATCCAGAATGGTTAGTGGTCAGAATATCCAGACTGGTTAGTGGTCATCACTAATACAGGTCTTAGAATATCCAGACTGGTAGAAACATTCCACAGACTGGGTAGTGGTCAGAATATCCAGACTGGTTAGTGGTCATCGCTAATACAGGTCATAGAATATTCAGACTGGTTAGTGGTCATTCCTAATACAGGTCTCAGAATATCCAGACTGGTTAGTGGTCATTACTAATACAGGTCTAAAAATATCCAGACTGGTTAGTGGTCAGAATATCCAGACTGGTTAGTGGTCAGAATATCCAGACTGGTTAGTGGTCAGAATATCCAGACTGGTTAGTGGTCATCACTAATACAGGTCTTAGAATATCCAGACTGGTTAGTGGTCAGAATATCCAGACTGGTTAGTGGTCATTACTAATACAGGTCTTAGAATATTCAGACTGGTTAGTGGTTAGAATATCCAGACTGGTTAGTGGTCAGAATATCCAGACTAGTAGAAACATTCCACAGACTGGTTAGTGGTCAGAATATCCAGACTGGTAGAAACATTCCCCAGACTGGTTAGTGGTCAGAATATCCAGACTGGTTAGTGGTCAGAATATCCAGACTGGTTAGTGGTCAGAATATCCAGACTAGTAGAAACATTCCACAGACTGGTTAGTGGTCAGAATATCCAGACTGGTAGAAACATTCCACAGACTGGCTAGTGGTCAGAATATCCAGACTGGTAGAAACATTCCACAGACTGGTTAGTGGTCAGAATATCCAGACTGGTTAGTGGTCAGAATATCCAGACTAGTAGAAACATTCCACAGACTGGTTAGTGGTCAGAATATCCAGACTGGTAGAAACATCCCACAGACTGGTTAGTGGTCAGAATATCCAGACTGGTAGAAACATTCCACAGACTGGCTAGTGGTCAGAATATCCAGACTGGTTAGTGGTCATCGCTAATACAGGTCTTAGAATATCCAGACTGGTTAGTGGTCATCACTAATACAGGTCTTAGAATATCCAGACTGGTTAGTGGTCAGAATATCCAGACTGGTTAGTTGTCATTACTAATACAGGTCTTAGAATATCCAGACTGGTTAGTGGTCAGAATATCCAGACTGGTAGAAACATCCCCCAGACTGGTTAGTGGTCAGAATATCCAGACTGGTTAGTGGTCATTACTAATACAGGTCTTAGAATATCCAGACTGGTTAGTGGTCAGAATATCCAGACTGGTAGAAACATCCCCCAGACTGGTTAGTGGTCAGAATATCCAGACTGGTTAGTGGTCATTACTAATACAGGTCTTAGAATATCCAGACTGGTTAGTGGTCAGAATATCCAGACTGGTAGAAACATCCCCCAGACTGGTTAGTGGTCAGAATATCCAGACTGGTTAGTGGTCATTACTAATACAGGTCTTAGAATATCCAGACTGGCTAGTGGTCAGAATATCCAGACTGGCTATCAGCACGGAGAAAGACCACTGGAATCACGTAGAGTGTATATGTGTGTTTCCACCAGGATCAGTCAGTACTCATAAAGCACATTCACAACCTTTACTATATAAAAAAACATTAAAACACTGTCCAAAATGAGGAAAATATTGTGATATGATATTTTGGCCGTTTATCCCAGCTCTATAATCATATTCTTCCCTGTGGCTCAGTTGGTAGAGCATGGTGTTTGCAACGCCAGCATGGTGTGTGCAACGCCAGGGTTGTGGGTTCAATTCCCACGGGGGGCCAGTACAAAAATAATGCATGAAATGAAATGTATGCATTCACTACTGTAAGTCGCTCTGGATAAGAGCGTCTGCTAAATGACTAAAATGTAAAATTCTATCCTAGCCTATCCAAAGCTAGTATTGATGAAGAAGCACTTCACCATCTCTCCCCAGGCTGTTAATACAGAGGTGATGGGAGGAGGAGGAGGGTCTATACCAACTACACCTCCTTCACTATCTCTCCCCAGGCTGTTAATACAGAGGTGATGGGAGGAGGAGGAGGAGGGTCTATACCAACTACACCTCCTTCACTATCTCTCCCCAGGCTGTTAATACAGAGGTGATGGGAGGAGGAGGGTCTATACCAACTACACTTCCTTCACCATCTCTCCCCAGGCTGTTAATACAGAGGTGATGGGAGGAGGAGGAGGGTCTATACCAACTACACCTCCTTCACCATCTCTCCCCAGGCTGTTAATACAGAGGTGATGGGAGGAGGAGGAGGGTCTATACCAACTACACCTCCTTCACTATCTCTCCCCAGGCTGTTAATACAGAGGTGATGGGAGGAGGAGGAGGGTCTATACCAACTACACCTCCTTCACCATCTCTCCCCAGGCTGTTAATACAGAGGTGATGGGAGGAGGAGGGTCTATACCAACTACACTTCCTTCACCATCTCTCCCCAGGCTGTTAATACAGAGGTGATGGGAGGAGGAGGAGGGTCTATACCAACTACACTTCCTTCACCATCTCTCCCCAGGCTGTTAATACAGAGGTGATGGGAGGAGGAGGAGGGTCTATACCAACTACACCTCCTTCACCATCTCTCCCCAGGCTGTTAATACAGAGGTGATGGGAGGAGGAGGAGGAGGAGGAGGGTCTATACCAACTACACTTCCTTCACTATCTGCATCTTCCCATAAATCTAACAGGGATAATAAACCTCTTCAGAATGGCATGGCTCCCAAAGTTTATATACTTATTCTGTGTAATACCGATTAACCCACCGAAGACATTCTTTAAATAAATATCCAGAGTCATGACAGACTTTATAAGGACAAATAAAACTCACAGAATAAAAAGGAAAGTTTTCCCACCTTCCCCGAGTCCGAGGGTTGGTTTTAACCTTCCCCGAGTCCGAGGGTTGGTTTTATCCTTCCCCGAGTCCGAGGGTTGGTTTTAACCTTCCCGAGTCCGAGGGTTGGTTTTATCCTTCCCCGAGTCCGAGGGTTGGTTTTATCCTTCCCCGAGTCCGAGGGTTGGTTTTAACCTTCCCCGAGTCCGAGGGTTGGTTTTAACCTTCCCCGAGTCCGAGGGTTGGTTTTAACCTTCCCCGAGTCCGAGGGTTGGTTTTAACCTTCCCGAGTCCGAGGGTTGGTTTTATCCTTCCCCGAGTCCGAGGGTTGGTTTTATCCTTCCCCGAGTCCGAGGGTTGGTTTTATCCTTCCCCGAGTCCGAGGGTTGGTTTCAACCTTCCCCGAGTCCGAGGGTTGGTTTCAACCTTCCCGAGTCCGAGGGTTGGTTTCAACCTTCCCGAGTCCGAGGGTTGGTTTCAACCTTCCCGAGTCCGAGGGTTGGTTTCAACCTTCCCGAGTCCGAGGGTTGGTTTCAACCTTCCCGAGTCCGAGGGTTGGTTTCAACCTTCCCGAGTCCGAGGGTTGGTTTCAACCTTCCCGAGTCCGAGGGTTGGTTTCAACCTTCCCGAGTCCGAGGGTTGGTTTCAACCTTCCCGAGTCCGAGGGTTGGTTTCAACCTTCCCGAGTCCGAGGGTTGGTTTCAACCTTCCCGAGTCCGAGGGTTGGTTTCAACCTTCCCGAGTCCGAGGGTTGGTTTCAACCTTCCGAGTCCGAGGGTTGGTTTCAACCTTCCGAGTCCGAGGGTTGGTTTCAACCTTCCGAGTCCGAGGGTTGGTTTCAACCTTCCCCGAGTCCGAGGGTTGGTTTCAACCTTCCCCGAGTCCGAGGGTTGGTTTCAACCTTCCCGAGTCCGATTGTTGGTTTCAACCTCCCCGAGCCCGAGGGTTGGTTTCAACCTCCCCGAGCCCGAGGGTTGGTTTCAACCTCCCCGAGCCCGAGGGTTGGTTTTAACCTTCCCGAGTCCGAGGGTTGGTTTTAACCTTCCCGAGTCCGAGGGTTGGTTTTAACCTTCCCGAGTCCCAGGGTTGGTTTCAACCTTCCCGAGTCCGAGGGTTGGTTTTAACCTTCCCCGAGTCCGAGGGTTGGTTTTAACCTTCCCCGAGTCCGAGGGTTGGTTTTAACCTTCCCCGAGTCCGAGGGTTGGTTTTATCCTTCCCCGAGTCCGAGGGTTGGTTTTATCCTTCCCCGAGTCCGAGGGTTGGTTTTAACCTTCCCGAGTCCGAGGGTTGGTTTTAACCTTCCCGAGTCCGAGGGTTGGTTTTAACCTTCCCGAGTCCGAGGGTTGGTTTTAACCTTCCCGAGTCCGAGGGTTGGTTTCAACCTTCCCGAGTCCGAGGGTTGGTTTCAACCTTCCCGAGTCCGAGGGTTGGTTTCAACCTTCCCGAGTCCGAGGGTTGGTTTCAACCTTCCCGAGTCCGAGGGTTGGTTTCAACCTTCCGAGTCCGAGGGTTGGTTTCAACCTTCCGAGTCCGAGGGTTGGTTTCAACCTTCCGAGTCCGAGGGTTGGTTTCAACCTCCCCGAGCCCGAGGGTTGGTTTCAACCTCCCCGAGCCCGAGGGTTGGTTTCAACCTCCCCGAGCCCGAGGGTTGGTTTTAACCTTCCCGAGTCCGAGGGTTGGTTTTAACCTTCCCGAGTCCCAGGGTTGGTTTCAACCTTCCCGAGTCCGAGGGTTGGTTTTAACCTTCCCCGAGTCCGAGGGTTGGTTTTAACCTTCCCCGAGTCCGAGGGTTGGTTTTAACCTCCCCGAGCCCGAGGGTTGGTTTTAACCTCCCCGAGTCCGAGGGTTGGTTTTAACCTTCCCCGAGCCCGAGGGTTGGTTTTAACCTTCCCGAGTCCGAGGGTTGGTTTCAACCTTCCCCGAGTCCGAGGGTTGGTTTTAACCTCCCCGAGTCCGAGGGTTGGTTTTAACCTTCCCCGAGTCCGAGGGTTGGTTTTAACCTCCCCGAGCCCGAGGGTTGGTTTTAACCTTCCCGAGTCCGAGGGTTGGTTTTATCCTACCCGAGTCCGAGGGTTGGTTTTATCCTACCCGAGTCCGAGGGTTGGTTTCAACCTTCCCGAGTCCGAGGGTTGGTTTTAACCTCCCCGAGTCCGAGGGTTGGTTTTATATAGTTAAATGCACTAAAGAGGAACAACAAGTCCATCTTGAATCTTTTAATGTGTCTTTCTTCAGAGGATAAAGACAAGAACATTAACCCTATGGGGGGGGGACACTCCCAACCGTATGGGGAGGGGGGGGCACTCCCAACCGTATGGGGGGGGGGGGGGGGGGCACTCCCAACCGTATGGGCGAGGGGGGACACTCCCAACCGTATGGGGAGGGGGGGGGGGGGGGGGACACTCCCAACCGTATGGGGAGGGGGGGGGGGGGGGGGGCACTCCCAACCGTATGGGGGGGGGGGGGGCACTCCCAACCGTATGGGCGAGGGGGGACACTCCCAACCGTATGGGGAGGAGGGACACTCCCAACCGTATGGGGGGGGGGGACACTCCCAACCGTATGGGGGGGGGGGACACTCCCAACCGTATGGGGGGGGGGGACACTCCCAACCGTATGGGGAGGGGGGGGGGGCACTCCCAACCGTACTGGGGGGGGGGGACACTCCCAACCGTATGGGGAGGGGGGGGGGACACTCCCAACCGTATGGGGAGGAGGGACACTCCCAACCGTATGGGGGGGGGGGACACTCCCAACCGTATGGGGGGGGGGACACTCCCAACCGTATGGGGGGGGGGGGGGGGGGGGCACTCCCAACCGTATGGGGGGGGGGAGAAACACTCCCAACCGTATGGGGAGGGGGACGGACACTCCCAACCGTATGGGGAGGGGGACGGACACTCCCAACCGTATGGGGAGGGGGACGACACTCCCAACCGTATGGGGAGGGGGACGACACTCCCAACCGTATGGGGAGGGGGACGACACTCCCAACCGTATGGGGAGGAGGGACACTCCCAACCGTATGGGGAGGAGGGACACTCCCAACCGTATGGGGAGGAGGGACACTCCCAACCGTATGGGGAGGAGGGACACTCCCAACCGTATGGGGAGGAGGGACACTCCCAACCGTATGGGGAGGTTTGACACTCCCAACCGTATGGGGAGGTTTGACACTCCCAACCGTATGGGGAGGAGGGACACTCCCAACCGTATGGGGAGGAGGGACACTCCCAACCGTATGGGGGGGAGGGACACTCCCAACCGTATGGGGGGGAGGGACACTCCCAACCGTATGGGGGGGAGGGACACTCCCAACCGTATGGGGGGGAGGGACACTCCCAACCGTATGGGGAGGGACACTCCCAACCATATGGGGAGGGACACTCCCAACCATATGGGGAGGGACACTCCCAACCATATGGGGAGGGACACTCCCAACCATATGGGGACACTATAACATTCTATATTCACTGTCTCACTCTCTCTTTCACACTCACTCCTCTCGCTCGCTCACCTTCTTGCCCTCTGATTGGTCGGGGCTGACGTATGACAGCTTCCTGCGGACGTAAAACAACATGTCGTCCTGTTCCCGCGGCGACAGCTTCTCCATGAAGTACGTGGAGAACATCCATGTCCAGAACACGATGCGGTCGTCCTTAAAGCACCCTGGAAGAAAGGTCAGAGGTCAGAGGTCAGTCCTTAAAGCACCCTGGAAGAAAGGTCAGAGGTCAGTCCTTAAAGCACCCTGGAAGGAAACAGAGGTCAGAGGTCAGACCTTAAAACACCCTGGAAGAAAGGTCAGAGGTCAGAGGTCAGTCCTTAAAGCACCCTGGAAGAAAGGTCAGAGGTCAGAGGTCAGACCTTAAAGCACCCTGGAAGGAAGGTCAGAGGTCAGAGGTCAGTCCTTAAAGCACCCTGGAAGAAAGGTCAGAGGTCAGAGGTCAGTCCTTAAAGCACCCTGGAAGAAAGGTCAGAGGTCAGAGGTCAGTCCTTAAAGCACCCTGGAAGGAAGGTCAGAGGTCAGAGGTCAGTCCTTAAAGCACCCTGGAAGAAAGGTCAGAGGTCAGAGGTCAGTCCTTAAAGCACCCTGGAAGGAAGGTCAGAGGTCAGAGGTCAGTCCTTAAAGCACCCTGGAAGAAAGGTCAGAGGTCAGAGGTCAGTCCTTAAAGCACCCTGGAAGGAAGGTCAGAGGTCAGAGGTCAGTCCTTAAAGCACCCTGGAAGAAAGGTCAGAGGTCAGAGGTCAGTCCTTAAAGCACCCTGGAAGGAAACAGAGGTCAGAGGTCAGTCCTTAAAGCACCCTGGAAGGAAAACAGAGGTCAGAGGTCAGTCCTTAAAACACCCTGGAAGGAAACAGAGGTCAGAGGTCAGTCCTTAAAACACCCTGGAAGGAAAACAGAGGTCAGAGGTCAGACCTTAAAACACCCTGGAAGGAAACAGAGAGGTCAAAGGTCATCCTTAAAACACCCTGGAAGAAAACACAGAGAGGTCAAAGGTCATCCTTAAAACACCCTGGAAAAGGTCCTATCACAGTTATCAGATCAAGAGGAGGACGGCACAGGGCCACTCCTGATTTACAGTAAACTCAGAGAAACAGTCTACTGTAATATGCCACTCCTGATTTACAGTAAACTCGTAGAGAAACAGTCTACTGTAATATGTCACTCCTGATTTACAGTAAACTCGTAGAGAAACAGTCTACTGTAATATGCCACTCCTGATTTACAGTAAACTCGTAGAGAAACAGTCTACTGTAATATGCCACTCCTGATTTACAGTAAACTCATAGAGAAACAGTCTACTGTAATATGTCACTCCTGATTTACAGTAAACTCGTAGAGAAACAGTCTACTGTAATATGCCACTCCTGATTTACAGTAAACTCATAGAGAAACAGTCTACTGTAATATGCCACTCCTGATTTACAGTAAACTCAGAGAAACAGTCTACTGTAATATGTCACTCCTGATTTACAGTAAACTCGTAGAGAAACAGTCTACTGTAATATGCCACTCCTGATTTACAGTAAACTCGTAGAGAAACAGTCTACTGTAATATGCCACTCCTGATTTACAGTAAACTCATAGAGAAACAGTCTACTGTAATATGTCACTCCTGATTTACAGTAAACTCGTAGAGAAACAGTCTACTGTAATATGCCACTCCTGATTTACAGTAAACTCATAGAGAAACAGTCTACTGTAATATGCCACTCCTGATTTACAGTAAACTCAGAGAAACAGTCTACTGTAATATGTCACTCCTGATTTACAGTAAACTCGTAGAGAAACAGTCTACTGTAATATGTCACTCCTGATTTACAGTAAACTCGTAGAGAAACAGTCTACTGTAATAAGCCACTCCTGATTTACAGTAAACTCACAGAGAAACAGTCTACTGTAATATGTCACTCCTGATTTACAGTAAACTCACAGAGAAACAGTCCACTGTAATATGTCACTCCTGATTTACAGTAAACTCACAGAGAAACAGTCTACTGTAATATGTCACTCCTGATTTACAGTAAACTCACAGAGAAACAGTCTACTGTAATATGTCTTAAGAGTCTTATTGGCTTTGTCCTCAGGCAGATAGAATGGAGGTGTGATGATGTTCTCCCATCCTAAACGGCACCCATACAGAGCCTTCAGAAAGTATTCATACCCCTGGACTTATTCCACATGTTGTCGTGTTACAGCCTGAATTTAAAAATGGATCACATTTTATTTGGTCACTGATCTACACTCACTAACACACACACACACACACACACACACACACACACACAAAATACTCCACGATACCAAAGTGGAATTTTTTTAACAAATTAATTCATAATGAAAAGCTGAAATGTATTGAGTCAATATATTTTCAACCCCTTGTGTTATGGCGAGCCTAAATAAGTTCAGGAGTAAAAAAAATGTGCTGAACAAGTCACATAATAAGTTGCATGGACTCACTCTGTGTGCAATAATAGTGTTGAACATTATTTTTTTAATGACTACCTCATCTCTGTACCCCCACACGTACAATTATCTGTTAGGTCCCTCAGTCGAGGAGTGAATTTCAAACACAGATTCAACCACAAAGACTTGGAAGGTTTTACGTTGCAAAGAAAGGCACCTATTGGTAGATGGGTAAAAAAAGATTTTAAAAGCAGACATTGAATATATCCCTTTGAGCCTGGTGAAGTTATTAACTACACTTTGGATGGTGTATCAATACACCCAGTCACGACAAAGATACAGGCGTCCTTCCTAACTAAGTTGCCGGAGAGGAAGGAAACCACTCGGGGATTTCACCTAAATGACAGAGTGAAAAGAAGGAAGTCTGTACAGAATAAAAAAAAATATTCTAAAAACATGCATCCTGTTTACAACAAGATAGTAAAACTGCAACAAAAAAAAAGTGTCCATGCAATTAACTTTTTGTCCTGAATACAAAGTGTTATGTTTGTGGCAAATCCAACACAACACATTACTGAGTACCACTCTCCATATTTTCAAGCATAGTGGTGGCTGCATCATGTTATGGGTGTGCTTGTGATCGTTAAGGACTGGGGAGTTTTTCAGGATAAAAAAGAAACAAAATGGAGTTAAGCACAGGCAAAATCCTTGAGGAAAACCTGGTTCAGTCCGCTTTCCACCAGACACTGGGAGAGGAATTCACCTTTCAGCAGGACAATAACCTAAAACACAAGGTCAAATCTACACTGGGAGAGGAATTCACCTTTCAGCAGGACAATAACCTAAAACACAAGGTCAAATCTACACTGGGAGAGGAATTCACCTTTCAGCAGAACAATAACCTAAAACACAAGACCAAATCTACACTGGAGTTGCTTACCAAGACAACAGTGAATGTTCCTGAGTGGCTGAGTTACAGGTTTCATTTAAATCTGCTTGGAAATCTATGACAAGATCTGAAAATGGCTGTCTAGCAAAGATCAACAACCATCTTGACAGAATTTGAAGAATTTAGAAAATATATATATTTTTTTAAATGGGCAAATATTGCACAATTCAGATGTGGAAAGCTCTTAGAGCCTCACCCAGAAAGACTCACAGCTCTTAGAGCCTTACCCAGAAAGACTCACAGCTCTTAGAGCCTTACCCAGAAAGACTCACAGCTCTTAGAGCCTTACCCAGAAAGACTCACAGCTCTTAGAGACCGACCCAGAAAGACTCACAGCTCTTAGAGACCTACCCAGAAAGACTCACGGCTCTTAGAGACCTACCCAGAAACACTCACGGCTCTTAGAGACCTACCCAGAAACACTCACAGCTCTTAGAGCCTTACCCAGAAACATTCACAGCTCTTAGAGCCTTACCCAGAAACACTCACAGCTCTTAGAGCCTTACCCAGAAAGACTCACAGCTCTTAGAGACTGACCCAGAAAGACTCACAGCTGTAAATCGCTGCCAAATGTGATTCTAACATGTGTTGACTCAGAGCGTTGAATAATTAATTATCTAATCAAGATATAAGTGCTTTACAAATGTTAGAATTTGTAAAGCACTTTCACAGCGTATTTTGTGTAGATCGTTGACAAAAAAATGACAACAGAATCCATTTTAATCCCACTTCCACAACAAAATGTGGAAGAAGTCAAGGAGTGTGAACACTTCCTGAAAGCTCTGTATATTGTGCACTACTTTTGACCAGAGCCCATTGGGTCAGTAGTTTCCATTTCCATACAGTTTCACTGGTGCACTATATATAGGCAATAGGGTACCATTTCGGAGACAGACAGGGTTCTTCTCTAAATGGAGGGAAGCAGCTTCTGACACAAAATGGCCGTTCAGTTTAACTGCTCATTCATGAGAAACACATTCCCTCCATGCCATTTCATTACAGTGAGATTCAATTCAGTGCAACTTAAATCTACTGAAGCGCTTGTCCGACTTTGTTTTGCTTCCAACGTGACGTCAAAAGTCACGATGGGCATTTGGTTTAAATAACTTGTATTTATACATGCGTGTACATTACTCCAAAGAAAATCCTCCTGAAACCATAAAATGCTGAAAGTGAAGCCTTTGTTCCTCTCAGACGAGTCTAGTTTCTACAGACAGAACGACAGGGAAGTGAAATACCACCACATTTCCTGATCCTTGTATTTTTTTAAAATTTTATTTAACCTTTATTTAACTCGGCAAGTCAGTTAAAAGAACAAAATGATTACATTTACAATGGACGGGCCTACACCGGACAAAACCCCGGACGACACAGGCCAATTGTTCGCCGTTCCTACGGGACTCCCGATCACGGCCGCTTGTGATACAGCCTGGATTCGAACCAGGGTGTCTGTAGTGACGCCCTCTAGCACTGAGATGCAGCGTCTTTAAACCCCGCTGCGTCACTCGAGAGCC
This sequence comes from Salmo salar, assembly GCF_965601325.2. Lineage (NCBI taxonomy): Eukaryota > Metazoa > Chordata > Actinopteri > Salmoniformes > Salmonidae > Salmo > Salmo salar. The sequence goes on from NC_138297.1 coordinate 75,436,731, forward strand.
TCAACACACACACAACACAACACACACACAAACACACACAACATAATCTGACAGCGCTGCTAAACAATTTCCCACCAGAGTACAGAACGCAGCCAGCCTGTCACATCTTCCCTCGGAGGCTGAGCAAACAGACACTTCAGCTGTATATGAAACCCTCCAGCCAAGTGGACGCTGCTTCCAGGAAATCTCCTACTCATCATCATCATCATCAACAACAACTTTTCCACCTGACAGAGACTCAGGCTACTGAGAATAGTCACACACACACACACACACACACACACACACACACACACACACACACACACACACACACTAGTCATCAGTGACCATGGCTCACCCATCACCTGACTGCTCTCATGAGCAACAAGAGCTCATGGTCTCAAAAGTGTCGCAGTGGTTTATTAAACGGCATCGCAGCGCTTGAGGCGTCACTACAGCCCCGGGTTCGAACCTGCCAGGCTGTGTCAGCAACCGGCCCGTGAACGGGAGACCTAAGAGGCGGCGCACAATTGTCCCAGCTTCGTCCGGGTTAAGGGGAGGGTTTGGCCGGCCAGGATTTCCTTGTCCCATCGCGGTCTAGCGACTCCTTGTGGCGGCCCGGGCACCTTGCAAGCTGACTACAGTCATTGGATGGTGTTTCCTCCGACACATTGGTGCGGCATGTGTCGAAGAGAAACAGTGCGGCTTGGCAGGGTCGCGTTCAGAGGACGCACGGCTCTCGACCTTCACATCTCCTGAGTCCGTACAGGAGTTCCAGCGATGGGACAAGACTGTAACTACCAATTGGAAGCGACCAGGACTGAAGGCACCTCCCTCTCGTTGCCCCTAGCGACCAGGACTGAAGGCACCTCCCTCTCGTTGCCCCTAGCGACCAGGACTGAAGGCACCTCCCTCTCGTTGCCCCTAGCGACCAGGACTGAAGGCACCTCCCTCTCGTTGCCCCTAGCGACCAGGACTGAAGGCACCTCCCTCTCATTGCCCCTAGCGACCAGGACTGAAGGCACCTCCCTCTCATTGCCCCTAGCGACCAGGACTGAAGGCACCTCCCTCTCGTTGCCCCTAGCGACCAGGACTGAAGGCACCTCCCTCTCATTGCCCCTAGCGACCAGGACTGAAGGCACCTCCCTCTCATTGCCCCTAGCGACCAGGACTGAAGGCACCTCCCTCTCATTGCCCCTAGCGACCAGGACTGAAGGCACCTCCCTCTCATTGCCCCTAGCGACCAGGACTGAAGGCACCTCCCTCTCGTTGCCCCTAGCGACCAGTACTGAAGGCACCTCCCTCTCATTGCCCCTAGCGACCAGGACTGAAGGCACCTCCCTCTCATTGCCCCTAGCGACCAGTACTGAAGGCACCTCCCTCTCATTGCCCCTAGCGACCAGGACGTTGCAATTCAACTGCTCAGACGCGAGACGTATGTGGCAGGGACTCCAGACAATCACGTCGAAGACACTGACATCTCGCTCCAAGACAAGCTAAAACACCTTCGCCCGCTTCGAAGAATACAACATCGAGCCATTGACGCGGGCCCCTAACGCTCTCGAGGACCGTGTGCTCTCGTTCTCCATGGCTGACGTGAGTAAGTCATTTAAGCGTGTTAACCCTCGCGAGGCTGCAGGCCCAGACGGCATCCCAAGCTGCATTCTCAGAACATGTGCAAACCAGCCGGCTGATGAAGTGTTCACGGACATATTCAATCTCTCCATATACCAATCTGTTGTCCCCACTTGCTTCAAGATGTCCACCATTGTTCCTGTACCCAAGAATGCGAAGGGAAACTAAATGAAATTACTAAATCGCCCCATAGCACTCACTCTGTCATGATGAAGCACCACTTCCACTTTACCCAACACCCTAAACCCACCTCAATTCACATACCGCCCTAACAGATCCACAGACTCACCGTTAAGCTCAGGGTCCTGGGTCTGAACCCCTCCCTGTGCAACTGGATCCTGACGGGACGACCCCAAGTGGCAAAGGTTGACAACAACACCTCTGCTACGCTGACCATCAACACAGGTACCCCACAAGGGTGCGTGCTCAGCGCTCTCCTGTAATCCACCACCAGCCTGGTAGGCCCTCTCCTGTAATCCACCACCAGCCTGGTAGGCCCTCTCCTGTAATCCCTGTAATCCACCACCAGACTGGTAGGCCCTCTCCTGTAATCCCTGTAATCCACCACCAGCCTGGTAGGCCCTCTCCTGTAATCCACCACCAGCCTGGTAGGCCCTCTCCTGTAATCCACCACCAGCCTGGTAGGCCCTCTCCTGTAATCCCTGTAATCCACCACCAGCCTGGTAGGCCCTCTCCTGTAATATACCACCAGCCTGGTAGGCCCTCTCCTGTAATCCCTGTAATCCACCACCAGCCTGGTAGGCCCTCTCCTGTAATCCACCACCAGCCTGGTAGGCCCTCTCCTGTAATCCACCACCAGCCTGGTAGGCCCTCTCCTGTAATCCCTGTAATCCACCACCAGCCTGGTAGGCCCTCTCCTGTAATCCCTGTAATCCACCACCAGCCTGCTAGGCCCTCTCCTGTAATCCCTGTAATCCACCACCAGCCTGGTAGGCCCTCTCCTGTAATCCCTGTAATCCACCACCAGCCTGGTAGGCCCTCTCCTGTAATCCACCACCAGACTGGTAGGCCCTCTCCTGTAATCCCTGTAATCCACCACCAGTCTGGTAGGCCCTCTCCTGTAATCCCTGTAATCCACCACCAGCCTGGTAGGCCCTCTCCTGTAATCCCTGTAATCCACCACCAGCCTGGTAGGCCCTCTCCTGTAATCCCTGTAATCCACCACCAGCCTGGTAGGCCCTCTCCTGTAATCCACCACCAGCCTGGTAGGCCCTCTCCTGTAATCCACCACCAGCCTGGTAGGCCCTCTCCTGTAATCCACCACCAGCCTGGTAGGCCCTCTCCTGTAATCCCTGTAATCCACCACCAGCCTGCTAGGCCCTCTCCTGTAATCGCTGTAATCCACCACCAGCCTGGTAGGCCCTCTCCTGTAATCCCTGTAATCCACCACCAGCCTGGTAGGCCCTCTCCTGTAATATACCACCAGCCTGGTAGGCCCTCTCCTGTAATCCCTGTAATCCACCACCAGCCTGGTAGGCCCTCTCCTGTAATCCACCACCAGCCTGGTAGGCCCTCTCCTGTAATCCCTGTAATCCACCACCAGCCTGGTAGGCCCTCTCCTGTAATCCCTGTAATCCACCACCAGCCTGCTAGGCCCTCTCCTGTAATCCCTGTAATCCACCACCAGCCTGGTAGGCCCTCTCCTGTAATCCACCACCAGCCTGGTAGGCCCTCTCCTGTAATCCACCACCAGCCTGGTAGGCCCTCTCCTGTAATCCACCACCAGACTGGTAGGCCCTCTCCTGTAATCCCTGTAATCCACCACCAGACTGGTAGGCCCTCTCCTGTAATCCCTGTAATCCACCACCAGCCTGGTAGGCCCTCTCCTGTAATCCCTGTAATCCACCACCAGCCTGGTAGGTCCTCTCCTGTAATCCACCACCAGCCTGGTAGGTCTACTACTAGTGAACAGCAGCACCAGAGAGATGTTAATAAAGCCCTGGTCTATATATGGAGTAGAGCTCCTCTCTCTCCCAGAGAGACGTTAATAAAGCCCTGGTCTATATATGGAGTAGAGCTCCTCTCCCAGAGAGACGTTAATAAAGCCCTGGTCTATATATGGAGTAGAGCTCCTCTCTCTCCCAGAGAGACGTTGATAAAGCCCTGGTCTATATATGGAGTAGAGCTCCTCTCTCTCCCAGAGAGACGTTAATAAAGCCCTGGTCTATATATGGAGTAGAGCTCCTCTCCCAGAGAGACATTAATAAAGCCCTGGTCTATATATGGAGTAGAGCTCCTCTCTCTCCCAGAGAGACGTTAATAAAGCCCTGGTCTATATATGGAGTAGAGCTCCTCTCTCTCCCAGAGAGACGTTAATAAAGCCCTGGTCTATATATGGAGTAGAGCTCCTCTCCCAGAGAGACGTTAATAAAGCCCTGGTCTATATATGGAGTAGAGCTCCTCTCTCTCCCAGAGAGACGTTAATAAAGCCCTGGTCTATATATGGAGTAGAGCTCCTCTCTCTCCCAGAGAGACATTGATAAAGCCCTGGTCTATATATGGAGTAGAGCTCCTCTCCCAGAGAGAGACGTTAATAAAGCCCTGGTCTATATATGGAGTAGAGCTCCTCTCCCAGAGAGACGTTAATAAAGCCCTGGTCTATATATGGAGTAGAGCTCCTCTCCCAGAGAGACGTTAATAAAGCCCTGGTCTATATATGGAGTAGAGCTCCTCTCCCAGAGAGACGTTAATAAAGCCCTGGTCTATATATGGAGTAGAGCTCCTCTCTCTCCCAGAGAGACATTGATAAAGCCCTGGTCTATATATGGAGTAGAGCTCCTCTCTCTCCCAGAGAGACGTTAATAAAGCCCTGGTCTATATATGGAGTAGAGCTCCTCTCCCAGAGAGACGTTAATAAAGCCCTGGTCTACATATGCAGTAGAGCTCCTCTCCCAGAGAGACGTTAATAAAGCCCTGGTCTACATATGGAGTAGAGCTCCTCTCCCAGATAGACGTTGATAAAGCCCTGGTCTATATATGGAGTAGAGCTCCTCTCCCAGAGAGACGTTAATAAAGCCCTGGTCTATATATGGAGTAGAGCTCCTCTCTCTCCCAGAGAGACGTTAATAAAGCCCTGGTCTATATATGGAGTAGAGCTCCTCTCCCAGAGAGACGTTAATAAAGCCCTGGTCTATATATGGAGTAGAGCTCCTCTCCCAGAGAGACGTTAATAAAGCCCTGGTCTATATATGGAGTAGAGCTCCTCTCCCAGAGAGACGTTAATAAAGCCCTGGTCTATATATGGAGTAGAGCTCCTCTCTCTCCCAGAGAGACATTGATAAAGCCCTGGTCTATATATGGAGTAGAGCTCCTCTCTCTCCCAGAGAGATGTTAATAAAGCCCTGGTCTATATATGGAGTAGAGCTCCTCTCTCTCCCAGAGAGACGTTAATAAAGCCCTGGTCTATATATGGAGTAGAGCTCCTCTCTCTCCCAGAGAGATGTTAATAAAGCCCTGGTCTATATATGGAGTAGAGCTCCTCTCCCAGAGAGACGTTAATAAAGCCCTGGTCTATATACGGACTACAGCTCCTCTCAGCTCTGTTCTGTTCCTGAACACTTTTCCAGAACAACTCATAACAACAGGAGAGGTAGAAATCACTAAAATCTATTCTTGTGTTTCTCCTCAGTCAAAAAATGTTAGGCTATAAATGTGACTATTTCTATTACAACTATTTCAGTTGACTTTTATACTACAAGACCAACGCTCTGATGCGGTCTGTCAAAACAGGAAACTACAACATATAACACTGTTATATGAGGAACACATATAACACTGTGTTCCTCTGTTGTCACAGAGGAACACACACACACACACACACACACACACACACACACACACACACACACACACACACACACACACACACACACGCGCTACCTGATCACAGAGATAAGACAGTCTTCTAAGACTGTCTGACATCCCAGAGAAGACTAACAAGGTGTTAACTGGTTATCGCTGGCTTGTCCAAAGAACTCTGACGGTCTAAATCATGACTGTAGTAGAACGAAGAGAGGACATGTTTAAAACTGCCCATAATCCTCTGGTATGTGTTGTGCTTGTTTATGGGATGTTGTCTGTATGTACTGGAATTGCTGCTAAATATATCTCCTCACTGAGGACGTGAACGTTGTCTAAACTAAAACATATTGAGTCCCTTGTTGGTTGGTTAACAGCCTCCCATTGAAGACTCCTGCCAATAGATATCAGACAGACAGTAGGTCCCTCTATATGAGAGAGAGACAGAGAGGAGAGAGAGAGAGAAAGAGAAAGACAGAGAGCGAGAGAAAGACAGAGAGAGCGAGAAAGACAAAGACAAAGAGAGAGAAAGAGAAATACAAAGAGAGAAAGAGAGAGATATGATACAGGACCTCATTATAACCTGCAGTCCTCCTCAAGATGCTCATACAGCATCAGTAACTAGAGGAGAGGACTGGGTAGTGGGGCAGGGAGTCAGAGTCATAGGGCCGTGGCCATCAGTAACTAGAGGAGAGGACTGGGTAGTGGGGCAGGGAGTCAGAGTCATAGGGCCGTGGCCATCAGTAACTAGAGTAGAGGACTGGGTAGTGGGGCAGGGAGTCAGAGTCATAGGGCCGTGGCCATCAGTAACTAGAGTAGAGGACTGGGTAGTGGGGCAGGGAGTCAGAGTCATAGGGCCGTGGCCATCAGTAACTAGAGTAGAGGACTGGGTAGTGGGGCAGGGAGTCAGAGTCATAGGGCCGTGGCCATCAGTAACTAGAGGAGAGGACTGGGTAGTGGGGCAGGGAGTCAGAGTCATAGGGCCGTGGCCATCAGTAACTAGAGGAGAGGACTGGGTAGTGGGGCAGGGAGTCAGAGTCATAGGGCCGTGGCCATCAGTAACTAGAGGAGAGGACTGGGTAGTGGGGCAGGGAGTCAGAGTCATAGGGCCGTGGCCATCAGTAACTAGAGTAGAGGACTGGGTAGTGGGGCAGGGAGTCAGAGTCATAGGGCCGTGGCCATCAGTAACTAGAGGAGAGGACTGGGTAGTGGGGCAGGGAGTCATAGGGCCGTGGCCATCAGTAACTAGAGTAGAGGACTGGGTAGTGGGGCAGGGAGTCAGAGTCATAGGGCCGTGGCCATCAGTAACTAGAGGAGAGGACTGGGTAGTGGGGCAGGGAGTCAGAGTCATAGGGCCGTGGCCATCAGTAACTAGAGGAGAGGACTGGGTAGTGGGGCAGGGAGTCAGAGTCATAGGGCCGTGGCCATCAGTAACTAGAGTAGAGGACTGGGTAGTGGGGCAGGGAGTCAGAGTCATAGGGCCGTGGCCATCAGTAACTAGAGGAGAGGACTGGGTAGTGGGGCAGGGAGTCAGAGTCATAGGGCCGTGGCCATCAGTAACTAGAGTAGAGGACTGGGTAGTGGGGCAGGGAGTCAGAGTCATAGGGCCGTGGCCATCAGTAACTAGAGTAGAGGACTGGGTAGTGGGGCAGGGAGTCAGAGTCATAGGGCCGTGGCCATCAGTAACTAGAGTAGAGGACTGGGTAGTGGGGCAGGGAGTCATAGGGCCGTGGCCATCAGTAACTAGAGGAGAGGACTGGGTAGTGGGGCAGGGAGTCAGAGTCATAGGGCCGTGGCCATCAGTAACTAGAGTAGAGGACTGGGTAGTGGGGCAGGGAGTCAGAGTCATAGGGCCGTGGCCATCAGTAACTAGAGTAGAGGACTGGGTAGTGGGGCAGGGAGTCATAGGGCCGTGGCCATCAGTAACTAGAGGAGAGGACTGGGTAGTGGGGCAGGGAGTCATAGGGCCGTGGCCATCAGTAACTAGAGTAGAGGACTGGGTAGTGGGGCAGGGAGTCAGAGTCATAGGGCCGTGGCCATCAGTAACTAGAGTAGAGGACTGGGTAGTGGGGCAGGGAGTCATAGGGCCGTGGCCATCAGTAACTAGAGGAGAGGACTGGGTAGTGGGGCAGGGAGTCAGAGTCATAGGGCCGTGGCCATCAGTAACTAGAGGAGAGGACTGGGTAGTGGGGCAGGGGCGAGTCATAGGGCCGTGGCCATCAGTAACTAGAGTAGAGGACTGGGTAGTGGGGCAGGGAGTCAGAGTCATAGGGCCGTGGCCATCAGTAACTAGAGGAGAGGACTGGGTAGTGGGGCAGGGAGTCAGAGTCATAGGGCCGTGGCCATCAGTAACTAGAGGAGAGGACTGGGTAGTGGGGCAGGGAGTCAGAGTCATAGGGCCGTGGCCATCAGTAACTAGAGGAGAGGACTGGGTAGTGGGGCAGGGAGTCATAGGGCCGTGGCCATCAGTAACTAGAGTAGAGGACTGGGTAGTGGGGCAGGGAGTCAGAGTCATAGGGCCGTGGCCATCAGTAACTAGAGGAGAGGACTGGGTAGTGGGGCAGGGAGTCAGAGTCATAGGGCCGTGGCCATCAGTAACTAGAGGAGAGGACTGGGTAGTGGGGCAGGGAGTCAGAGTCATAGGGCCGTGGCCATCAGTAACTAGAGGAGAGGACTGGGTAGTGGGGCAGGGAGTCAGAGTCATAGGGCCGTGGCCATCAGTAACTAGAGTAGAGGACTGGGTAGTGGGGCAGGGAGTCAGAGTCATAGGGCCGTGGCCATCAGTAACTAGAGGAGAGGACTGGGTAGTGGGGCAGGGAGTCATAGGGCCGTGGCCATCAGTAACTAGAGTAGAGGACTGGGTAGTGGGGCAGGGAGTCAGAGTCATAGGGCCGTGGCCATCAGTAACTAGAGTAGAGGACTGGGTAGTGGGGCAGGGGAGTCATAGGGCCGTGGCCATCAGTAACTAGAGGAGAGGACTGGGTAGTGGGGCAGGGAGTCAGAGTCATAGGGCCGTGGCCATCAGTAACTAGAGTAGAGGACTGGGTAGTGGGGCAGGGGAGTCATAGGGCCGTGGCCATCAGTAACTAGAGGAGAGGACTGGGTAGTGGGGCAGGGAGTCAGAGTCATAGGGCCGTGGCCATCAGTAACTAGAGGAGAGGACTGGGTAGTGGGGCAGGGAGTCAGAGTCATAGGGCCGTGGCCATCAGTAACTAGAGGAGAGGACTGGGTAGTGGGGCAGGGAGTCATAGGGCCGTGGCCATCAGTAACTAGAGTAGAGGACTGGGTAGTGGGGCAGGGAGTCAGAGTCATAGGGCCGTGGCCATCAGTAACTAGAGGAGAGGACTGGGTAGTGGGGCAGGGGAGTCATAGGGCCGTGGCCATCAGTAACTAGAGGAGAGGACTGGGTAGTGGGGCAGGGAGTCAGAGTCATAGGGCCGTGGCCATCAGTAACTAGAGTAGAGGACTGGGTAGTGGGGCAGGGAGTCAGAGTCATAGGGCCGTGGCCATCAGTAACTAGAGGAGAGGACTGGGTAGTGGGGCAGGGAGTCAGAGTCATAGGGCCGTGGCCATCAGTAACTAGAGTAGAGGACTGGGTAGTGGGGCAGGGAGTCAGAGTCATAGGGCCGTGGCCATCAGTAACTAGAGTAGAGGACTGGGTAGTGGGGCAGGGAGTCAGAGTCATAGGGCCGTGGCCATCAGTAACTAGAGTAGAGGACTGGGTAGTGGGGCAGGGAGTCAGAGTCATAGGGCCGTGGCCATCAGTAACTAGAGTAGAGGACTGGGTAGTGGGGCAGGGAGTCATAGGGCCGTGGCCATCAGTAACTAGAGGAGAGGACTGGGTAGTGGGGCAGGGAGTCAGAGTCATAGGGCCGTGGCCATCAGTAACTAGAGGAGAGGACTGGGTAGTGGGGCAGGGAGTCAGAGTCATAGGGCCGTGGCCATCAGTAACTAGAGGAGAGGACTGGGTAGTGGGGCAGGGAGTCAGAGTCATAGGGCCGTGGCCATCAGTAACTAGAGGAGAGGACTGGGTAGTGGGGCAGGGAGTCAGAGTCATAGGGCCGTGGCCATCAGTAACTAGAGTAGAGGACTGGGTAGTGGGGCAGGGAGTCAGAGTCATAGGGCCGTGGCCATCAGTAACTAGAGGAGAGGACTGGGTAGTGGGGCAGGGAGTCAGAGTCATAGGGCCGTGGCCATCAGTAACTAGAGGAGAGGACTGGGTAGTGGGGCAGGGAGTCAGAGTCATAGGGCCGTGGCCATCAGTAACTAGAGGAGAGGACTGGGTAGTGGGGCAGGGAGTCAGAGTCATAGGGCCGTGGCCATCAGTAACTAGAGTAGAGGACTGGGTAGTGGGGCAGGGAGTCAGAGTCATAGGGCCGTGGCCATCAGTAACTAGAGGAGAGGACTGGGTAGTGGGGCAGGGAGTCAGAGTCATAGGGCCGTGGCCATCAGTAACTAGAGGAGAGGACTGGGTAGTGGGGCAGGGAGTCAGAGTCATAGGGCCGTGGCCATCAGTAACTAGAGGAGAGGACTGGGTAGTGGGGCAGGGAGTCAGAGTCATAGGGCCGTGGCCATCAGTAACTAGAGGAGAGGACTGGGTAGTGGGGCAGGGAGTCAGAGTCATAGGGCCGTGGCCATCAGTAACTAGAGGAGAGGACTGGGTAGTGGGGCAGGGAGTCAGAGTCATAGGGCCGTGGCCATCAGTAACTAGAGGAGAGGACTGGGTAGTGGGGCAGGGAGTCAGAGTCATAGGGCCGTGGCCATCAGTAACTAGAGGAGAGGACTGGGTAGTGGGGCAGGGAGTCAGAGTCATAGGGCCGTGGCCATCAGTAACTAGAGTAGAGGACTGGGTAGTGGGGCAGGGAGTCAGAGTCATAGGGCCGTGGCCAACTGGCCCGTTGATCTGTATCCGTGATATCCAAAAGCTTCCTCAAAATGGGAGATGACGTGTCCATGCATTTTTACGGAAAGAAAAAAATGTTCAGATGAGTTCAACTCTTGACGGGTCGACAGATGTGTTTGCCAAATTATAGACACACTCCACACAGACTACGAACCCAAAAAATCCATCTGTTTGGTTCCTATGGGCGCGGACAGACAGCATTCTTGATAACAGGGGACCGGGGTCCTATAGAGACAGTAGAGTCCTCATACCATCCTGCATCTGACTGGCACTGACTCCACATCACGGCCAAGCAGGGGCCCCACAGCGCCAAGCAGGGGCCCCACAGCGCCAAGCAGGGGCCCCACAGCGCCAAGCAGGGGCCCCACAGCGCCAAGCAGGGGCCCCACAGCGCCAAGCAGGGGCCCCACAGCGCCAAGCAGGGGCCCCACAGCGCTACAGAACAACGTGTTGCAGCCAATCAACAACAGAAATGGTGGTAAACACCTTGGTGGTCTGTAACCTTTAATAACCTTCGGAAAGCCGCGGTTAGAGGGGAGGCTTTCACAGCGGATGATGCTGTTCCTGTTTTTACATCCCACATAGAGAAAAAGGGTTCTGCACTACTCCCCCCCCCCCCCATCACCAGACAGGGACCCCCCCCATCACCAGACAGGGACCCCCCCCCCCCCCCCCATCACCAGACAGGGACCCCATCACCTGTCAGTCTGTCTTATCTGGCGTCATTCTGCTGTATTGTCTGATCTTCGATATGCTCCATCTAATTCTCTCTCACTCTCACTCTCTCACACCTCCAGAAGGACCTGAGCCCGAGGACCATCCCTCAGGACTTACCTGGTCTGATGACTCCTGGCTGTCCCCTGTCTCCAGTCCACCTGGTGGTGCTGCTGATCCAGTCTCTGCTGTTCTGCCTGCGGCTACAGAACCTTGATCTGTTCACCAGATCGTGCTACCTTGTCCCAGACACTGGCTATTCATACTGCGTTATAACTAGTCATTATCCATCCGTCCGTCCGTCCGTCCGTCCATCCATCCATCCTAATCCTTCAGTGATAACAGTAACAGAGCTATTGATTAGATGTGTAAAATGTCTCTGAGAGAAAGACAGATAGAGAACAAGAGAAAGACACTGAGATGAGGAGACCCCGGCGCTCTCTGCGGCGACGCCATATTGACACAAGGAGACCCGGCGCTCTCTGCGTCGACGCCATATTGACACGAGGAGACCCGGCGCTCTCTGCGGCGACACCATATTGACACGAGGAGACCCGGCGCTCTCTGCGGCGACGCCATATTGACACGAGGAGACCCGGCGCTCTCTGCGTCGACGCCATATTGACACGAGGAGACCCGGCGCTCTCTGCGTCGACGCCATATTGACACGAGGAGACCCGGCGCTCTCTGCGTCGACGCCATATTGACACGAGGAGACCCGGCGCTCTCTGCGGCGACGCCATATTGACACGAGGAGACCCGGCGCTCTCTGCGTCGACGCCATATTGACACGAGGAGACCCGGCGCTCTCTGCGGCGACGCCATATTGACACGAGGAGACCCGGCGCTCTCTGCGGCGACGCCATATTGACACGAGGAGACCCGGCGCTCTCTGCGGCGACGCCATATTGACACGAGGAGACCCCAGCGCTCTCTGCGGCGACGCCATATTGACACGAGGAGACCCCGGCGCTCTCCGCGGCGACGCCATATTGACCCCAGAATACAGATGACACGTCCGTGACAGAACAATACCACTACTGACAGACAAACAAACGCTTGGCAAATCCCCACCGTTTCCAGTGTAAAATGCAGATTAGTGTTCTGAGGTCATCCCTCAGGTTACGCTGTTGAAACCATTTGCTTTTCTGTAGACTAGCCTAGATGTTGCATTCACCTTGACACAGGTAGCCTAGTGGTTAGAGGGGGCGGCAGGTAGCCTAGTGGTTACAGGGGGCGGCAGGTAGCCTAGTGGTTAGAGGGGGCGGCAGGTAGCCTAGTGGTTAGAGGGGGCGGCAGGTAGCCTAGTGGTTAGAGGGGGCGGCAGGTAGCCTAGTGGTTAGAGGGGGCGGCAGGTAGCCTAGTGGTTAGAGGGGGCGGCAGGTAGCCTAGTGGTTAGAGGGGGCGGCAGGTAGCCTAGTGGTTAGAGGGGGCGGCAGGTAGCCTAGTGGTTAGAGGGGGAGGCAGGTAGCCTAGTGGTTAGAGGGGGCGGCAGGTAGCCTAGTGGTTAGAGGGGGCGGCAGGTAGCCTAGTGGTTAGAGGGGGCGGCAGGTAGCCTAGTGGTTAGAGCAGGTAGCCTAGTGGTTAGAGGGGGCGGCAGGTAGCCTAGTGGTTAGAGGGGGCGGCAGGTAGCCTAGTGGTTAGAGCAGGTAGCCTAGTGGTTAGAGCAGGTAGCCTAGTGGTTAGAGGGGGCGGCAGGTAGCCTAGTGGTTAGAGGGGGCGGCAGGTAGCCTAGTGGTTAGAGCAGGTAGCCTAGTGGTTAGAGCAGGTAGCCTAGTGGTTAGAGGGGGCGGCAGGTAGCCTAGTGGTTAGAGGGGGCGGCAGGTAGCCTAGTGGTTAGAGGGGGCGGCAGGTAGCCTAGTGGTTAGAGGGGGCGGCAGGTAGCCTAGTGGTTAGAGGGGGCGGCAGGTAGCCTAGTGGTTAGAGGGGGCGGCAGGTAGCCTAGTGGTTAGAGGGGGCGGCAGGTAGCCTAGTGGTTAGAGGGGGCGGCAGGTAGCCTAGTGGTTAGAGGGGGCGGCAGGTAGCCTAGTGGTTAGAGGGGGCGGCAGGTAGCCTAGTGGTTAGAGGGGGCGGCAGGTAGCCTAGTGGTTAGAGGGGGAGGCAGGTAGCCTAGTGGTTAGAGGGGGCGGCAGGTAGCCTAGTGGTTAGAGGGGGCGGCAGGTAGCCTAGTGGTTAGAGGGGGCGGCAGGTAGCCTAGTGGTTAGAGCAGGTAGCCTAGTGGTTAGAGGGGGCGGCAGGTAGCCTAGTGGTTAGAGGGGGCGGCAGGTAGCCTAGTGGTTAGAGCAGGTAGCCTAGTGGTTAGAGCAGGTAGCCTAGTGGTTAGAGGGGGCGGCAGGTAGCCTAGTGGTTAGAGCAGGTAGCCTAGTGGTTAGAGCAGGTAGCCTAGTGGTTAGAGCAGGTAGCCTAGTGGTTAGAGGGGGCGGCAGGTAGCCTAGTGGTTAGAGGGGGCGGCTGGTAGCCTAGTGGTTAGAGGGGGCGGCAGGTAGCCTAGTGGTTAGAGGGGGCGGCAGGTAGCCTAGTGGTTAGAGGGGGCGGCAGGTAGCCTAGTGGTTAGAGGGGGCGGCAGGTGGCCTAGTGGTTAGAGGGGGCGGCAGGTGGCCTAGTGGTTAGAGGCACCAGGTGGCCTAGTGGTTAGAGGCAGGTGGCCTAGTGGTTAGAGGCAGGTGGCCTAGTGGTTAGAGGCAGGTAGCCTAGTGGTTAGAGGCAGGTAGCCTAGTGGTTAGAGGCAGGTGGCCTAGTGGCCTAGTGGTTAGAGGCAGGTAGCCTAGTGGCCTAGTGGTTAGAGGCAGGTAGCCTAGTGGTTAGAGGCAGGTAGCCTAGTGGTTAGAGGCAGGTAGCCTAGTGGTTAGAGGCAGGTAGCCTAGTGGTTAGAGGCAGGTAGCCTAGTGGTTAGAGACAGGTAGCCTAGTGGTTAGAGGCAGGTAGACTAGTGGTTAGAGGCAGGTAGCCTAGTGGCCTAGTGGTTAGAGGCAGGTAGCCTAGTGGTTAGAGGCAGGTAGCCTAGTGGTTAGAGGCAGGTAGCCTAGTGGTTAGAGGCAGGTAGCCTAGTGGTTAGAGGCAGGTAGCCTAGTGGTTAGAGACAGGTAGCCTAGTGGTTAGAGGCAGGTAGACTAGTGGTTAGAGGCAGGTAGCCTAGTGGTTAGAGGCAGGTAGCCTAGTATCCGAAAGGTTGCTGGAACGAATCCCCGAGCTGACAAGGTAAAAAATCTGTCGTTCTGCCCCCTGAACAAGGCAGTTAACCCACTGTTCCCCGGTAGGCCGTCATTGTAAATAAGAATTTGTTCTTAACTGATTTGCCGAGTTAAATAAAAAGGTTAAATAAAATACAGTATTCACAGTAGTGACAGTAGAATACACCTGATGCTCATTACAAAAGGCTCATTTTACAGGAATGTGTCATCTTGAACAGCACAACATGCCTAAGAACAGCCCTTAGCCGTGGTATATCGGCCATATACCCACACGCCCTCGTCTCCAACTAGAGGCCTGGTGACGAGCGCGGGGTGTGATCACGGGGAGGCAAAACGGAAAAAAAACACAGGAGCTGAAACGTAAAAAAAGGGACATACCTGAAATTGTGCAAAAAAAAGTTTGTGTTTTTCCCCCCCCGATGTGCACTAATGAATACACCCATGTTGTTTCCACAGCAGATGCTTTCCAGGCTGCTTTTAAAAATAAACGATTTGGGTTCATTTTTATTCATGAATAACCTTTGCTGGAGCTCATGCCCTTCATATGATAATTTGCCTTTAGGCAGGTGTGCAGCTGTGGGTGACATTACAATGAGAATGGCCTATTTTAGGAGGCAGCGGTGGTACAGAAACATTGAAATAATAAAAACACAGTTCACAATCCCAGTTCCCTGCGGTTGCTATAGCCTGAAAACATTAAATATTTCAAATGTTTCTATCATGTGGTTTTCAAAAAAGGTCCAAAAATAAAACTTCCTGATGCCAAAGTTGAACATCCAGATCTCAAACAGATAGAATTCCCCTCCCTTTCTCCTGGCCAGGGACAAGTCTGGTGGCCTGGTGATCCAATAATATTCACATGGACTATCACAAGGTCTACAACACTATAGCCGACAGTTTAGGGCCATTGAGTGGCTACCTCATCGGTCCACTGGTAGGTGCACTATGAAAACACACAGACAGACTAGCTGTCCATGAAGCAATGTGATTTGTTTCAGGAAACAGGGCATGTGGAGCTTACAGCGTTAGGAAATGGAGAAGTTTCAGAGACGGGACAGATGACCGGGGGAGTTTTGTTAAGATCGGTTTTAACGTTCAGAGACGGGACAGATGACCGGGGGAGTTTTGTTAAGATCGGTTTTAACGTTCAGAGCATCGGGCATCGCATCCTGCGGTTTCTGAAACATAAAAGGAACCTCTCTTTCATATCAGCAATAAATACTTTTTTATTTAACCTTTTATTTAACTTGGCAAGTCAGTTAAGAACAAATTCTTATTTACAATGACGGCCTACCGGGGAACAGTGGGGTAACTGCCTTGTTCAGAGGGCAGAACAACAGATTTTTTACCTTGTCAGCTCGGGGATTCGTTCCAGCAACCTTTCGGTTACTGGCCCAACTCTCTAACCACTAGGCTACCTGCCGCCCCTCCACTCTAACCACTAGGCTACCTGCCCCCCCCTACACTCTAACCACTAGGCTACCTGCCACCCCTCCACTCTAACCACTAGGCTACCTGCCACCCCTCCACTCTAACCACTAGGCTACCTGCCGCCCCTCCACTCTAACCACTAGGCTACCTAAATAAAATTAAAATGGAGGTCTGTCAATGTTAAAGCCTAAATAACCCGTGACATGTTTATCGCCGTAAATTGTTGACGCCATTAATCGTGCCTCCATTTTCTTCACAGCATGGAACCTCTCTAAGCGCACGTGTTTCCAAACAGAACCTTTTAAAACGCAGAACACGGATCACGGCTGCAGTAAAGACTTGCAATGTTTGTGTCTTTCTGCTGCAGATTGGTGCGCGTGTCGCGGGCCATTTTAAACTACTTGCATGTCGCAACTTTTTTTCCCCCCAAATGACGTGTTTATCAAACTACTGGTCTACTGAAACATTGATCAGAGGGAGTAGACCTACTGAAACATTGATCAGACCTGCTGAAACATTGATCAGAGGGAGTAGACCTACTGAAACATTGATCAGACCTACTGAAACATTGATCAGAGGGAGTAGACCTGCTGAAACATTGATCAGACCTACTGAAACATTGATCAGAGGGAGCATACCTACTGAAACATTGATCAGACCTGCTGAAACATTGATCAGAGGGAGTAGACCTGCTGAAACATTGATCAGACCTACTGAAACATTGATCAGAGGGAGTAGACCTGCTGAAACATTGATCAGACCTACTGAAACATTGATCAGAGGGAGTAGACCTACTGAAACATTGATCAGACCTGCTGAAACATTGATCAGAGGGAGTAGACCTACTGAAACATTGATCAGACCTACTGAAACATTGATCAGAGGGAGCAGACCTACTGAAACATTGATCAGACCTGCTGAAACATTGATCAGAGGGAGCAGACCTACTGAAACATTGATCAGACCTACTGAAACATTGATCAGACCTACTGAAACATTGATCAGAGGGAGTAGACCTACTGAAACATTGATCAGACCTACTGAAACATTGATCAGACCTACTGAAACATTGATCAGAGGGAGTAGACCTGCTGAAACATTGATCAGACCTACTGAAACATTGATCAGAGGGAGCATACCTACTGAAACATTGATCAGACCTGCTGAAACATTGATCAGAGGGAGTAGACCTGCTGAAACATTGATCAGAGGGAGTAGACCTGCTGAAACATTGATCAGATCTACTGAAACATTGATCAGAGGGAGCATACCTACTGAAACATTGATCAGACCTGCTGAAACATTGATCAGAGGGAGTAGACCTGCTGAAACATTGATCAGAGGGAGTAGACCTACTGAAACATTGATCAGAGGGAGCAGACCTACTGAAACATTGATCAGACCTACTGAAACATTGATCAGAGGGAGTAGACATACTGAAACATTGATCAGAGGGAGCAGACCTACTGAAACATTGATCAGACCTACTGAAACATTGATCAGACCTACTGAAACATTGACCAGACCTACTGAAACATTGACCAGACCTACTGAAACATTGACCAGACCTACTGAAACATTGATTAGACCTACTGAAACATTGACAGCCGTAGCCATGTTAGAAAACGTTTGTTGTTGTTTACGGTGAATGTAGATAATTTTGTGTTTCCGTCCCTTTACAATTAAAGCATAGTACGCCTGTGACACAATGCACTGCTTCAAAATAAACAATACAAAGATTAAATTGCCATTAACTAAATGAATTATTTGAATAGTTTGACAGCCCTAGTTAAATTAGTACACACGTTTATAGGGTTAGTGTTCCCACGCGGCCATATCTCAATGTTAAAAATCGCTTGTTTATGGAAGACATATGCAGCCATCTGTGATAATTATATTGAATCAAAATATAAAAATGAAACATACAACAATGTCAACGATTTTACTGAGTTTACAGTTCATATTAAATAAACGAGGCCCTAGTCTATGGATTTCACATGACCGGGCAGGAGAGGGCATAGGCCCACCCATTGGGGAGTTAGGCCCAGCCAATCAGAATGAGTTTTCCCCCCCACAAAAGGGCTTTATTACAGACTGAAATACTCCTTAGTTTCATCAGCTGTCCGGGTGGCTGATCTGAGAACGATCCCGCAGGTGAAGAAGCCGGATGTGGGGGTCCTGGGCTGCCATGGTTACACGTGGTCTGCAGGTTGTGAGACCGGTTGGACGTACGGCCAAATTCTCTAAAACGACTTTGGAGGCGGCTTATGGTAGAGAAATTAACATTCAATCCTCTGGCAACAGCTCTGGTGGACATTCCTACAGTCAGCAAGCCAATTTCACGCTCCCTCAAAAATGTACACATCTGTAGCATTGTGTTGTTGTGACAAAACTGCACATTTTAGAGCGGCCTTTTATTGTCCCCAAGCACAAGGTGCACCTGTGTAATGATCATGCTGTTTTAAAATCAGCTTCATGATATGCCACATCTATCATGTGGATGGATTATCTTGGTAAAGGAGAAATGCTCACTAACATGGACTTAAACAAAGTTGTGCAAAAAAACATTTGAAATAAACGTTTTTTTTTTTTTGTGCGTCTGGAACATTTCTGTGATCTTTTGATTTCAGCTCATTAAAAACATAGAGACCAACAGTTTACATGCAGCATGTTCTGAACACCTGTGGGTAAGCATCGCTGGGGGAGAAGTGTACTTCCTCAGCTAGATCTGTGCTAAACTGCTTCAGTAAGGGTGTCATTTCTAATAGAAAATATTCTCTCTCGCTGATGATATCTTAGAATGATGTTTCTAAACGTTAAAACAGTCGGGAATTTGTAGTCTAGTTCCCAAGCAACCAACCGCGGAGAAAAGCTCGGTTTAACTGCTGAAAACCCTACAGATAATAAATAACAAGGGTTTTTGGAGAGTTTGTCCATTATAAATGACAGTCATAAAGTGATGAGGTGGAAGCGTGATATTACCAGACGCGATAGGCCACACACCAACCTAAATCAATTCCACTGTGCACAATAACTCACCAAGTCCACTGATTTCTTGTCTGATAGTAAGACGGTTCCGTTCGTCGGTTATCGCCTTCAACATGTCTTGTAGAGAACGGTCCGGTTCTCCGTTCTCCTCCTCCTCCTCCACCGGTCCGACCTTCTTACAAACACTGGGAAACGATGCCATTCCCAGCCCGGGATCATGACAGTCCTACCGCGGCAGATCCACCCGACCGACCGACCGACCGGGAGAAAAAGACCGAGGCGGTGGGGGGGGATACCGGGCCGTGTCTCCACTGATAATCCACGGGATTAATTCCAGACAGTATTTCCCGAACAGCACTGTCTCCTTGTCCGGTCACCGTTAAAAGCCCTGAGTAGGAGACTTCCGTCTGGCTCTGTAGATCAGCTGGGGAGGAATCCTCACACTTCCTGGATATTATACACAACAACTGACAACATTTAAAGGAAAAGTCCCCATTTCCGTCGAGTTCTCAGAAAGGGATATTTGGTTGAACGTTTCTATTCTAGACAAACAGTCAAATATCAGACACGTTGTAACAAATCTAATGCATGTTTCTCTTTTAGATACGTTTCTCTCGTGTGGATCAACGGGACAGGTCTATGACCGTTTCCGTTGGTCTCGAGCTGACCGGGAGGGGGCAGCGGATATTCGGTGCGAGCTCGTGGTGTTCTCCGAAGATGACGGAATTGGTACGAGACGTTCTTTCAGTTTTCAGGGTTCCTCCAAGTTCTACATTAAATTATTTATATGACTGTTTATTGTTGTTTTTTTCCCCCACCGACAATCGACAACTGTGAATTGCAGCTCAGCCAGTACAGTAGGGTACAGTAGAGTACAGACAGTACAGTAGGGTACAGTAGAGTACAGCCAGTACAGTAGGGTACAGTAGAGTACAGACAGTACCGTAGGGTACAGTAGGGTACAGACAGTACAGTAGGGTACAGACAGTACAGTAGGGTACAGTAGGGTACAGACAGTACAGTAGGGTACAGACAGTACAGTAGGGTACAAGCTCAGCCTGTCCGTTTTCTAATATCAGAACTGATATGTAATCCTACTACTGTACAAACCAAGGCATCATCACACACAGCCTAATCATGCCAATAGTTCAATAAATACCCTGGTACAGCGCTTATCGCAGGATATGACGAAGAATGGCCAATAAAATCACGCTGTAGATTCACTCAAATATTAATGTGAAACCATAGAGAATGCTAGAGGCCTCTAGTGGCCAATAGGCCATTTTTTTGTTTGTTGCGTGGGCAGCGACATTGAAGGCTTTCACCATGCTTCTTTCTGACAGTTGAAAGAAGTCAACTGGTTGAGGATTCCTATGGGTTGTAGCCTCAGTGGAGATGCCCATGTTGTCACAAGACGCTATAATGGAAACCGATATAAAGATGAGTCCTCTATCTATCTCTATGTGAGAGACGGAGCGGCCATTCGCTCCCAGCTCATCTCATGTACTGGAGGCTCTCTGCCGTTTCCAGCTCGTCATTGGCCTGTGGCTCGCAGTGGCTGGAAAAGTGTCTCCCCGAGTCGCTGGCATCGAACAGCCAATCATGTGAGCCCCCTCTGATGTCATTGTTGCGAAGGGAAAAGATGATGTCATTCCTATCCTAGGCCACAATAAACCAGGATACAGACTGCTCAATAAACCAGGATACAGACTGCTCAATAAACCAGGATACAGACTGCTCAATAAACCAGGATACAGACTGCTCAATAAACCAGGATACAGACTGCTCAATAAACCAGGATACAGACTGCTCAATAAACCAGGATACAGACTGCATCAATAAACCAGGATACAGACTGCTCAATAAACCAGGATATAGACTGCTCAATAAACCAGGATACAGACGGCTCAATAAACCAGGATATAGACTGCATCAATAAACCAGGATACAGACTGCTCAATAAACCAGGATAAAGACTGCTCAATAAACCAGGATATAGACTGCTCAATAAACCAGGATATAGACTGCATCAATAAACCAGGATAAAGACTGCTCAATAAACCAGGATATAGACTGCTCAATAAACCAGGATATAGACTGCTCAATAAACCAGGATATAGACTGCATCAATAAACCAGGATATAGACTGCATCAATAAACCAGGATAAAGACTGCTCAATAAACCAGGATACAGACTGCATCAATAAACCAGGCTAAAGACTTGCTCCACAGCAGCTCTCTCCTCTCACAGGAGAACCACTATTACCTATTTATACTCCTTCCATATGGCAACCTATTTCCTTTATAGTGCACTACTTTCAACCAGAGCTCTGGTAAAAAAAGCTCGTGCACTATAAAGGGAATTGGATGTCATTTGGAATACAGACTAAACTACTGAAACTCATCCCAGTGGCTTAGTGGGGGGGGGGGGGGGGGGGAAATAAATTACATGTATCGATGATTCCCATTGAGGTCGTAACAACAAACAAAAATGTAGGTACTCACATAAAAATGTTTACGACCATCTTTCCAATATTAAATATTGAGTAAGTAAATAAAAAGTTTGTGCAGAGTAGATGAGCCAACACTGAAACTAAAGTGGGAAAAAAATGGTTTGTCATTTGGGACACGGTTGTATTCTGGATTTTCCTCTCCGTAGATAATGACAGTAGATAAACCTGTAATACCAGTTTACTAAACCTTGACAGAACTGGCTGGACAGGAAGTTGTACCTGTACACAGCCCATCTGTACACAGCCCATCTGTACACAGCCCTCTGTACACAGCCCATCTGTAAACAGCCCATCTGTAAACAGCCCATCTGTACACAGCCCATCTGTAAACAGCCCATCTGTAAACAGCCCATCTGTACACAGCCCATCTGTACATAGCCCATCTGTAAACAGCCCATCTGTAAATAGCCCATCTGTACACAGCCCATCTGTAAATAGCCCATCTGTAAATAGCCCATCTGTACATAGCCCATCTGTACATAGCCCATCTGTAAACAGCCCATCTGTAAACAGCCCATCTGTACACAGCCCATCTGTACACAGCCCATCTGTACACAGCCCATCTGTACACAGCCCATCTGTAAATAGCCCATCTGTAAATAGCCCATCTGTAAACAGCCCATCTGTAAACAGCCCATCTGTAAACAGCCCATCTGTACACAGCCCATCTGTAAACAGCCCATCTGTAAATAGCCCATCTGTAAACAGCCCATCTGTAAACAGCCCATCTGTAAACAGCCCATCTGTAAACAGCCCATCTGTACACAGCCCATCTGTAAACAGCCCATCTGTAAATAGCCCATCTGTAAACAGCCCATCTGTAAATAGTCCATCTGTACATAGCCCATCTGTAAACAGCCCATCTGTACATAGCCCATCTGTAAACAGCCCATCTGTAAATAGCCCATCTGTAAACAGCCCATCTGTACACAGCCCATCTGTACATAGCCCATCTGTACATAGCCCATCTGTAAACAGCCCATCTGTAAATAGCCCATCTGTACACAGCCCATCTGTAAATAGCCCATCTGTAAATAGCCCATCTGTACATAGCCCATCTGTACATAGCCCATCTGTAAACAGCCCATCTGTAAACAGCCCATCTGTACACAGCCCATCTGTACACAGCCCATCTGTACACAGCCCATCTGTAAATAGCCCATCTGTAAATAGCCCATCTGTAAACAGCCATCTGTAAACAGCCCATCTGTAAACAGCCCATCTGTACACAGCCCATCTGTAAACAGCCCATCTGTAAATAGCCCATCTGTAAACAGCCCATCTGTAAATAGCCCATCTGTAAACAGCCCATCTGTACACAGCCCATCTGTACACAGCCCATCTGTAAACAGCCCATCTGTAAATAGCCCATCTGTAAACAGCCCATCTGTAAATAGCCCATCTGTACATAGCCCATCTGTAAACAGCCCATCTGTACATAGCCCATCTGTAAACAGCCCATCTGTAAATAGCCCATCTGTAAACAGCCCATCTGTACACAGCCCATCTGTACACAGCCCATCTGTACACAGCCCATCTGTAAACAGCCCATCTGTACACAGCCCATCTGTAAACAGCCCATCTGTACACAGCCCATCTGTACATAGCCCATCTGTAAACACCCCATCTGTACACAGCCCATCTGTAAATAGCCCATCTGTAAACAGCCCATCTGTACACAGCCCATCTGTAAACAGCCCATCTGTAAACAGCCCATCTGTAAACAGCCCATCTGTAAATAGCCCATCTGTAAATAGGCCGTCTGTAAACAGCCCATCTGTACATAGTCCACCCAACTACCTCATCCCCATATTGTTATTTATCCTCGTGCTCCTTTGCACCCCAGTATCTCTACTTGCACATCATCATCTGCACATCTATCACTCCAGTGTTAATCTGCTAAATTGTAATTGTTTCACCTCTATGGCCTATTTATCGCCTTACCTCCCTAATCTTATACATTTGCACGGACTGTATATAGATGTTTCTACTGTGTTATTGGTCTGTACGTTTGTTTATGTGTAACTCTGTGTTGTTGTTTTGTGTCACACTGCTTTGCTTTATCTTGGCCAGGTCGCAGTTGTAAATGAGAACTTGTTCTCAACTAGCCTACCTGGTTAAATAAAGAACTTGTTCTCAACTAGCCTACCTGGTTAAATAAAGGTGAAATAAAAATATTTTTGGTACAGATCTGAATGTAATACCTGGCTTACTGAACCTTCACCCCCTGGCAGTTGGCACAGATCTGAATGTAATACCTGGCTTACTGAACCTTGACCCTGGCAGTTGGCACAGATCTGAATGTAAAACCTGGCTTACTGAACCTTGACCCTGGCAGTTGGCACAGATCTGAATGTAATACCTGGCTTACTGAACCTTGACCCTGGCAGTTGGCACAGACACAGATCTGAATGTAATACCTGGCTTACTGAACCTTGACCCTGGCAGTTGGCACAGACACAGATCTGAATGTAATACCTGGCTTACTGAACCTTGACCCTGGCAGTTGGCACAGACACAGATCTGAATGTAATACCTGGCTTACTGAACCTTGACCCTGGCAGTTGGCACAGATCTGAATGTAATACCTGGCTTACTGAACCTTGACCCTGGCAGTTGGCACAGATCTGAATGTAATACCTGGCTTACTGAACCTTGACCCTGGCAGTTGGCACAGATCTGAACGTCAGTCAGTCTGGACTGGTTGGGGTTGTGCAACATTTATAATACTGAACTAAAATATAAAAATGCAACACGCAACAATTTCAAAAGATTTTACCGAGTTACAGTTAATTTAAGGAAATCAGGTCAATTTAAATAAATTCATTAGGTCCTAATCTATGGATTTCACATGACTGGGAATACAGATATGCATCTGTTGGACACAGATACCTTTAAAAAATATAGGTAGGGGAGTGGATCAGAAAACCAGTCAGTGTCTGGTGTGACCAATGGTGATTTTAGCATGTAAATCAGGGTGGGGCAAAATAATCAATAGAAAATGGGATGCATGCCAGCAAAGCCACAACACAACACTAAACAATACATTTACTATGACGGTTACAAACGGTGCCCACAAACTGTTAGGGCCTCCATAAAGCTGTCCCTACAGCAGTCCCAACACCTTACCACTGCTACACCTGGTTATCAGCACAACACCTTACCACTGCTACACCTGGTTATCAGCACAACACCTTACCACTGCTACACCTGGTTATCAGCACAACACCTTACCACTGCTACACCTGGATATCAGCAGAGTCCCAACACCTTACCACTGCTACACCTGGTTATCAGCAGAGTCCCAACACCTTACCACTGCTACACCTGGTTATCAGCAGAGTCCCAACACCTTACGCACTGTTACACCTGGTTATCAGCACAACCACCTTACCACTGCTACACCTGGTTATCAGCACAACACCTTACCACTGCTACACCTGGTTATCAGCAGAGTCCCAACACCTTACCACTGTTACACCTGGTTCATCAGCACAACACCTTACCACCTGCTACACCTGGTATCAGCACAACACCTTACCACTGATACACCTGGTAGCAGCCCAACACCTTACCACTGTACACCTGGTTATCAGCACAACACCTTACCACTGCTACACCTGGTTATCAGCACAACACCTTACCACTGCCAACACCTTACCACTGCTACACCTGGTTATCAGCACAACACCTTACCACTGCTACACCTGGTTATCAGCACAACACCTTACCACTGCTACACCTGGTTATCAGCACAACACCTTACCACTGCTACACCTGGATATCAGCAGAGTCCCAACACCTTACCACTGCTACACCTGGTTATCAGCAGAGTCCCAACACCTTACCACTGTTACACCTGGTTATCAGCACAACACCTTACCACTGCTACACCTGGTTATCAGCACAACACCTTACCACTGCTACACCTGGTTATCAGCAGAGTCCCAACACCTTACCACTGTTACACCTGGTTATCAGCACAACACCTTACCACTGCTACACCTGGTTATCAGCACAACACCTTACCACTGATACACCTGGTTATCAGCACAACACCTTACCACTGCTACACCTGGTTATCAGCAGAGTCCCAACACCTTACCACTGCTACACCTGGTTATCAGCACAACACCTTACCACTGATACACCTGGTTATCAGCACAACACCTTACCACTGCTACACCTGGTTATCAGCACAACACCTTACCACTGTTACACCTGGTTATCAGCACAACACCTTACCACTGATACACCTGGTTATCAGCACAACACCTTACCACTGTTACACCTGGTTATCAGCAGAGTCCCAACACCTTACCACTGATACACCTGGTTATCAGCACAACACCTTACCACTGTTACACCTGGTTATCAGCAGAGTCCCAACACCTTACCACTGCTACACCTGGTTATCAGCACAACACCTTACCACTGCTACACCTGGTTATCAGCAGAGTCCCAACACCTTACCACTGATACACCTGGTTATCAGCAGAGTCCCAACACCTTACCACTGTTACACCTGGTTATCAGCACAACACCTTACCACTGTTACACCTGGTTATCAGCAGAGTCCCAACACCTTACCACTGCTACACCTGGTTATCAGCAGAGTCCCAACACCTTACCACTGCTACACCTGGTTATCAGCAGAGTCCCAACACCTTACCACTGTTACACCTGGTTATCAGCAGAGTCCCAACACCTTACCACTGCTACACCTGGTTATCAGCAGAGTCCCAACACCTTACCACTGCTACACCTGGTTATCAGCAGAGTCCCAACACCTTACCACTGTTACACCTGGTTATCAGCACAACACCTTACCACTGCTACACCTGGTTATCAGCACAACACCTTACCACTGCTACACCTGGTTATCAGCACAACACCTTACCACTGTTACACCTGGTTATCAGCAGAGTCCCAACACCTTACCACTGCTACACCTGGATATCAGCACAACACCTTACCACTGTTACACCTGGTTATCAGCACAACACCTTACCACTGCTACACCTGGTTATCAGCACAACACCTTACCACTGCTACACCTGGATATCAGCACAACACCTTACCACTGCTACACCTGGTTATCAGCAGAGTCCCAACACCTTACCACTGCTACACCTGGTTATCAGCAGAGTCCCAACACCTTACCACTGCTACACCTGGTTATCAGCACAACACCTTACCACTGTTACACCTGGTTATCAGCACAACACCTTACCACTGCTACACCTGGTTATCAGCAGAGTCCCAACACCTTACCACTGTTACACCTGGTTATCAGCAGAGTCCCAACACCTTACCACTGCTACACCTGGTTATCAGCACAACACCTTACCACTGTTACACCTGGTTATCAGCACAACACCTTACCACTGCTACACCTGGTTATCAGTACAACACCTTACCACTGATACACCTGGTTATCAGCAGAGTCCCAACACCTTACCACTGCTACACCTGGTTATCAGCACAACACCTTACCACTGCTACACCTGGTTATCAGCACAACACCTTACCACTGCTACACCTGGTTATCAGCACAACACCTTACCACTGTTACACCTGGTTATCAGCAGAGTCCCAACACCTTACCACTGCTACACCTGGATATCAGCACAACACCTTACCACTGTTACACCTGGTTATCAGCACAACACCTTACCACTGTTACACCTGGTTATCAGCACAACACCTTACCACTGCTACACCTGGTTATCAGCACAACACCTTACCACTGTTACACCTGGTTATCAGCACAACACCTTACCACTGTTACACCTGGTTATCAGCACAACACCTTACCACTGCTACACCTGGTTATCAGCACAACACCTTACCACTGCTACACCTGGTTATCAGCACAACACCTTACCACTGCTACACCTGGTTATCAGCACAACACCTTACCACTGTTACACCTGGTTATCAGCAGAGTCCCAACACCTTACCACTGCTACACCTGGTTATCAGCACAACACCTTACCACTGTTACACCTGGTTATCAGCAGAGTCCCAACACCTTACCACTGCTACACCTGGTTATCAGCAGAGTCCCAACACCTTACCACTGTTACACCTGGTTATCAGCACAACACCTTACCACTGCTACACCTGGTTATCAGCACAACACCTTACCACTGATACACCTGGTTATCAGCAGAGTCCCTACACCTTACCACTGATACACCTGGTTATCAGCACAACACCTTACCACTGTTACACCTGGATATCAGCAGAGTCCCAACACCTTACCACTGCTACACCTGGTTATCAGCAGAGTCCCAACACCTTACCACTGCTACACCTGGATATCTGCAGAGTCCCTACACCTTACCACCGCAACACCTGGCTCTCAGCGGAGCCTTGTCTGGCAGCCAAACAGTTCCTTCTGCCTCATTTACTTCCATTTTTAAAAACATATGACTTGCTTAAATAATTGGGGGTTCTACTGACAATGGAGATGGGGACAAAGAGCGGATAAGAGGCAGTCCATAATTTCGATTAAGACATTAATGAGCGAGCTAGGACGGACGAACGGAACGTTAGTCAATATAACTATTTGTTTAGCACTTTTGAAATGTACAGCGACGGAATTCAGAAAATGGGCCATTCTTACAGTGTTCTCCCTGTACACCAAGTCAGAACCGTAGGATAAATAAAAGGGGGCATATAAGCAGACAATGAAAGCTCTTTACAATATTAGATGATTTACATTTCTCTAAAACAGGTAATATGCCACGGTAGAACAGTCAGAACAGTAGGCGGAATGAAGAAGTGTAAAATAGACCAAATTATCAGGGTGATGCACATGGGCTACTAACAGCTTACTACACAACATACACTTAGTATTACTTCCTTAGCTACAGTATACATATCTCCCCGGCATATAACATCACTTATGCAGCAGCAAAGACAAGACATTTTTGGACTCACCGTTGATGTGCTGTGCTCACTTGAACAGGAAGGTGGCGCAGCGGTCGTTCGTGGTCAAATTTTGTCGTCAAAGTCTGGCATTCTCTAGATTTATGGTGCTTTCAAAACAACTGGAGGCCGGATTTTCAATCCCGAGTCGACAGCACGGCTGTTAAACGTTTATCATTTTAAACTTGTAAAAAAAGAGCCCCTTAAATCCCAGATTTGGGACCACGCAGCCACCGATTCCTTCCAAACCACTCAGTTGAATTTGCGATTTCCAACTTGTTGTGTAATGTGTTTATGGTCGATGAGCACCGATACGTTTTATCTATAATTTCTCTTCAATTTCGACTTGATTCATGATGATGAGTGCTAGCTAGCATGCTAACTAAGATTGTGAAAGTATGAAGTTGACATGATCAGTCCAATCAAAGCTATACTGTACATTTTAACGTGATTTGACGTCATTTTTATCTG
Organism: Salmo salar; assembly: GCF_965601325.2. Lineage (NCBI taxonomy): Eukaryota > Metazoa > Chordata > Actinopteri > Salmoniformes > Salmonidae > Salmo > Salmo salar. Next base: position 75,465,314 of record NC_138297.1, read on the forward strand.
TGGCCGATGACCTTGAGCGTTCTTGGATGGGGCACTTCTAATGTAACTCTATGGCAGCACCCAAGGGGCTTGAATGTTCAAGGTCTTCTCCTACACTTGGCAGTGACGTAAAGTCCCCGTGAGTGACAGAACACTTAGCCAATCACGGCGCAACGCTCCGTATTTCCTGCTGGCTCGCCCCACCACCACAGGAAGCACTGAGCTGGGCTGAAACACCTGCATTTTGGAGCTGCTTTACTCAAGAAGACAACAGAGACCATGTTTGTTTGCGGCTTTATTAACTCAATGATATTACTTTTAACATCGTTTGCAAACTGATATGTGACACATATTAATGCCAAAAATATCATGCAAAACAGGCAAGCCCCCCCCCCTCAAATTGTATTTATTTATTTTTGCTAAAAATGCGGGGCTCTGCCCCACCTGCCCTGAATGTCATGCCGCCACTGGGTGTGACCACCATTTGTCTCATGCAGCGAAACACATCTCCTTCACATAGAGTTGATCAGGCTGTTGATTGTGGTCCTGTTTGGATGTTGTCCCCACCTCCTCTTCGATGGCTGTGTGAAGTTGCTGGATATTGGGCAGGAACTGGAACAAGCTGTCGTACACTGTCGATCCAGAGCATCCCAAACATGCTCAATGGGGTGACATGTCTGGTGAGTATGCAGGTCATAGAAGAACTGGGAGATTTTCAGCTTCCAGGAATTGTGTACAGATCCTTGCGGCATTATCATGCTGAAACATGAGGTGATGGAGGAGGGTGAATGGCACAACAACGGGGCCCATACCATAAACCCCACCTCCACCATGGGGCCCATACCATAACCCCACCTCCACAATGGGGCCCATACCATAACCCCACCTCCACCATGGGGCCCATACCATAACCCCACCTCCACCATGGGGCCCATACCATAACCCCACCTCCACCATGGGGCCCATACCATAACCCCACCGCCACCATGGGGCCCATACCATAACCCCACCTCCACCATGGGGCCCATACCATAACCCCACCTCCACCATGGGGCCCATACCATAACCCCACCTCCACCATGGGGCCCATACCATAACCCCACCGCCACCATGGGGCCCATACCATAACCCCACCTCCACCATGGGGCCCATACCATAACCCCACCTCCACCATGGGGCCCATACCATAACCCCACCGCCACCATGGGGCCCATACCATAACCCCACCTCCACCATGGGGCCCATACCATAACCCCACCTCCACCATGGGGCCCATACCATAACCCCACCTCCACCATGGGGCCCATACCATAACCCCACCTCCACCATGGGGCACATACCATAACCCCACCTCCACCATGGGGCCCAAACCATAACCCCACCTCCACCATGGGGCCCAAACCATAACCCCACCTCCACCATGGGGCCCATACCATAACCCCACCATGGGGCCCATACCATAACCCCACCTCCACCATGGGGCCCAAACCATAACCCCACCTCCACCATGGGGCCCATACCATAACCCCACCTCCACCATGGGGCCCATACCATAACCCCACCTCCACCATGGGGCCCATACCATAACCCCACCTCCACCATGGGGCCCATACCATAACCCCACCTCCACCATGGGGCCCATACCATAACCCCACCTCCACCATGGGGCCCATACCATAACCCCACCGCCACCACGGGGCCCATACCATAACCCCACCTCCACCATGGGGCCCATACCATAACCCCACCTCCACCATTGGGCCCATACCATAACCCCACCTCCACCATGGGGCCCAAACCATAACCCCACCTCCACCATGGGGCCCAAACCATAACCCCACCTCCACCATGGGGCCCATACCATAACCCCACCATGGGGCCCATACCATAACCCCACCTCCACCATGGGGCCCAAACCATAACCCCACCTCCACCACGGGGCCCATACCATAACCCCACCTCCACCATGGGGCCACTCTGTTCACATCAGCAAACCGCTCATCAACACAACGCCATGCGCACGTGGTCTTCGGTTGTGAGGCCGGTTGTACTTACTTCCAAATTCTCAAAAACGACTTTGGAGGCGGCTTATGGTAGAGAAATTAACATCCAACAGCTCTAGTGGACATTCCTGTAGTCAACATGCCAATTGCATTCTCCCTCAAAACTTGAGACATCTGTGGCATTGTGTTGTTGTGACAAAACTGCACATTTTAGAGTGGCGTTTTATTGTCCCCCCAGCACAAGGTGCACCTGTGTAATGATCATGCTGTTTAATCAGCTTCTTGATATGCCACACCTGTCAGATGGATGGATTATCTTGGCAAAAGAGAAACGCTCACCAACAAGGATGTAAACAAAGTTGTGCACAAACATTTTTGAGAAATACGTTTTTTTTTTGTGCATATGGAACATTTCTGGGATCTTTTATTTCAGCTCATGAAACATAGAGACCAACACTTGTACATGTTGAGATTTATATTTTAGTTCAGTGTACATGACTATTGAATCGTCCCTGAACAGTCTGTTTTTCAGAAAGACACTGAGGGCTCAAATATGACCACAGCTAAAAACCAGTCGATTCCCATTTATCATTTTATTTAAAGCTTTTAGTCTGCGGGGAAACAAGTGCTCTACAAAATGTCTTCATAGTGAATGGTGGGAGATAGAAACGGCCACCTCAATCCCCCCAGGCACCCCTACAGATCTGCTACCTCAATCCCCCCAGGCACCCCTACAGATCTGCTACCTCCATCCCCCAGGCACCCCTACAGTTCTGCTACCTCAATCCCCCCAGGCACCACCCCTACAGATCTTCTACCTCAATCCCCCAGGCACCCCTACAGAGTTGCTACCTCAATCCCCCCAGGCACCCCTACAGATCTTCTACCTCAATCCCCCAGGCACCCCTACAGATCTGCTACCTCAATCCCCCAGGCACCCCTACAGATCTTCTACCTCAATCCCCCAGGCACCCCTACAGATCTGCTACCTCAATCCCCCCCAGGCACCCCTACAGATCTGCTACCTCAATCCCCCAGGCACCCCTACAGATCTGCTACCTCAATATCACAGGCACCCCTACAGATCTGCTACCTCAATCCCCCCCAGGCACCCCTACAGATCTGCCACCTCAATCCCCCAGGCACCCCTACAGATCTTCTACCTCAATCCCCCAGGTACCCCTACAGATCTGCTACCTCAATATCACAGGCACCCCTACAGATCTGCTACCTCAATCCCCCCCAGGCACCCCTACAGATCTGCTACCTCAATCCCCCAGGCACCCCTACAGATCTGCTACCTCAATCCCCCAGGTACCCCTACAGATCTGCTACCTCAATCCCCCCAGGCACCCCTACAGATCTGCTACCTCAATCCCCCAGGCACCCCTACAGATCTACTACCTCAATCCCCCAGGCACCCCTACAGATCTGCTACCTCAATCCCCCCCAGGCACCCCTACAGATCTGCTACCTCAATCCCCCCAGGCACCCCTACAGATCTGCTACCTCAATCCCCCAGGCACCCCTACAGATCTTCTACCTCAATCCCCCAGGCACCCCTACAGATCTTCTACCTCAATCCCCCCAGGCACCCCTACAGATCTGCTACCTCAATCCCCCAGGCACCCCTACAGATCTGCTACCTCAATCCCCCCAGGCACCCCTACAGATCTTCTACCTCAATCCCCCAGGCACCCCTACAGATCTGCTACCTCAATCCCCCCAGGCACCCCTACAGATCTTCTACCTCAATCCCCCCAGGCACCCCTACAGATCTGCTACCTCAATCCCCCCAGGCACCCCTACAGATCTCCTACCTCAATCCCCCAGGCACCCCTACAGATCTTCTACCTCAATCCCCCCAGGCACCCCTACAGATCTGCTACCTCAATCCCCCCAGGCACCCCTACAGATCTGCTACCTCAATCCCCCCAGGCACCCCTACAGATCTGCTACCTCAATCCCCCCAGGCACCCCTACAGATCTGCTACCTCAATCCCCCCCAGGCACCCCTACAGATCTGCTACCTCAATCCCCCCAGGCACCCCTACAGATCTGCTACCTCAATCCCCCCAGGCACCCCTACAGGTCTGCTACCTCAATCCCCCCAGGCACCTCTACAGATCTTCTACCTCAATCCCCCAGGTACCCCTACAGATCTGCTACCTCAATCCCCCCAGGCACCCCTACAGATCTGCTACCTCAATCCCCCCAGGCACCCCTACAGATCTTCTACCTCAATCCCCCAGGCACCCCTACAGATCTGCTACCTCAATCCCCCAGGCACCCCTACAGATCTGCTACCTCAATCCCCCCAGGCACCCCTACAGATCTGCTACCTCAATCCCCCCAGGCACCCCTACAGATCTGCTACCTCAATCCCCCCAGGCACCCCTACAGATCTGCTACCTCAATCCCCCCAGGCACCCCTACAGATCTGCTACCTCAATCCCCCCAGGCACCCCTACAGATCCGCCATCTTTAAATTTGACCGGTTTCTCAACAGGAAAACTTTTTAGAAGTTTGCATTTCCTGCTGTGCAGCAACATTCTCTGCAACAACAGAGCGATCTAATGAAGATAGCAGATCAGTATGAGGTTACCTCATCACTTACTAACACACACACACACACACACACACACACACACACACACACACACACACACACACACACACACACACACACACACACACACACAGAAGAACATGAGCTATTAAAGCTGATTTGGGGTCAGGGATAAGGTTTACAAAAAAAACACCTGGATGAGGTTTGGGTGATAATAAGCAGGCTGGATGGGGGTTAGCGTTCATCTCTGTTTTATTTAAGCTTCTCTGTGAGGTGGTCATACTGCTACACCACCACTAGAGGTCACTGGTCAGGGTGGGGGGGGGGGGGGGGGGTCATATGAACCCTCTTCTGATGTCAGCCGGCCGGTTCCCAGCAGGTCTCAGACCCCTTCGTCCAATCAGCCCTCCTGCTGTGGGATCGTGACCTGGGAGCGGACCAATAGGGTCGTAGCGTGGGCGGGGCAGAATACCACCGGGGATGCCGGGTCTCTGGTCGTACTCCCCACCGATGATGCCAGGCGGGTAGAAGGGGAAGGGGTTGTTGGGAAGGGGGTGGAGGGGGTAGAGGGGTGGGGGGACAGGGTGGTAACGGGGCATGTGGCGGGGGTAACTGGCTGCCTCTCTCCTCCACTTGTACTTCTTCTTGTAGAGCTGAAATTAAAATGGTACCAGAGAGTTAGACAGTGGCTTGAGTCTCAAATTGAACCCTATTCCCTATATAGTGCACTACTATAGACCAGAGCCCTATTCCCTATATAGTGCACTACTATAGACCAGGGCCCTATTCCCTATATAGTGCACTACTATAGACCAGAGCCCTATTCCCTATATAGTGCACTACTTTAGACCAGAGCCCTATTCCCTATATAGTGCACTACTTTAGACCAGAGCCCTATTCCCTATATAGTGCACTACTATAGACCAGAGCCCTATTCCCTATATAGTGTCCTACTATAGACCAGAGCCCTATTCCCTATATAGTGCACTACTTTAGACCAGAACCCATAGTGAATAGGGGGGCATTTGAGACGCAGAAGTGATTACAGCAGCATGTCATTTCATAACTTGTTGTCGTTAACATCAATTGCTGAGTTGATATGAACAGATATTTTTATTAACGTCAGATTGTAGCTGGGGTTTTATTAACGTCAGATTGTAGCTGGGGGTTTATTAACGTCAGATTGTAGCTGGGGTTTTATTAACGTCAGATTGTAGCTGGGGTTTTATTAACGTCAGATTGTAGCTGGGGTTTTATTAACGTCAGATTGTAGCTGGGGTTTTATTAACGTCAGATTGTAGCTGGGGTTTTATTAACGTCAGATTGTAGCTGGGGTTTTATTAACGTCAGATTGTAGCTGGGGTTTTATTAACGTCAGATTGTAGCTGGGGTTTTATTAACGTCAGATTGTAGCTGGGGTTTTATTAAGGTCAGATTGTAGCTGGGGTTTTATTAACGTCAGATTGTAGCTGGGGTTTTATTAACGTCAGACTGTAGCTGGGGTTTTATTAACGTCAGATTGTAGCTGGGGTTTTATTAACGTCAGATTGTAGCTGGGGGTTTTATTAACGTCAGATTGTAGCTGGGGTTTTATTAACGTCAGATTGTAGCTGGGGTTTTATTAACGTCAGACTGTAGCTGGGGTTTTATTAACGTCAGATTGTAGCTGGGGTTTTATTAATAACGTCAGATTGTAGCTGGGGTTTTATTAACGTCAGATTGTAGCTGGGGTTTTATTAACGTCAGACTGTAGCTGGGGGTTTTATTAACGTCAGATTGTAGCTGGGGTTTTATTAACGTCAGACTGTAGCTGGGGTTTTATTAACGTCAGATTGTAGCTGGGGTTTTATTAACGTCAGATTGTAGCTGGGGTTTTATTAACGTCAGATTGTAGCTGGGGTTTTATTAACGTCAGATTGTAGCTGGGGTTTTATTAACGTCAGACTGTAGCTGGGGTTTTATTAACGTCAGATTGTAGCTGGGGGTTTTATTAACGTCAGATTGTAGCTGGGGTTTTATTAACGTCAGATTGTAGCTGGGGTTTTATTAACGTCAGACTGTAGCTGGGGTTTTATTAACGTCAGATTGTAGCTGGGGTTTTTATTAACGTCAGATTGTAGCTGGGGTTTTATTAACGTCAGATTGTAGCTGGGGGTTTTATTAACGTCAGATTGTAGCTGGGGTTTTATTATTAACGTCAGATTGTAGCTGGGGTTTTATTAACGTCAGATTGTAGCTGGGGTTTTATTAACGTCAGATTGTAGCTGGGGGTTTTATTAACGTCAGATTGTAGCTGGGGTTTTATTAAGGTCAGATTGTAGCCGGGGTTTTATTAACGTCAGATTGTAGCTGGGGGTTTTATTAACGTCAGATTGTAGCTGGGGTTTTATTAACGTCAGATTGTAGCTGGGGTTTTATTAATAACGTCAGATTGTAGCCGGGGTTTTATTAACGTCAGATTGTAGCTGGGGGTTTTATTAACGTCAGACTGTAGCTGGGGTTTTATTAACGTCAGATTGTAGCTGGGGTTTTATTAATAACGTCAGATTGTAGCTGGGGTTTTATTAACGTCAGATTGTAGCTGGGGTTTTATTAACGTCAGATTGTAGCTGGGGTTTTATTAATAACGTCAGATTGTAGCTGGGGTTTTATTAACGTCAGACTGTAGCTGGGGTTTTAATAACGTCAGATTGTAGCTGGGGGTTTTATTATTAACGTCAGATTGTAGCTGGGGTTTTATTAACTTCAGATTGTAGCTGGGGTTTTATTAACGTCAGATTGTAGCTGGGGTTTTATTAACGTCAGATTGTAGCTGGGGTTTTATTAACGTCAGATTGTAGCTGGGGGGTTTATTAATAACGTCAGATTGTAGCTGGGGGTTTTATTAACGTCAGACTGTAGCTGGGGGTTTTATTAACGTCAGATTGTAGCTGGGGTTTTATTAACGTCAGATTGTAGCTGGGGGTTTTATTAACGTCAGACTGTAGCTGGGGGTTTTATTAACGTCAGATTGTAGCTGGGGGTTTATTAACGTCAGATTGTAGCTGGGGTTTTATTAACGTCAGATTGTAGCTGGGGGTTTATTAACGTCAGATTGTAGCTGGGGGTTTTATTAACGTCAGATTGTAGCTGGGGGTTTATTAACGTCAGATTGTAGCTGGGGTTTTATTAACGTCAGATTGTAGCTGGGGTTTTATTAACGTCAGATTGTAGCTGGGGTTTTATTAACGTCAGATTGTAGCTGGGGTTTTATTAACGTCAGATTGTAGCTGGGGTTTTAATAACGTCAGATTGTAGCTGGGGTTTTATTAACGTCAGATTGTAGCTGGGGTTTTATTAACGTCAGATTGTAGCTGGGGTTTTAATAACGTCAGATTGTAGCTGGGGGTTTATTAACGTCAGATTGTAGCTGGGGTTTTAATAACGTCAGATTGTAGCTGGGGTTTTAATAACGTCAGATTGTAGCTGGGGCGCGGGCTGGGGTTTTATTAACGTCAGACTGTAGCTGGGGTTTTATTAACGTCAGATTGTAGCTGGGGTTTTATTAACGTCAGACTGTCGCTGGGGTTTTAATAACGTCAGATTGTAGCTGGGGTTTTATTAACGTCAGATTGTAGCTGGGGTTTTATTAACGTCAGATTGTAGCTGGGGTTTTATTAACGTCAGATTGTAGCTGGGGTTTTATTAACGTCAGATTGTAGCTGGGGTTTTATTAACGTCAGATTGTAGCTGGGGGTTGTATTAACGTCAGATTGTAGCTGGGGTTTTATTAATAACGTCAGATTGTAGCTGGGGTTTTATTAACGTCAGATTGTAGCTGGGGTTTTATTAACGTCAGATTGTAGCTGGGGTTTTATTAATAACGTCAGATTGTAGCTGGGGTTTTATTAACGTCAGACTGTAGCCGGGGTTTTATTAACGTCAGATTGTAGCTGGGGTTTTATTAACGACAGATTGTAGCTGGGGTTTTATTAACGTCAGACTGTAGCTGGGGTTTTATTAACGTCAGACTGTAGCTGGGGTTTTATTAACGTCAGATTGTAGCTGGGGTTTTATTAATAACGTCAGATTGTAGCTGGGGTTTTATTAACGTCAGATTGTAGCTGGGGTTTTATTAACGTCAGACTGTAGCTGGGGGTTTTATTAACGTCAGATTGTAGCTGGGGTTTTATTAACGTCAGATTGTAGCCGGGGTTTTATTAACGTCAGATTGTAGCCGGGGTTTTATTAACGTCAGATTGTAGCTGGGGTTTTATTAACGTCAGATTGTAGCTGGGGTTTTATTAACGTCAGACTGTAGCTGGGGTTTTATTAACGTCAGACTGTAGCTGGGGTTTTATTAACGTCAGATTGTAGCTGGGGTTTTATTAATAACGTCAGATTGTAGCTGGGGTTTTATTAACGTCAGATTGTAGCTGGGGTTTTATTAACGTCAGACTGTAGCTGGGGGTTTTATTAACGTCAGATTGTAGCTGGGGTTTTATTAACGTCAGACTGTAGCTGGGGTTTTATTAACGTCAGATTGTAGCTGGGGTTTTATTAACGTCAGATTGTAGCTGGGGTTTTATTAACGTCAGATTGTAGCTGGGGTTTTATTAACGTCAGATTGTAGCTGGGGGTTTTATTAACGTCAGACTGTAGCTGGGGTTTTATTAACGTCAGATTGTAGCTGGGGGTTTTATTAACGTCAGATTGTAGCTGGGGTTTTATTAACGTCAGATTGTAGCTGGGGTTTTATTAACGTCAGACTGTAGCTGGGGTTTTATTATTAACGTCAGATTGTAGCTGGGGTTTTATTATTAACGTCAGATTGTAGCTGGGGTTTTATTAACGTCAGATTGTAGCTGGGGGTTTTATTAACGTCAGATTGTAGCTGGGGTTTTATTATTAACGTCAGATTGTAGCTGGGGTTTTATTAACGTCAGATTGTAGCTGGGGTTTTATTAACGTCAGATTGTAGCTGGGGGTTTTATTAACGTCAGATTGTAGCTGGGGTTTTATTAAGGTCAGATTGTAGCCGGGGTTTTATTAACGTCAGATTGTAGCTGGGGGTTTTATTAACGTCAGATTGTAGCTGGGGTTTTATTAACGTCAGATTGTAGCTGGGGTTTTATTAATAACGTCAGATTGTAGCCGGGGTTTTATTAACGTCAGATTGTAGCTGGGGGTTTTATTAACGTCAGACTGTAGCTGGGGTTTTATTAACGTCAGATTGTAGCTGGGGTTTTATTAATAACGTCAGATTGTAGCTGGGGTTTTATTAACGTCAGATTGTAGCTGGGGTTTTATTAACGTCAGATTGTAGCTGGGGTTTTATTAATAACGTCAGATTGTAGCTGGGGTTTTATTAACGTCAGACTGTAGCTGGGGTTTTAATAACGTCAGATTGTAGCTGGGGGTTTTATTATTAACGTCAGATTGTAGCTGGGGTTTTATTAACTTCAGATTGTAGCTGGGGTTTTATTAACGTCAGATTGTAGCTGGGGTTTTATTAACGTCAGATTGTAGCTGGGGTTTTATTAACGTCAGATTGTAGCTGGGGGGTTTATTAATAACGTCAGATTGTAGCTGGGGGTTTTATTAACGTCAGACTGTAGCTGGGGGTTTTATTAACGTCAGATTGTAGCTGGGGTTTTATTAACGTCAGATTGTAGCTGGGGGTTTTATTAACGTCAGACTGTAGCTGGGGGTTTTATTAACGTCAGATTGTAGCTGGGGGTTTATTAACGTCAGATTGTAGCTGGGGTTTTATTAACGTCAGATTGTAGCTGGGGGTTTATTAACGTCAGATTGTAGCTGGGGGTTTTATTAACGTCAGATTGTAGCTGGGGGTTTATTAACGTCAGATTGTAGCTGGGGTTTTATTAATAACGTCAGATTGTAGCTGGGGTTTTATTAACGTCAGATTGTAGCTGGGGTTTTATTAACGTCAGATTGTAGCTGGGGGTTTATTAACGTCAGATTGTAGCTGGGGTTTTATTAACGTCAGATTGTAGCTGGGGGTTTATTAACGTCAGATTGTAGCTGGGGTTTTATTAACGTCAGATTGTAGCTGGGGGTTTTATTAACGTCAGATTGTAGCTGGGGTTTTATTATTAACGTCAGATTGTAGCTGGGGTTTTATTAATAACGTCAGATTGTAGTTTTATTGATTTCTAAAAGCAGGTCACTAATGAACAGAGACTTACTGTCTGTGGGGTTGATTCCAGGGATGATGAGCAACAGAATAAATTCAGCTGAGACACACCAAACCCTTTTAAACCAGGACATAGACATGTGTTTAAAGAGCATAGTCAATATATATATATATATATAGAGCACTAGGACCTGACTCACCTCTTTCCACTGAGTGCCTCCGTCTCGGCTGAGGTCTTGGCAGTCTGCAAGTCAAATAACAAATCTCCATCAGACAATATACACTCAATAACTAAACATCTCTTTAATACAGACAGACAGGTCTCAGGAGAACAGTCCTGGCTCTGCTCTGACGTGTAGAAACTAAACATATCTTTAATACAGACAGACAGGTCTCAGGAGAACAGTCCTGGCTCTGCTCTGACGTGTAGAAACTAAACATATCTTTAATACAGACAGACAGGTCTCAGGAGAACAGTCCTGGCTCTGCTCTGACGTGTAGAAACTAAACATCTCTTTAATACAGACAGACAGGTCTCAGGAGAACAGTCCTGGCTCTGCTCTGACGTGTAGAAACTAAACATATCTTTAATACAGACAGACAGGTCTCAGGAGAACAGTCCTGGCTCTGCTCTGACGTGTAGAAACTAAACATATCTTTAATACAGACAGACAGGTCTCAGGAGAACAGTCCTGGCTCTGCTCTGACGTGTAGAAACTAAACATCTCTTTAATACAGACAGACAGGTCTCAGGAGAACAGTCCTGGCTCTGCTCTGACGTGTAGAAACTAAACATCTCTTTAATACAGACAGACAGGTCTCAGGAGAACAGTCCTGGCTCTGCTCTGACGTGTAGAAACTAAACATATCTTTAATACAGACAGACAGGTCTCAGGAGAACAGTCCTGGCTCTGCTCTGACGTGTAGAAACTAAACATCTCTTTAATACAGACAGACAGGTCTCAGGAGAACAGTCCTGGCTCTGCTCTGACGTGTAGAAACTAAACATCTCTTTAATACAGACAGACAGGTCTCAGGAGAACAGTCCTGGCTCTGCTCTGACGTGTAGAAACTAAACATCTCTTTAATACAGACAGACAGGTCTCAGGAGAACAGTCCTGGCTCTGCTCTGACGTGTAGAATCAGACTGTCAATGAATCACAACACACCATTTGAGAGAAGCTACATATTGTGGCATAACATCAATTTCTCTTTACATTTCAGTCATTTAACAGAGACTCTTACCCAGATAGACCAGAGACCTCCAGACAGACCAGAGAGACCAGACAGACCAGAGACCTCCAGATAGACCAGAGACCTCCAGACAGACCAGAGAGACCAGACAGACCAGAGAGACCAGACAGACCAGAGACCTCCAGACAGGCCAGAGACCTCCAGATAGACCAGAGACCTCCAGATAGACCAGAGACCTCCAGACAGACCAGAGAGACCAGACAGACCAGAGACCTCCAGACAGACCAGAGACCTCCAGACAGACCAGAGACCTCCAGACAGACCAGAGACCTCCAGATAGACCAGAGACCTCCAGATAGACCAGAGAGACCAGACAGACCAGAGACCTCCAGACAGACCAGAGACCTCCAGACAGACCAGAGACCTCCAGACAGACCAGAGACCTCCAGACAGACCAGAGACCTCCAGACAGACCAGAGAGACCAGACAGACCAGAGACCTCCAGACAGACCAGAGAGACCTCCAGATAGACCAGAGAGACATCCAGACAGACCAGAGACCTCCAGACAGACCAGAGACCTCCAGACAGACCAGAGACCTCCAGATAGACCAGAGACCTCCAGACAGACCAGAGACCTCCAGATAGACCAGAGACCTCCAGATAGACCAGAGACCTCCAGACAGACCAGAGAGACCAGACAGACCAGAGACCTCCAGACAGACCAGAGACCTCCAGACAGACCAGAGACCTCCAGACAGACCAGAGACCTCCAGATAGACCAGAGACCTCCAGACAGGCCAGACAGACCAGACAGACCAGAGACCTCCAGACAGACCAGAGAGACATCCAGACAGGCCAGAGACCTCCAGACAGACCAGAGACCTCCAGACAGACCAGAGAGACCAGACAGACCAGAGACCTCCAGACAGACCAGAGAGACATCCAGACAGGCCAGAGACCTCCAGACAGACCAGAGACCTCCAGACAGACCAGAGACCTCCAGACAGACCAGAGACCTCCAGACAGACCAGAGACCTCCAGACAGACCAGAGGCCTCCAGACAGACCAGAGACCTCCAGATAGACCAGAGAGACCTCCAGATAGACCAGAGAGACCTCCAGATAGACCAGAGACCTCCAGACAGACCAGAGACCTCCAGACAGACCAGAGACCTCCAGATAGACCAGAGACCTCCAGACAGACCAGAGACCTCCAGACAGACCAGAGACCTCCAGACAGACCAGAGACCTCCAGACAGACCAGAGACCTCCAGACAGACCAGAGACCTCCAGACAGACCAGAGACCTCCAGACAGACCAGAGAGACCAGAGAGACCAGACAGACCAGAGACCTCCAGACAGACCAGAGAGACCAGACAGACCAGAGACCTCCAGATAGACCAGAGAGACCAGACAGACCAGAGACCTCCAGATAGACCAGAGACCTCCAGATAGACCAGAGACCTCCAGACAGACCAGAGACCTCCAGACAGACCAGAGACCTCCAGATAGACCAGAGACCTCCAGACAGACCAGAGACCTCCAGACAGACCAGAGACCTCCAGATAGACCAGAGAGACCTCCAGACAGACCAGAGACCTCCAGAGAGACCAGAGACCTCCAGACAGACCAGAGACCTCCAGATAGACCAGAGACCTCCAGATAGACCAGAGACCTCCAGACAGACCAGAGAGACCAGACAGACCAGAGACCTCCAGACAGACCAGAGACCTCCAGATAGACCAGAGAGACCTCCAGATAGACCAGAGAGACCTGTCTTTTATGTGTGTTTATAAATATATCCGTGTGTGTGTGTGTGTGCGCGTTCGTCCTACCCCTGAAGTCTCGGCGGTAGAGATGTCTCCAGAGAGCCGGGTCTGTGGTGGTCTGGTGGAGGTGCCTGTTGACCGAGGAGAGGGCCAGGAGAGAGGAGACATCCAGCAGTCTCAGCACCCTCAGTAACAGCTCTGGAGGAAGGACTGGCAGGCCAAACACTGCTGGCAGGGCCATGGCTGTTATACCACCACCAGACACCAGGGGGAGACAGAGAGTCACAATACAGAGAGATAGATAGTTACAACACTGCTGGTAGGACCATGGCTGTTATACCACCACCAGACACCAGGGGGGAGACAGAGAGTCACAATACAGAGAGATAGATAGTTACAACACTGCTGGTAGGACCATGGCTGTTATACCACCACCAGACAACAGGGGGGGAGACAGAGAGTCACAATACAGAGAGATAGATAGTTACAACACTGCTGGTAGGACCATGGCTGTTATACCACCCCCAGACACCAGGGGGAGACAGAGAGTCACAATACAGAGAGATAGATAGTTACAACACTGCTGGTAGGACCATGGCTGTTATACCACCACCAGACAACAGGGGGGGGAGACAGAGAGTCACAATACAGAGAGATAGATAGTTACAACACTGCTGGTAGGACCATGGCTGTTATACCACCACCAGACACCAGGGGGAGACAGAGAGTCACAATACAGAGAGATAGATAGTTACAACACTGCTGGTAGGGCCATGGCTGTTATACCACCACCAGACACCAGGGGGAGACAGAGAGTAATGGATTTGACACATTGGTAATTACCCAATTAATTAAATTAATTGGTCATTTACATATGCTATTCAATGATTTTAAATGATTGCAGTGAGATCTGAGAGACCAATGTCAAATTTCCAGATATTTCCTTCTTAATAACAGTACTAGATATCTACATCCCAGTACTATTTATTACTTAACAGTACTACATATCTACATCCCAGTACTATTTATTACTTAACAGTACTACATATCTACATCCCAGTACTATTTATTACTTAACAGTACTACATATCTACATCCCAGTACTATTTATTACTTAACAGTACTACATATCTACCTCCCAGTACTATTTATTACTTAACAGTACTACATATCTACATCCCAGTACTATTTATTACTTAACAGTACTACATATCTACATCCCAGTACTATTTATTACTTAACAGTACTACATATCTACATCCCAGTACTATTTATTACTTAACAGTACTAGATATCTACATCCCAGTACTATTTATTTAATAACAGTACTATATATCTACATCCCAGTACTATTTATTTAATAACAGTACTACATATCTACATCCCAGTACTATATATGTCTTAATAACAGTACTACATATCTACATCCCAGTACTATTTATTACTTAAAAACAGTACTACATATCTACATCCCAGTACTATTTATTACTTAACAGTACTACATATCTACATCCCAGTACTATTTATTACTTAACAGTACTATATATCTACATCCCAGTACTATTTATTTAATAACAGTACTATATATCTACATCCCAGTACTATTTATTTAATAACAGTACTACATATCTACATCCCAGTACTATTTATTACTTAACAGTACTACATATCTACATCCCAGTACTATTTATTTAATAACAGTACTATATTTCTACATCCCAGTACTATATATTTATTAATAACAGTACTACATATCTACATCCCAGTACTATATATTTATTAATAACAGTACTATATATCTATATCCCAGTACTATTTATTTAATAACAGTACTACATATCTACATCCCAGTACTATTTATTTAATAACAGTACTATATTTCTACATCCCAGTACTATATATTTATTAATAACAGTACTATATTTCTACATCCCAGTACTATATATTTATTAATAACATTACTACATATCTACATCCCAGTACTATATATTTATTAATAACAGTACTATATATCTATATCCCAGTACTATTTATTTAATAACAGTACTATATATCTACATCCCAGTACTATTTATTTAATAACAGTACTATATTTCTACATCCCAGTACTATATATTTATTAATAACAGTACTACATATCTACATCCCAGTACTATATATTTATTAATAACAGTACTATATATCTATATCCCAGTACTATTTATTTAATAACAGTACTACATATCTACATCCCAGTACTATTTATTTAATAACAGTACTATATTTCTACATCCCAGTACTATATATTTATTAATAACAGTACTATATTTCTACATCCCAGTACTATATATTTATTAATAACATTACTACATATCTACATCCCAGTACTATATATTTATTAATAACAGTACTATATATCTATATCCCAGTACTATTTATTTAATAACAGTACTATATATATCTACATCCCAGTAGTATTTATTTAATAACAGTACTACATATCTACATCCCAGTACTATATATTTAATAACAGTACTATATATCTACATCCCAGTACCTTCTCTGGCTGAAGCTATCAGAGGATACACCAGCTGGTCTTTGAAGACCCGGGACAACTTCCTCAGCTCTGTGTAGACGGCCGCTGCGCTGTCACCTGGAACAGGACAGACAGAACAGACACTATCACCTGGAACAGGACAGACACTATCACCTGGAACAGGACAGACACTATCACCTGGAACAGGACAGACAGAACAGACACTATCACTTGGAACAGAACAGACACAAGCACCTGGAACAGGACAGACAGAACAGACACTATCACCTGGAACAGGACAGACACTATCACCTGGAACAGAACATACACTATCACCTGGAACAGGACAGACACTATCACCTGGAACAGGACAGACAGAACAGACACTATCACCTGGAACAGGACAGACACTATCACCTGGAACAGAACAGACACTAGCACCTGGAACAGAACAGACACTATCACCTGGAACAGAACATACACTATCACCTGGAACAGGACAGACACTATCACCTGGAACAGGACAGACACTATGACCTGGAACAGGACAGACAGAACAGACACTATCACCTGGAACAGAACAGACAATATCACCTGGAACAGGACAGACACTATCACCTGGAACAGGACAGACAGAACAGAACTATTACCTGGAACAGGACAGACAGAACAGACACTATCACCTGGAACAGGACAGACACTACCACCTGGAACAGGACAGACACTATCACCTGGAACAGGACAGACAGGACAGACACTATCACCTGGAACAGGACAGACACTATCACCTGGAACAGAACAGACACTATCACCTGGAACAGGACAGACACTATCACCTGGAACAGGACAGACAGAACAGACACTATCACCTGGAACAGGACAGACAGAACAGACACTATACCTGGAACAGGACATACACTATCACCTGGAACAGAACATACACTATCACCTGGAACAGGACAGACAGAACAGACACTATTACCTGGAACAGGACAGACACTACTACCTGGAACAGGACAGACAGAACAGACACTACCACCTGGAACAGAACAGACAATATCACCTGGAACAGGACAGACACTATCACCTGGAACAGGACAGACAGAACAGACACTTCACCTGGAACAGAACAGACAATAAAACCTGGAACAGGACAGACACTATCACCTGGAACAGGACAGACACTATCACCTGGAACAGGACAGACACTATAACCTGGAACAGGACAGACACTATCACCTGGAACAGGACAGACACTATCACCTGGAACATGACAGACACTATCACCTGGAACATGACAGACACTATCACCTGGAACAGGACAGACACTATCACCTGGAACAGGACAGACACTTCACCTGGAACAGGACAGACACTATCACCTGGAACATGACAGACACTATCACCTGGAACAGAACAGACACTATCACCTGGAACAGGACAGACACTATCACCTGGAACAGGACAGACACTTCACCTGGAACAGGACAGACACTATCACCTGGAACATGACAGACACTATCACCTGGAACAGGACAGACACTATCACCTGGAACAGGACAGACACTATAACCTGGAACAGGACAGACACTATCACCTGGAACAGAACAGACACTTCACCTGGAACAGGACAGACACTATCACCTGGAACATGACAGACACTATCACCTGGAACAGAACAGACACTATCACCTGGAACAGGACAGACACTATCACCTGGAACAGAACAGACACTATCACCTGGAACAGGACAGACACTATCACCTGGAACAGGACAGACAGAACAGACACTACCACCTGGAACAGGACAGACACTATCACCTGGAACAGGACAGACACTATCACCTGGAACAGAACAGACACTATCACCTGGAACAGGACAGACACTATCACCTGGAACAGAACAGACACTATCACCTGGAACAGAACAGACACTACACCTGGAACAGGACAGACACTATCACCTGGAACAGGACAGACACTATGACCTGGAACAGGACAGACAGAACAGACACTATCACCTGGAACAGGACAGACACTATAACCTGGAACAGGACAGACACTATCACCTGGAACAGAACAGACAATATCACCTGGAACAGGACAGACAGAACAGACACTATCACCTGGAACATGACAGACACTTACACCTGGAACAGGACAGACACTATCACCTGGAACAGGACAGACACTATAACCTGGAACAGGACAGACACTACTACCTGGAACAGGACAGACAGAACAGACACTATCACCTGGAACAGGACAGACACTATAACCTGGAACAGGACAGACACTATCACCTGGAACAGGACAGACAGAACAGACACTACTACCTGGAACAGGACATACACTATCACCTGGAACAGAACATACACTATAACCTGGAACAGGACAGACAGAACAGACACTATTACCTGGAACAGGACAGACACTATCACCTGGAACAGGACAGACACTATCACCTGGAACAGGACAGACACTATAACCTGGAACAGGACAGACACTATCACCTGGAACAGGACAGACACTACTACCTGGAACAGGACAGACACCATCACCTGGAACAGGACAGACAGAACAGACACTATCACCTGGAACAGGACAGACAGAACAGACACTATCACCTGGAACAGGACAGACACTATCACCTGGAACAGAACATACACTATCACCTGGAACAGGACAGACACTATCACCTGGAACAGGACAGACAGAACAGACACTATCACCTGGAACAGAACAGACACTATCACCTGGAACAGGACAGACACTATCACCTGGAACAGGACAGACAGGACAGACACTATCACCTGGAACAGGACAGACACTATCACCTGGAACAGGACAGACAGAACAGACACTATCACCTGGAACAGGACAGACACTACCACCTGGAACAGGACAGACACTATCACCTGGAACAGGACAGACACTATCACCTGGAACAGGACAGACACTATCACCTGGAACAGGACAGACACTATCACCTGGAACAGAAAAGACACTATCACCTGGAACAGAACAGACACTATCACCTGGAACAGGACAGACACTATCACCTGGAACAGGACAGACACTATCACCTGGAACAGAACAGACAGAACAGAACTATTACCTGGAACAGGACAGACAGAACAGAACTATCACCTGGAACAGGACAGACAGAACAGAACTATCACCTGGAACAGAACAGACAGAACAGAACTATTACCTGGAACAGGAAAGACATTATAACCTGGAACAGGACAGACACTATCACCTGGAACAGGACAGACACCCGCACCTGGAACAGAACAGACACTATCACCTGGAACAGGACAGACACTATCACCTGGAACAGGACAGACAGAACAGACACTACCACCTGGAACAGGACAGACACTATCACCTGGAACAGGACAGACACTATCACCTGGAACAGGACAGACACTATCACCTGGAACAGGACAGACACTATCACCTGGAACAGGACAGACACTATCACCTGGAACAGAACAGACAGAACAGAACTATCACCTGGAACAGGACAGACAGAACAGAACTATCACCTGGAACAGGACAGACAGAACAGAACTATCTACCTGGAACAGGACAGACAGAACAGAACTATCACCTGGAACAGGACAGACACTTATCACCTGGAACAGGACAGACACTATCACCTGGAACAGGACAGACAGAACAGACACTATTACCTGGAACAGGACAGACAGAACAGACACTATCACCTGGAACAGGACAGACACTATCACCTGGAACAGGACAGACACTATCACCTGGAACAGGACAGACAGCTATCACCTGGAACAGGACATACACTATCACCTGGAACAGAACATACACTATCACCTGGAACAGGACAGACACTATCACCTGGAACAGGACAGACACTATCACCTGGAACAGGACAGACACTATCACCTGGAACAGGACAGACACTATCGACCTGGAACAGGACAGACAGAACAGACACTATCACCTGGAACAGGACAGACAGAACAGACACTATCACCTGGAACAGGACAGACACTATCACCTGGAACAGAACAGACACTATCACCTGGAACAGGACAGACACTATCACCTGGAACAGGACAGACAGACAGACACTATCACCTGGAACAGGACAGACACTATCACCTGGAACAGAACAGACACTATCACCTGGAACAGGACAGACACTATCACCTGGAACAGGACAGACATGGAACAGGACACTATCACCTGGAACAGAACAGACACTATTACCTGGAACAGGACAGACAGAACAGAACTATCACCTGGAACAGGACAGACACTATCACCTGGAACAGGACAGACACTATCACCTGGAACAGGACAGACACTATCACCTGGAACAGGACAGACACTATCACCTGGAACAGACAACAGACAGACACTATCACCTGGAACAGGACAGACACTATCACCTGGAACAGGACAGACACTATCACCTGGAACAGGACAGACACTATCACCTGGAACAGGACAGACACTATCACCTGGAACAGGACAGACACTATCACCTGGAACAGGACAGACAGAACAGACACTATCACCTGGAACAGACAGACAGACACCTATCACCTGGAACAGGACAGACACTATCACCTGGAACAGGACAGACACTATCACCTGGAACAGGACAGACACTATCACCTGGAACAGGACATACACTATCACCTGGAACAGGACAGACACTATCACCTGGAACAGGACAGACACTATCACCTGGAACAGGACAGACACTATCACCTGGAACAGGACAGACACTATCGACCTGGAACAGGACAGACAGAACAGACACTATCACCTGGAACAGGACAGACACTATCACCTGGAACAGAACAGACAGAACAGACACTATCACCTGGAACAGGACAGACACTATCACCTGGAACAGGACAGACAGAACAGACACTATCACCTGGAACAGGACAGACACTATCACCTGGAACAGGACAGACAGAACAGAACTATTACCTGGAACAGGACAGACAGAACAGACACTATCACCTGGAACAGGACAGACACTATCACCTGGAACAGGACAGACACTATCACCTGGAACAGGACAGACACTATCACCTGGAACAGGACATACACTATCACCTGGAACAGAACATACACTATCACCTGGAACAGGACAGACACTATCACCTGGAACAGGACAGACACTATCACCTGGAACAGGACAGACACTATCACCTGGAACAGGACAGACACTATGACCTGGAACAGGACAGACAGAACAGACACTATCACCTGGAACAGAACATACACTATGACCTGTAGATTAACACACACTAACCTGTCCACTGGTCAGTCACACTAACCTGTCCACTGGTCAGTCACACTAACCTGTCCACTGGTCAGTCACACTAACCTGTCCACTGGTCAGTCACACTAACCTGTCCACTGGTCAGTCACACTAACCTGTCCACTGGTCAGTCACACTAACCTGTCCACTGGTCAGTCACACTAACCTGTCCACTGGTCAGTCACACTAACCTGTCCACTGGTCAGTCACACTAACCTGTCCACTGGTCAGTCACACTAACCTGTCCACTGGTCAGTCACACTAACCTGTCCACTGGTCAGTCACACTAACCTGTCCACTGGTCAGTCACACTAACCTGTCCACTGGTCAGTCACACTAACCTGTCCACTGGTCAGTCACATAGGTGGAGGGTTTCAGCGACAGTTTCCTCACTGTTTCCACCTGCTGCTTCACCTTCAGGGTGGCTGCAGAGGGGAGCAAGATAACAATCAATCAGGGGGGAAACCGGTCAGATCAATAACGATAATCAGAGATGGATCAAACATATAGCTATGGAAAACACTGAGACTGCCCTTCCAGATGGCCCCCTATAGCCCTTCCAGATGGCCCCCTATAGCCCTTCCAGGTGGCCCCCTATAGCCCTTCCAGATGGCCCCCTATAGCCCTTCCAGATGGCCCCCTATAGCCCTTCCAGATGGCCCCCTATAGCCCTTCCAGATGGCCCCCTATAGCCCTTCCAGATGGCCCCCTATAGCCCTTCCAGATGGCCCCCTATAGCCCTTCCAGATGGCCCCCTATAGCCCTTCCAGATGGCCCCCTATAGCCCTTCCAGATGGCCCCCTACGGCCCTTCCAGATGGCCCCCTATAGCCCTTCCAGATGGCCCCCTATAGCCCTTCCAGATGGCCCCCTATAGCCCTTCCAGATGGCCCCCTATAGAGCCCTATGGTCCTTCCAGATGGCCCCCTATAGCCCTTCCAGATGGCCCCCTATAGCCCTTCCAGATGGCCCCCTATAGCCCTTCCAGATGGCCCCCTATGGCCCTTCCAGATGGCCCCCTATAGCCCTTCCAGATGGCCCCCTACGGCCCTTCCAGATGGCCCCCTATAGCCCTTCCAGATGGCCCCTATAGCCCTTCCAGATGGCCCCCTATAGCCCTTCCAGATGGCCCCCTATAGTCCTTCCAGATGGCCCCCTATAGCCCTTCCAGATGGCCCCCTATGGCCCTTCCAGATGGCCCCCTATAGCCCTTCCAGATGGCCCCCTATAGTCCTTCCAGATGGCCCCCTATAGCCCTTCCAGATGGCCCCCTATAGAGCCCTATAGCCCTTCCAGATGGCCCCCTATAGCCCTTCCAGATGGCCCCCTATAGCCCTTCCAGATGGCCCCCTATAGTCCTTCCAGATGGCCCCCTATAGTCCTTCCAGATGGCCCGCTATAGTCCTTCCAGATGGCCCCCTATAGCCCTTCCAGATGGCCCCCTATAGTCCTTCCAGATGGCCCCCTATAGCCCTTCCAGATGGCCCCCTATAGCCCTTCCAGATGGCCCCCTATAGCCCTTCCAGATGGCCCCCTATAGAGCCCTATAGCCCTTCCAGATGGCCCCTATAGCCCTTCCAGATGGCCCCCTATAGCCCTTCCAGATGGCCCCCTATAGCCCTTCCAGATGGCCCCCTATAGCCCTTCCAGATGGCCCCCTATGGCCCTTCCAGATGGCCCCCTATAGCCCTTCCAGATGGCCCCCTATAGCCCTTCCAGATGGCGCCCTATAGAGCCCTATAGCCCTTCCAGATGGCCCCCTATAGCCCTTCCAGATGGCCCCCTATAGTCCTTCCAGATGGCCCCCTATAGTCCTTCCAGATGGCCCCTATAGCCCTTCCAGATGGCCCCCTATAGCCCTTCCAGATGGCCCCCTATAGCCCTTCCAGATGGCCCCCTATGGCCCTTCCAGATGGCCCCCTATAGCCCTTCCAGATGGCCCCTATAGCCCTTCCAGATGGCCCCCTATAGCCCTTCCAGATGGCCCCCTATAGCCCTTCCAGATGGCGCCCTATAGCCCTTCCAGATGGCCCCCTATAGCCCTTCCAGATGGCCCCCTATAGCCCTTCCAGATGGCCCCCTATGGCCCTTCCAGATGGCCCCCTATAGAGCCCTATAGCCCTTCCAGATGGCCCCCTATAGCCCTTCCAGATGGCCCCCTATAGCCCTTCCAGATGGCGCCCTATAGAGCCCTATAGCCCTTCCAGATGGCCCCCTATAGCCCTTCCAGATGGCCCCCTATAGCCCTTCCAGATGGCCCCCTATAGTCCTTCCAGATGGCCCCCTATAGCCCTTCCAGATGGCCCCCTATAGCCCTTCCAGATGGCCCCCTATAGCCCTTCCAGATGGCCCCCTATGGCCCTTCCAGATGGCGCCCTATAGCCCTTCCAGATGGCCCCCTATAGCCCTTCCAGATGGCCCCCTATGGCCCTTCCAGATGGCCCCCTATAGCCCTTCCAGATGGCGCCCTATAGAGCCCTATAGCCCTTCCAGATGGCCCCCTATAGCCCTTCCAGATGGCCCCCTATAGCCCTTCCAGATGGCCCCCTATAGCCCTTCCAGATGGCCCCCTATAGTCCTTCCAGATGGCCCCCTATAGCCCTTCCAGATGGCCCCCTATAGCCCTTCCAGATGGCCCCCTATGGCCCTTCCAGATGGCCCCCTATAGCCCTTCCAGATGGCCCCCTATAGAGCCCTATGGTCCTTCCAGATGGCCCCCTATGGCCCTTCCAGATGGCCCCCTATAGCCCTTCCAGATGGCGCCCTATAGCCCTTCCAGATGGCCCCCTATAGCCCTTCCAGATGGCCCCCTATAGCCCTTCCAGATGGCCCCCTATAGCCCTTCCAGATGGCCCCCTATGGCCCTTCCAGATGGCCCCCTATAGCCCTTCCAGATGGCCCCCTATAGCCCTTCCAGATGGCCCCTATAGCCCTTCCAGATGGCCCCCTATAGAGCCCTATGGTCCCTCCAGATGGCCCCCTATAGTCCCTGGTCAGAAGTAATAAACTACATAGTGAATAGGATCCCATTTGGGACCCAGCCACAGCTTTGAGAAACAGTGAGACTGACCGTTGATAACCAGAATGGGTCCCATGGGTACAGCTAGGACCATGGCCAGGCTGTCGTCACAGAGAGGATGGGCATACTGCAGTCTGTACAGCCCTCCTGGTGCCCTCCACCCAGCTGGCATCTCACCAGGACGCCCCTCAGAGCCCTACACACACGCACACACACGCACGCACGCACACACAATTTAGGGAATAGGGCTCTGGTCAACAGTAGTGCACTATTTAGGGAATAGGGTGACATTTGGGATGCAATCCCAGAGAGCATACTCCTCGCATCCTCTCTCTTCGCCTCTTTCTCAAACCCATTGGATGAGAAAACCAGAGGTCCCTCCCACCTGAAACTTCTCCTCCAATGGGTTTTGAGGAGGAAGCAGAGAGGCTGCAAGGAGTTATTGAATTGAGATTTCCCCAGTCTCCCGTAGAGCCTTATACCTGACACAGGAAGCCCGTCTCAACCATCAGGAGGTGTACTGCCACCATCAGGGCATCACAGGTACTGCTGCTCTGAGCCTGGTGGTACAGAACCTCCAGGGAATGGGGTACCTTCCCTCCTTCTGCTTCCCCACACAGCATGGGTTCCCAAACCCACCGGCCTGCCTCTTCTTCCTCTCTGACCACTTCCCGTTGAGGCTCCACCCCCATGCTGGCCTGGATCAACAACACAAATCACCACGGTGACTATCTGGTATACTGAGAAGACAGCCAATCGTAGCATCCGATTAGTTATAGGAAAACTCACAATACAATTGAATTACCGCAAAAAATCAAATGATTTACACATTTTATATACATATACACACACAGTGAATTCAGAAAGTATTCAGACCCCTTGAATTTTTCCACATTTTGTTGCGTTACAACCTTATTCTAAAATTGATTCAATCGTTTCCCCCCCCCCTTAAATCTACACACAATACCCAATAATGACATCACAATACCCCATAATGACATCACAATACCCCATAATGACATCACAATACCCCATAATGACATCACAATACCCCATAATGACATCACAATACCCCATAATGACAAAACAAAAACAGGTTAAGAAATTTAAAAAAAGCTGAAATATCACATTGACATAAATATTAATTAACCCTTAATTCAGTACTTTGCTTAAGCACCTTTGGCAGTGATTACAGCCTTGAGTCTTCTTGGGTATGACGCTACAAGCTTGGCACACCTGTATTTGGGGAGTTTCTCCCATTCTTCTCTGCAGATCCTCTCAAGCTCTGTCAGGTTGGATGGGGAGCGTCGCTGCACAGCTATT
Organism: Salmo salar; assembly: GCF_965601325.2. Taxonomy (NCBI): domain Eukaryota; kingdom Metazoa; phylum Chordata; class Actinopteri; order Salmoniformes; family Salmonidae; genus Salmo; species Salmo salar. The sequence continues at coordinate 75,491,143 of NC_138297.1, forward strand.
TTCACGTCTCTCCAGAGATGTTCGATCGGGTTCAAGTCCAGGCTCTGGATGGGCCACTCAAGGACATTCAGAGACTTGTCCCGAAGCCACTCCTGCGCTGTCTTGGCTGTGTGAGGTCTTTCCCTCGATCCTGAATAGTCTTCCAGTACCTGTCGCTGAAAAACATCCCCACAGCATGCTGCTGCCACCACCATGCTTCACCATTGAGATGTCGCCAAGTTTCCTCCAGACGTGATGCTTGGCATTCAAGCCAAAGAGTTCAATCTTGGTTTCATCAGACCAGAGAATCTTGTTTCTCATGGTCTGAGAGTCTTTAGGTGCCTTTTGGTAAACTCCAAGCGGGCTGTCATGTGCCTTTTACTGAGGAGTGGCTTCCGTCCAGCCACTCTACCATAAAGGCCTGATTGGTGGAGTGCTGCAGAGATGGTTGTCCTTCTGGAAGGTTCTCCCATCTCCACAGAGGAACTCTGGAGCTCTGTCTGAGTGACCATTGGGTTCTTGGTCACCTCCCTGGCCAAGGCCCTTCTCCCCCGATTGCTCAGTTTGGCCGGGCGGACAGCTCTAGGAAGAGTCTTGGTGGTTCCAAACTTCTTCCATTTAAGAATGATGGAGGCCACTGTGTTGTTGGGGACCTTCAATGCTGCAGAAGTGTTTTGGTTCCCTTCCCCAGATCTGTGCCTCAACACAATCCTGTCTCGGAGCTCTACGGACAATCCCTTCGACCTCATGGCTTGGTTTTTGCTCTGACATGCACTGTCAACTGTGGAACCTCATATAGACAGGTGTGTGTCTTTCCAAATCATGTCCAGTCAATTGAATTTATGACAGGTGGATCTACAATCAGGTTGTAGAAACATCAAGGATGGAAACAGGACACACCTGAGCTCAATTTCGAGTCTCATAGCAAAGCGTCTGAATACTTATGTCAATAAGGTATCTGTCTTATGTTTTTTTTATACATTTGCAAAAAATTCTAAAAACCTGTTTTCACGTTGTCATTATGGGTTATTGTGACGTCATTATGGGGTATTATGATGTCATTATGGGTTATTGTGATGTCATTATGGGGTTTTGTGATGTCATTATGGGGTATTGTGATGTCATTATGGGGTTTTGTGATGTCATTATGGGGTTTTGTGATGTCATTATGGGTTATTGTGATGTCATTATGGGGTATTGTGATGTCATTATGGGGTATTGTGATGTCATTATGGGTTATTGTGATGTCATTATGGGGTATTGTGATGTCATTATGGGGTATTGTGATGTCATTATGGGTTATTGTGATGTCATTATGGGGTATTGTGATGTCATTATGGGGTATTGTGATGTCATTATGGGTTATTGTGATGTCATTATGGGGTATTGTGATGTCATTATGGGGTATTGTGATGTCATTATGGGTTATTGTGATGTCATTATGGGATATTGTGATGTCATTAAGGGGTATTGTGTGTAGATTGATGAAGGGGGAAAAAAAATAATTGAATCAATTTTAGAATAAGGCTGTAACGTAACAAAATGTGGAAAAAGTCAAGGGGTCTGAATACTTGTATTGTAATATACTACTACTATATATACACACTACTGTAATATAATATACTAATGGGGTTAGGAGTTGAAGGCTCACCTCACTGGAGCGTTGGGCTGGTGGGTGTACAGCTTGGTACAGCCCAGTACTACTACTACTACTGCTGCTGTTGCTGGGTGCCTGGCGGGCTGAGGGAGTAGAGGCGGCGGAGGGCACAGCGACAGTTGGACGCAGGATGACACAGACCAGGTCCCCAGTGACGATGCCACAGGAAGACAAAGTCTGACCAGAGTCAGAGAGAAGATCTGAGCCGTTCAGGGACAAGGTGAACTCAGAGTCCGGGCTGTGGGGGGACAGAGGAGAGTTAGGATCTGAGCCGTTCAGGGACAAGGTGAACTCTGGGCTGTGGGGGGACAGAGGAGAGTTAGGATCTGAGCCGTTCAGGGACAAGGTGAACTCTGGGCTGTGGGGGGACAGAGGAGAGTTAGGATCTGAGCCGTTCAGGGACAAGGTGAACTCTGAGTCTGGGCTGTGGGGGGACAGAGGAGAGTTAGGATCTGAGCCGTTCAGGGACAAGGTGAACTCTGAGTCTGGGCTGTGGGGGGGACAGAGGAGAGTTAGGATCTGAGCTGTTCAGGGACAAGGTGAACTCTGGGCTGTGGGGGGACAGAGGAGAGTTAGGATCTGAGCTGTTCAGGGACAAGGTGAACTCTGAGTCTGGGCTGTGGGGGGACAGAGGAGAGTTAGGATCTGAGCTGTTCAGGGACAAGGTGAACTCTGGGCTGTGGGGGGGACAGAGGAGAGTTAGGATCTGAGCTGTTCAGGGACAAGGTGAACTCTGAGTCTGGGCTGTGGGGGGACAGAGGAGAGTTAGGATCTGAGCTGTTCAGGGACAAGGTGAACTCTGGGCTGTGGAGGGACAGAGGACAATTAGGAGCCGTTCAGGGACAAGGTGAACTCTGGGCTGTGGAGGAACCTAAGGGACTAACTAACCTGAGGGACTAACCTGAGGGACTAACCTGAGGGTCTAACCTGAGGGACTGAGGGACTAACCTGAGGGACTGAGGGACTAACCTGAGGGACTAACCTGAGGGACTAACCTGAGGGACTAACCTGAGGGACTGAGGGACTAACCTGAGGGACTAACCTGAGGGACTAACCTGAGGGACTAACCTGAGGGACTGAGGGACTAACCTGAGGGACTAACCTGAGGGTCTGAGGGACTAACCTGAGGGACTAACCTGAGGGACTAACCTGAGGGACTAACCTGAGGGTCTGAGGGACTAACCTAAGGGACTAACCTAAGGGACTAACCTGAGGGTACTAACCTGAGGGACTAACCTGAGGGACTGAGGGACTAACCTGAGGGACTAACTAACCTGAGGGACTAACCTGAGGGCTAACTAACTGAGGGCTACCTGAGGGACTGAGGGACTAACCTGAGGGTCTAACCTGAGGGACTAACCTGAGGGACCTGAGGGACTAACCTGAGGGATCTGAGGGACTAACCTGAGGGACTAACTAACCTGAGGGACTAACCTGAGGGACTAACCTGAGGGTCTAACCTGAGGGCTAACTAACCTGAGGGTCTAACCTGAGGGACTAACCTGAGGGTCTAACCTGAGGGTCTAACCTGAGGGACTAACTAACCTGAGGGTCTGAGGGACTAACTAACCTGAGGGACTAACCTGAGGGACTAACCTGAGGGACTAACCTGAGGGACTAAGGGACTAACCTGAGGGTCTGAGGGACTAACTAACCTGAGGGACTAACCTGAGGGACTAACCTGAGGGACTAACCTGAGGGTCTAAGGGACTAACCTGAGGGACTAACCTGAGGGTCTAAGGGTCTAAGGGACTAACCTGAGGGTCTGAGGGTCTAAGGGACTAACCTGAGGGTCTAACCTGAGGGTCTAAGGGACTAACCTGAGGGACTAACTAACCTGAGTCCATGTGAAGGCAGAAGAATCTCTCTGATTTGAACGTTGAGCTCTGTCAGAGTTGGCTCCTCTCCCTCCAGCTTCACCCGGCTGGTCTGCTTGTTTATCCTCACACGCAGTTTCATGCTTGGGGGGGGGGGGGGAGAGACCGATGGACAGGGTTAGGTAGTGGTCTGCTTGTTTATCCTCACACGCAGTTTCATGCTTGGGGGGGGGGGGGGGAGAGAGACCGATGGACAGGGTTAGGTAGTGGTCTGCTTGTTTATCCTCACACACAGTTTCATGCTTGGGGGGGGGGGGGGGGGGGGGGGGGGAGAGAGATAGAGACCGACGGACAGGGTTAGGTAGTGGTCTGCTTGTTTATCCTCACACACAGTTTCATGCTTGGGGGGGGGAGAGAGACCGACGGACAGGGTTAGGTAGTGGTCTGCTTGTTTATCCTCACACACAGTTTCATGCTTGGGGGGGGGGGGAGAGAGAGACCGACGGACAGGGTTAGGTAGTGGTCTGCTTCGTTATTCCTCACACACAGTTTCATGCTTTCGGGGGGGGGAGAGAGAGATAGAGACCGACGGACAGGGTTAGGTAACCAACACACAGAACACCATCAGACAGGTTAAGGACACAAATTCAATAATTCAGACCCAAGACACTTAAATGTGGTCTTCTCTCCCTGGTTCATCATGAATCATTACTGGGCATCTTCCAACAACAACAAAAAAACGTTTTCACAACGCGTCCAACTTTCTGAACATGATGTCAGTTTTCACAATGAAGTAGAAAACACTTGGCAAAGCCAAGTCACCTGTTTACAGTAGAAATACAGTGCTAGCTGGAATTCTTTCACTTTCATTTCTTGCCTAACTGTGTTATTAAGAAAGACTGAATTATGAAAGCAAAATGGTAAAACGTTCATCGGTGTAACGATCTAACGTTATAGCAGGTCCACTGGCCTAGCAATTCCTACAGTATACAGATATATTTCATTACGCACAGCACACTTCTGGTGTTATCTAGCTTAGAACAATGCAAACCTAGATGTACAAGTGCAGCTAGCTAGTAGCTAGTAGCTAGTAGCTAGCCAGCAGCGTTTCGCTTACTTTAGTTTAGTTGTTTTCTCTTGTTAACTTATTGCAAGCCTTAATCATTTCACACCAAACATTTCATGTTGACTAAAGAGTAGAGAGAGTTGAAGATTTCCACGGTAACGAGAAGATAGAAGAGGCTTTGACAGAAGCTAGATGGGGTCAACAATGATATCAGCTTGTTTACTTCAACTACGGAAAGCGAGTAGGAGTTCTAACTTCAACTACGGAAAGCGAGTAGAGTTTTGACTTCAACTACGGAAAGCGAGTAGAGTTCTGACTTCAACTACGGAAAGCGAGTAGGAGTTCTGACTTCAACTACGGAAAGCGAGTAGGAGTTCTGACTTCAACTACGGAAAGTCAAAAATGACAAAACACATTTAGGAAAAATTAATTACCACTAATGTATTCAACAACAAACAAAAAATGAAACGTTGCTCGGATATTAGGAAACATGTATTTGGTAGGCACGACTATAATATGATGTTATCTAAGATCAATATTTCAATCCATTCAAAAAAATAAACGCAATTAATTAATTTACAAAAAAAAACATTTCCAGCTGCGTCATATATCACAGTTTTGAAAAACGCGTTTTTATCCGGACGTCTGCGAGGCGCCGTAGTCTGTTGGTTCAGGACAGAATCAGACACCGCTGAAATACAAGTCAAATTATTATTAAACAGCCAGCCAGCTAGATAATAATCATAATCATGAGTCGATCGTACAATGACGAGTTACAATATTTGGACAAGATTGACAAGAACTGCTGGCGAATCAAGAAAGGTTTCGTCCCGAATATGCAGGTGATTGGTTTAAACTATACGGAATGAATTAACTTTAACACATGTCCGTAGGTTACTAGCTTCAGACGTGGCTCGCTACTATCCAGCTTGACTCTGTCGTTGTTTCTCTTGTCTTTTTGTATGTAGAGAAGGTGTAAGAGCATAGTAACTACATTAACTAGTTAACTAGTTAACCTAATGTGGAGTATGGGACTAGACAGCTGATCAAATCCTTCCCCGTTTCATTCCAGGTGGAAGGAGTGTTTTACTTCAACAGACAAGCCCACTCCTGTATTATAGTATATATATATATATATATATACATATAGTTAGTTTAATCACCGTTTCATTCCAGGTGGAAGGAGTGTTTTACTTCAACAGACAAGCCCACTCCTGTATTATAGTATATATATATATATACATATAGTTAGTTTAATCACCGTTTCATTCCAGGTGGAAGGAGTGTTTTACTTCAACAGACAAGCCCACTCCTGTATTATAGTATATATATACATATAGTTAGTTTAATCACCGTTTCATTCCAGGTGGAAGGAGTGTTTTACTTCAACAGACAAGCCCACTCCTGTATTATAGTATATATATATATACATATAGTTAGTTTAATCACCGTTTCATTCCAGGTGGAAGGAGTGTTTTACTTCAACAGACAAGCCCACTCCTGTATTATAGTATATATATACATATAGTTAGTTTAATCACCGTTTCATTCCAGGTGGAAGGAGTGTTTTACTTCAACAGACAAGCCCACTCCTGTATTATAGTATATATATATATACATATAGTTAGTTTAATCACCGTTTCATTCCAGGTGGAAGGAGTGTTTTACTTCAACAGACAAGCCCACTCCTGTATTATAGTATATATATATATATATATATATATATATATATATATATATATATATATATATATATACATATAGTTAGTTTAATCATCGTTTCATTCCAGGTGGAAGGAGTGTTTTACTTCAACAGACAAGCCCACTCCTGTATTATAGTATATATATATATATATATATATATATACATATAGTTAGTTTAATCACCGTTTCATTCCAGGTGGAAGGAGTGTTTTACTTCAACAGACAAGCCCACTCCTGTATTATAGTATATATATAGTTTAATCATCGTTTCATTCCAGGTGGAAGGAGTGTTTTACGTCAACGAGTCCCTGGAGAAGCTGATGTTTGAGGAGCTGCGTAACGCGTGTAAAGGAGGAGGTAAACAACAACAACAACAATAACAACAACAACAACATGATGATGCCGTGTTAATAACAGACAAGCCCTCTCCTGTATTGTTTCCCCCCCGTTGATTTGACTGGTGTTGTGTTATATTGTCGTCAGGTTCTGGTGGGTTTCCCCCCCCTGTTGATTTGACTGGTGTTGTGTTATATTGTCTTCAGGTTCTGGTGGGTTTCTCCCCCTGTTGATTTGACTGGTGTTGTGTTATATTGTCTTCAGGTTCTGGTGGGTTTCTCCCCCTGTTGATTTGACTGGTGTTGTGTTATATTGTCTTCAGGTTCTGGTGGGTTTCTCCCTGTTGATTTGACTGGTGTTGTGTTATATTGTCGTCAGGTTCTGGTGGGTTTCTCCCTGTTGATTTGACTGGTGTTGTGTTATATTGTCTTCAGGTTCTGGTGGGTTTCCCCCCCTGTTGATTTGACTGGTGTTGTGTTATATTGTCGTCAGGTTCTGGTGGGTTTCCCCCCCTGTTGATTTGACTGGTGTTGTGTTATATTGTCTTCAGGTTCTGGTGGGTTTCCCCCTGTTGATTTGACTGGTGTTGTGTTATATTGTCTTCAGGTTCTGGTGGGTTTCTCCCTGTTGATTTGACTGGTGTTGTGTTATATTGTCGTCAGGTTCTGGTGGGTTTCTCCCTGTTGATTTGACTGGTGTTGTGTTATATTGTCGTCAGGTTCTGGTGGGTTTCCCCCCCTGTTGATTTGACTGGTGTTGTGTTATATTGTCTTCAGGTTCTGGTGGGTTTCCCCCCCTGTTGATTTGACTGGTGTTGTGTTATATTGTCGTCAGGTTCTGGTGGGTTTCCCCCCCTGTTGATTTGACTGGTGTTGTGTTATATTGTCGTCAGGTTCTGGTGGGTTTCCCCCCCTGTTGATTTGACTGGTGTTGTGTTATATTGTCTTCAGGTTCTGGTGGGTTTCCCCCCTGTTGATTTGACTGGTGTTGTGTTATATTGTCGTCAGGTTCTGGTGGGTTTCCCCCCCCGTTGATTTGACTGGTGTTGTGTTATATTGTCGTCAGGTTCTGGTGGGTTTCCCCCCCTGTTGATTTGACTGGTGTTGTGTTATATTGTCTTCAGGTTCTGGTGGGTTTCTCTCCCTGTTGATTTGACTGGTGTTGTGTTATATTGTCGTCAGGTTCTGGTGGGTTTCTCCCTGTTGATTTGACTGGTGTTGTGTTATATTGTCTTCAGGTTCTGGTGGGTTTCTCCCCCTGTTGATTTGACTGGTGTTGTGTTATATTGTCTTCAGGTTCTGGTGGGTTTCCCCCCCTGTTGATTTGACTGGTGTTGTGTTATATTGTCTTCAGGTTCTGGTGGGTTTCCCCCCTGTTGATTTGACTGGTGTTGTGTTATATTGTCTTCAGGTTCTGGTGGGTTTCTCCCTGTTGATTTGACTGGTGTTGTGTTATATTGTCGTCAGGTTCTGGTGGGTTTCCCCCCCTGTTGATTTGACTGGTGTTGTGTTATATTGTCTTCAGGTTCTGGTGGGTTTCTCCCCCTGTTGATTTGACTGGTGTTGTGTTATATTGTCTTCAGGTTCTGGTGGGTTTCCCCCCCTGTTGATTTGACTGGTGTTGTGTTATATTGTCTTCAGGTTCTGGTGGGTTTCCCCCCTGTTGATTTGACTGGTGTTGTGTTATATTGTCTTCAGGTTCTGGTGGGTTTCCCCCCCTGTTGATTTGACTGGTGTTGTGTTATATTGTCGTCAGGTTCTGGTGGGTTTCCCCCCCTGTTGATTTGACTGGTGTTGTGTTATATTGTCGTCAGGTTCTGGTGGGTTTCTCCCCCTGTTGATTTGACTGGTGTTGTGTTATATTGTCGTCAGGTTCTGGTGGGTTTCCCCCCCTGTTGATTTGACTGGTGTTGTGTTATATTGTCGTCAGGTTCTGGTGGGTTTCCCCCCCTGTTGATTTGACTGGTGTTGTGTTATATTGTCGTCAGGTTCTGGTGGGTTTCCCCCCCTGTTGATTTGACTGGTGTTGTGTTATATTGTCGTCAGGTTCTGGTGGGTTTCTCCCTGTTGATTTGACTGGTGTTGTGTTATATTGTCTTCAGGTTCTGGTGGGTTTCTCCCCCTGTTGATTTGACTGGTGTTGTGTTATATTGTCGTCAGGTTCTGGTGGGTTTCCCCCCCTGTTGATTTGACTGGTGTTGTGTTATATTGTCGTCAGGTTCTGGTGGGTTTCTCCCCCTGTTGATTTGACTGGTGTTGTGTTATATTGTCGTCAGGTTCTGGTGGGTTTCCCCCCCTGTTGATTTGACTGGTGTTGTGTTATATTGTCTTCAGGTTCTGGTGGGTTTCTCCCTGTTGATTTGACTGGTGTTGTGTTATATTGTCTTCAGGTTCTGGTGGGTTTCCCCCCTGTTGATTTGACTGGTGTTGTGTTATATTGTCGTCAGGTTCTGGTGGGTTTCCCCCCCTGTTGATTTGACTGGTGTTGTGTTATATTGTCTTCAGGTTCTGGTGGGTTTCCCCCCCTGTTGATTTGACTGGTGTTGTGTTATATTGTCGTCAGGTTCTGGTGGGTTTCCCCCCCTGTTGATTTGACTGGTGTTGTGTTATATTGTCGTCAGGTTCTGGTGGGTTTCCCCCCCTGTTGATTTGACTGGTGTTGTGTTATATTGTCGTCAGGTTCTGGTGGGTTTCCCCCCCTGTTGATTTGACTGGTGTTGTGTTATATTGTCTTCAGGTTCTGGTGGGTTTCCCCCCCTGTTGATTTGACTGGTGTTGTGTTATATTGTCGTCAGGTTCTGGTGGGTTTCCCCCCCTGTTGATTTGACTGGTGTTGTGTTATATTGTCGTCAGGTTCTGGTGGGTTTCCCCCCTGTTGATTTGACTGGTGTTGTGTTATATTGTCGTCAGGTTCTGGTGGGTTTCTCCCCCTGTTGATTTGACTGGTGTTGTGTTATATTGTCTTCAGGTTCTGGTGGGTTTCTCCCTGTTGATTTGACTGGTGTTGTGTTATATTGTCGTCAGGTTCTGGTGGGTTTCCCCCCTGTTGATTTGACTGGTGTTGTGTTATATTGTCTTCAGGTTCTGGTGGGTTTCTCCCTGTTGATTTGACTGGTGTTGTGTTATATTGTCTTCAGGTTCTGGTGGGTTTCTCCCTGTTGATTTGACTGGTGTTGTGTTATATTGTCGTCAGGTTCTGGTGGGTTTCCCCCCCTGTTGATTTGACTGGTGTTGTGTTATATTGTCGTCAGGTTCTGGTGGGTTTCTCCCCCTGTTGATTTGACTGGTGTTGTGTTATATTGTCGTCAGGTTCTGGTGGGTTTCCCCCCTGTTGATTTGACTGGTGTTGTGTTATATTGTCGTCAGGTTCTGGTGGGTTTCCCCCCCTGTTGATTTGACTGGTGTTGTGTTATATTGGCGTCAGGTTCTGGTGGGTTTCTCCCCCTGTTGATTTGACTGGTGTTGTGTTATATTGTCTTCAGGTTCTGGTGGGTTTCTCCCCTGTTGATTTGACTGGTGTTGTGTTATATTGTCTTCAGGTTCTGGTGGGTTTCCCCCCCTGTTGATTTGACTGGTGTTGTGTTATATTGTCTTCAGGTTCTGGTGGGTTTCCCCCCCTGTTGATTTGACTGGTGTTGTGTTATATTGTCGTCAGGTTCTGGTGGGTTTCCCCCCCTGTTGATTTGACTGGTGTTGTGTTATATTGTCTTCAGGTTCTGGTGGGTTTCTCCCCCTGTTGATTTGACTGGTGTTGTGTTATATTGTCTTCAGGTTCTGGTGGGTTTCTCCCTGTTGATTTGACTGGTGTTGTGTTATATTGTCTTCAGGTTCTGGTGGGTTTCTCCCTGTTGATTTGACTGGTGTTGTGTTATATTGTCGTCAGGTTCTGGTGGGTTTCCCCCCTGTTGATTTGACTGGTGTTGTGTTATATTGTCTTCAGGTTCTGGTGGGTTTCTCCCCCTGTTGATTTGACTGGTGTTGTGTTATATTGTCTTCAGGTTCTGGTGGGTTTCCCCCCTGTTGATTTGACTGGTGTTGTGTTATATTGTCTTCAGGTTCTGGTGGGTTTCCCCCCTGTTGATTTGACTGGTGTTGTGTTATATTGTCGTCAGGTTCTGGTGGGTTTCCCCCCCTGTTGATTTGACTGGTGTTGTGTTATATTGTCGTCAGGTTCTGGTGGGTTTCCCCCCTGTTGATTTGACTGGTGTTGTGTTATATTGTCGTCAGGTTCTGGTGGGTTTCTCCCTGTTGATTTGACTGGTGTTGTGTTATATTGTCTTCAGGTTCTGGTGGGTTTCCCCCCTGTTGATTTGACTGGTGTTGTGTTATATTGTCGTCAGGTTCTGGTGGGTTTCTCCCTGTTGATTTGACTGGTGTTGTGTTATATTGTCGTCAGGTTCTGGTGGGTTTCCCCCCCTGTTGATTTGACTGGTGTTGTGTTATATTGTCGTCAGGTTCTGGTGGGTTTCCCCCCCTGTTGATTTGACTGGTGTTGTGTTATATTGTCGTCAGGTTCTGGTGGGTTTCTCCCCTGTTGATTTGACTGGTGTTGTGTTATATTGTCGTCAGGTTCTGGTGGGTTTCTCCCCCTGTTGATTTGACTGGTGTTGTGTTATATTGTCTTCAGGTTCTGGTGGGTTTCTCCCTGTTGATTTGACTGGTGTTGTGTTATATTGTCTTCAGGTTCTGGTGGGTTTCCCCCCCTGTTGATTTGACTGGTGTTGTGTTATATTGTCTTCAGGTTCTGGTGGGTTTCCCCCCTGTTGATTTGACTGGTGTTGTGTTATATTGTCGTCAGGTTCTGGTGGGTTTCTCCCCCTGTTGATTTGACTGGTGTTGTGTTATATTGTCGTCAGGTTCTGGTGGGTTTCTCCCCCTGTTGATTTGACTGGTGTTGTGTTATATTGTCGTCAGGTTCTGGTGGGTTTCCCCCCTGTTGATTTGACTGGTGTTGTGTTATATTGTCGTCAGGTTCTGGTGGGTTTCCCCCCCTGTTGATTTGACTGGTGTTGTGTTATATTGTCGTCAGGTTCTGGTGGGTTTCTCCCCCTGTTGATTTGACTGGTGTTGTGTTATATTGTCGTCAGGTTCTGGTGGGTTTCCCCCCTGTTGATTTGACTGGTGTTGTGTTATATTGTCTTCAGGTTCTGGTGGGTTTCTCCCCCTGTTGATTTGACTGGTGTTGTGTTATATTGTCTTCAGGTTCTGGTGGGTTTCTCCCTGTTGATTTGACTGGTGTTGTGTTATATTGTCGTCAGGTTCTGGTGGGTTTCTCCCTGTTGATTTGACTGGTGTTGTGTTATATTGTCTTCAGGTTCTGGTGGGTTTCCCCCCCTGTTGATTTGACTGGTGTTGTGTTATATTGTCTTCAGGTTCTGGTGGGTTTCCCCCCCTGTTGATTTGACTGGTGTTGTGTTATATTGTCGTCAGGTTCTGGTGGGTTTCCCCCCTGTTGATTTGACTGGTGTTGTGTTATATTGTCGTCAGGTTCTGGTGGGTTTCTCCCTGTTGATTTGACTGGTGTTGTGTTATATTGTCGTCAGGTTCTGGTGGGTTTCTCCCTGTTGATTTGACTGGTGTTGTGTTATATTGTCGTCAGGTTCTGGTGGGTTTCTCCCTGTTGATTTGACTGGTGTTGTGTTATATTGTCTTCAGGTTCTGGTGGGTTTCTCCCCCTGTTGATTTGACTGGTGTTGTGTTATATTGTCGTCAGGTTCTGGTGGGTTTCTCCCTGTTGATTTGACTGGTGTTGTGTTATATTGTCGTCAGGTTCTGGTGGGTTTCCCCCCCTGTTGATTTGACTGGTGTTGTGTTATATTGTCGTCAGGTTCTGGTGGGTTTCCCCCCCTGTTGATTTGACTGGTGTTGTGTTATATTGTCTTCAGGTTCTGGTGGGTTTCCCCCCCTGTTGATTTGACTGGTGTTGTGTTATATTGTCGTCAGGTTCTGGTGGGTTTCCCCCCCTGTTGATTTGACTGGTGTTGTGTTATATTGTCGTCAGGTTCTGGTGGGTTTCCCCCCTGTTGATTTGACTGGTGTTGTGTTATATTGTCGTCAGGTTCTGGTGGGTTTCTCCCTGTTGATTTGACTGGTGTTGTGTTATATTGTCTTCAGGTTCTGGTGGGTTTCCCCCCCTGTTGATTTGACTGGTGTTGTGTTATATTGTCTTCAGGTTCTGGTGGGTTTCTCCCTGTTGATTTGACTGGTGTTGTGTTATATTGTCTTCAGGTTCTGGTGGGTTTCCCCCCCTGTTGATTTGACTGGTGTTGTGTTATATTGTCTTCAGGTTCTGGTGGGTTTCCCCCTGTTGATTTGACTGGTGTTGTGTTATATTGTCGTCAGGTTCTGGTGGGTTTCCCCCCTGTTGATTTGACTGGTGTTGTGTTATATTGTCGTCAGGTTCTGGTGGGTTTCCCCCCTGTTGATTTGACTGGTGTTGTGTTATATTGTCTTCAGGTTCTGGTGGGTTTCTCCCTGTTGATTTGACTGGTGTTGTGTTATATTGTCTTCAGGTTCTGGTGGGTTTCCCCCCCTGTTGATTTGACTGGTGTTGTGTTATATTGTCGTCAGGTTCTGGTGGGTTTCTCCCCCTGTTGATTTGACTGGTGTTGTGTTATATTGTCGTCAGGTTCTGGTGGGTTTCCCCCCCTGTTGATTTGACTGGTGTTGTGTTATATTGTCTTCAGGTTCTGGTGGGTTTCCCCCCCTGTTGATTTGACTGGTGTTGTGTTATATTGTCTTCAGGTTCTGGTGGGTTTCCCCCCCTGTTGATTTGACTGGTGTTGTGTTATATTGTCGTCAGGTTCTGGTGGGTTTCTCCCCCTGTTGATTTGACTGGTGTTGTGTTATATTGTCGTCAGGTTCTGGTGGGTTTCTCCCTGTTGATTTGACTGGTGTTGTGTTATATTGTCTTCAGGTTCTGGTGGGTTTCCCCCCCTGTTGATTTGACTGGTGTTGTGTTATATTGTCTTCAGGTTCTGGTGGGTTTCCCCCCCTGTTGATTTGACTGGTGTTGTGTTATATTGTCTTCAGGTTCTGGTGGGTTTCCCCCCCTGTTGATTTGACTGGTGTTGTGTTATATTGTCTTCAGGTTCTGGTGGGTTTCTCCCTGTTGATTTGACTGGTGTTGTGTTATATTGTCTTCAGGTTCTGGTGGGTTTCCCCCCTGTTGATTTGACTGGTGTTGTGTTATATTGTCGTCAGGTTCTGGTGGGTTTCTCCCTGTTGATTTGACTGGTGTTGTGTTATATTGTCGTCAGGTTCTGGTGGGTTTCTCCCCTGTTGATTTGACTGGTGTTGT
>NC_138297.1:75510000-75530000 GCF_965601325.2 Salmo salar
ACCCTGCAGGCACCACTACACCAATACCCTGCTGTCTGCAGGCACCACTACACCAATACCCTGCTGTCTGCAGGCACCACTACACCAATACCCTGCTGTCTACAGGCACCACTACACCACTACCCTGCAGGCACCACTACACCACTACCCAGCAGGCACCACTACACCAACACCCTGCTGTCTGCAGGCACCACTACAACATTAACCCAATCCCTTTGGTTAGAGCAGGGTTAAGGCCTACTGCCCCAACAGGTTAAGGCCTACTGCCCCAACAGGTTAAGGCCTAGCCCCAACAGGTTAAGGCCTAGCCCCAACAGGTTAAGGCCTAGCCCCAACAGGTTAAGGCCTAGCCCCAACAGGTTAAGGCCTAGCCCCAACAGGTTAAGGCCTAGCCCCAACAGGTTAAGGCCTTCGGGAAAGTATTCAGACCCCTTGACTTTTTCCACATTTTGTTACGTTACAGCCTTATTCTAAAATGGATTCAATTGTTTTTTTTCCCCCTTCATCAATCTACACACAATACCCCATAATGACATCACAATACCCCATAATGACATCACAATACCCCATAATGACATCACAATACCCCATAATGACATCACAATACCCCATAATGACATCACAATACCCCATAATGACATCACAATACCCCATAATGACATCACAATGCCCCTTAATGACATCACAATACCCCATAATGACATCACAATACCCCATAATGACCAAGCAAAAACAGGTTTATAAATTGTTGCTACAAGCTTGTATTTGGAGAATTTCTCCTGTTCTTCTCTGCAGATCCTCTCAAGCTCTGTCTGTTACAGGGATCTAGAGGAGGCTCTAGAGATGGGAGTGGACTGGTCCCTGAGAGAAGCCTGTCTAGAGACTGATAACCTGGTGTCTGTTACAGGGATCTAGAGGAGGCTCTAGAGATGGGAGTGGACTGGTCCCTGAGAGAAGCCTGTCTAGAGACTGATAACCTGGTGTCTGTTACAGGGATCTAGAGGAGGCTCTAGAGATGGGAGTGGACTGGTCCCTGAGAGTGGACTGGTCCCTGGGAGTGGACTGGTCCCTGGGAGTGGACTGGTCCCTGAGAGAAGCCTGTCTAGAGACTGATAACCTGGTGTCTGTTACAGGGATCTAGAGGAGGCTCTAGAGATGGGAGTGGACTGGTCCCTGAGAGAAGGCTATGCCTGGGCGGAGGACAAGGAGCACTGTGAGGAGTACGGCAGGATGCTGCAGGCCGACCCCAACAAGGTCTCCTCCAAGGCCAAGAAGAGAGGCCTGCCTCAGGTAACACCACTCCCTAACCTGATCCCTTACTCTGAGTCCAAGTGGCACCCTATTCCTACTGTTGACCAGGACCCATAGAGCTCTACTGTTGACCAGGACCCATAGAGCTCTACTGTTGACCAGGACCCATAGAGCTCTACTGTTGACCAGGACCCATAGAGCTCTACTGTTGACCAGGACCCATAGAGCTCTACTGTTGACCAGGACCCATAGAGCTCTACTGTTGACCAGGCCCCATTTGGGCTCTACTGTTGACCAGGACCCATAGAGCTCTACTGTTGACCAGGACCCACAGGGCTCTACTGTTGACCAGGACCCACAGGGCTCTACTGTTGACCAGGACCCACAGGGCTCTACTGTTGACCAGGACCCATAGGGCTCTACTGTTGACCAGGACCCATAGAGCTCTACTGTTGACCAGGACCCATAGAGCTCTACTGTTGACCAGGACCCATAGAGCTCTACTGTTGACCAGGACCCATAGAGCTCTACTGTTGACCAGGACCCATAGAGCTCTACTGTTGACCAGGACCTATAGAGCTCTACTGTTGACCAGGACCCATAGAGCTCTACTGTTGACCAGGACCCATAGAGCTCTACTGTTGACCAGGACCCATAGAGCTCTACTGTTGACCAGGACCCATAGAGCTCTACTGTTGACCAGGACCCATAGAGCTCTACTGTTGACCAGGACCCATAGAGCTCTACTGTTGACCAGGACCCATAGAGCTCTACTGTTGACCAGGACCCATTTGGGCTCTACTGTTGACCAGGACCCATAGAGCTCTACTGTTGACCAGGACCCACAGGGCTCTACTGTTGACCAGGACCCACAGGGCTCTACTGTTGACCAGGACCCATAGGGCTCTACTGTTGACCAGGACCCATAAGGCTCTACTGTTGACCAGGACCCATAGAGCTCTACTGTTGACCAGGCCCCATTGGGCTCTACTGTTGACCAGGCCCCATTTGGGCTCTACTGTTGACCAGGCCCCATTTGGGCTCTACTGTTGACCAGGCCCCATTTGGGCTCTACTGTTGACCAGGCCCCATTTGGGCTCTACTGTTGACCAGGCCCCATTTGGGCTCTACTGTTGACCAGGCCCCATTTGGGCTCTACTGTGGACCAGGCCCCATTTGGGCTCTACTGTGGACCAGGCCCCATTTGGGCTCTACTGTGGACCAGGCCCCATTTGGGCTCTACTGTGGACCAGGACCCATTTGGGCTCTACTGTGGACCAGGCCCCATTTGGGCTCTACTGTGGACCAGGCCCCATTTGGGCTCTACTGTGGACCAGGACCCATTTGGGCTCTACTGTGGACCAGGACCCATTTGGGCTCTACTGTGGACCAGGACCCATTTGGGCTCTACTGTGGACCAGGACCCATTTGGGCTCTACTGTTGACCAGGACCCATAGGGCTCTACTGGTTACCAGGACCCACAGGGCTCTGGTGAAAACTAGTGCACTATACACTGAGTGGACAAAACATTAGGAACACCTTCTCTTTCCATAACAGACTGACCAGGTGAATCCAGGTTAAAGCTGTGATCCCTTATTGATGTCACTTGTTAAATCCACTTCAATCAGTGTAGATGAAGGGGAGGAGACATGTTAAAGAAGGATTTTTAAACCTTGAGACAATTGAGACATGGATTGTTTATATGTCCCATTCAGAGGGTGAATGGGGAAGACAAAAGATTTAAGTGCCTTTGAACGGGGTGTGGTAGTAGGTGCCAGGTGCAACGGTTTGTGTCAAGAACTGCAACGCTGCTGGGTTTTTGACGCTCAACAGTTTCCCCGTGTGTATCAAGAACGGTCCACCACCCAAAGGACATCCAGCCAACTTCACACAACTGACCATCCACGATATCAACATGGTTTTAACCATGTTATGAGGCTATACAGTGTTTGTTTACATTACCAATGTTTATATTTTGGGTTCTGATAGAGTATGACAGTTGAACTAAACTCATGAGGCATTTAGAAGTTAGTCTTCAATAATCAATGAATATATATATATATCGTTAATTTATAAGTTATATTCCTCCAAGAATCAATGAATAGATATCGTTAATTTATAAGTCCAATAAATGTATGTAGTAATTGCTGATTACCTATTTTTCAAGAGCATTTCAAATCAAGGCAGGGTCTCTGTTATGAATAATGATCTATCCTTATTCCAGCTGGGTACTCTGGGGGCAGGAAACCACTACGCTGAGATCTATAATGATCTATCCTTATTCCAGCTGGGCACTCTGGGGGCAGGAAACCACTACACTGAGATCTATAATGATCTATCCTTATTCCAGCTGGGTACTCTGGGGGACAGGAAACCACTACGCTGAGATCTATAATGATCTATCCTTATTCCAGCTGGGTACTCTGGGGGCAGGAAACCACTACACTGAGATCTATAATGATCTATCCTTATTCCAGCTGGGTACTCTGGGGGGGGCAGGAAACCACTACACTGAGATCTATAATGATCTATCCTTATTCCAGCTGGGTACTCTGGGGGCAGGAAACCACTACACTGAGATCTATAATGATCTATCCTTATTCCAGCTGGGTACTCTGGGGGCAGGAAACCACTACACTGAGATCTATAATGATCTATCCTTATTCCAGCTGGGCACTCTGGGGGCAGGAAACCACTACACTGAGATCTATAATGATCTATCCTTATTCCAGCTGGGTACTCTGGGGGCAGGAAACCACTACACTGAGATCTATAATGATCTATCCTTATTCCAGCTGGGTACTCTGGGGGGGCAGGAAACCACTACACTGAGATCTATAATGATCTATCCTTATTCCAGCTGGGTACTCTGGGGGGGGACAGGAAACCACTACGCTGAGATCTATAATGATCTATCCTTATTCCAGCTGGGTACTCTGGGGGCAGGAAACCACTACGCTGAGATCTATAATGATCTATCCTTATTCCAGCTGGGTACTCTGGGGGCAGGAAACCACTACGCTGAGATCTATAATGATCTATCCTTATTCCAGCTGGGTACTCTGGGGGGGGGCAGGAAACCACTACGCTGAGATCTATAATGATCTATCCTTATTCCAGCTGGGTACTCTGGGGGCAGGAAACCACTACGCTGAGATCTATAATGATCTATCCTTATTCCAGCTGGGTACTCTGGGGGGGGGGGGGGGGGCAGGAAACCACTACGCTGAGATCTATAATGATCTATCCTTATTCCAGCTGGGTACTCTGGGGGCAGGAAACCACTACACTGAGATCTATAATGATCTATCCTTATTCCAGCTGGGTACTCTGGGGGGGGCAGGAAACCACTACACTGAGATCTATAATGATCTATCCTTATTCCAGCTGGGTACTCTGGGGGGGGGCAGGAAACCACTACACTGAGATCTATAATGATCTATCCTTATTCCAGCTGGGTACTCTGGGGGCAGGAAACCACTACACTGAGATCTATAATGATCTATCCTTATTCCAGCTGGGTACTCTGGGGGCAGGAAACCACTACACTGAGATCTATAATGATCTATCCTTATTCCAGCTGGGTACTCTGGGGGGGGGGCAGGAAACCACTACACTGAGATCTATAATGATCTATCCTTATTCCAGCTGGGTACTCTGGGGGGGGCAGGAAACCACTACACTGAGATCTATAATGATCTATCCTTATTCCAGCTGGGTACTCTGGGGGCAGGAAACCACTACACTGAGATCTATAATGATCTATCCTTATTCCAGCTGGGTACTCTGGGGGCAGGAAACCACTACACTGAGATCTATAATGATCTATCCTTATTCCAGCTGGGTACTCTGGGGGGGGGCAGGAAACCACTACACTGAGATCTATAATGATCTATCCTTATTCCAGCTGGGTACTCTGGGGGGGGGGCAGGAAACCACTACACTGAGATCTATAATGATCTATCCTTATTCCAGCTGGGTACTCTGGGGGCAGGAAACCACTACACTGAGATCTATAATGATCTATCCTTATTCCAGCTGGGTACTCTGGGGGGGCAGGAAACCACTACACTGAGATCTATAATGATCTATCCTTATTCCAGCTGGGTACTCTGGGGGGGCAGGAAACCACTACACTGAGATCTATAATGATCTATCCTTATTCCAGCTGGGTACTCTGGGGGGGCAGGAAACCACTACACTGAGATCTATAATGATCTATCCTTATTCCAGCTGGGTACTCTGGGGGCAGGAAACCACTACACTGAGATCTATAATGATCTATCCTTATTCCAGCTGGGTACTCTGGGGGGGGGCAGGAAACCACTACGCTGAGATCTATAATGATCTATCCTTATTCCAGCTGGGTACTCTGGGGGCAGGAAACCACTACACTGAGATCTATAATGATCTATCCTTATTCCAGCTGGGTACTCTGGGGGGGGGGCAGGAAACCACTACACTGAGATCTATAATGATCTATCCTTATTCCAGCTGGGTACTCTGGGGGCAGGAAACCACTACACTGAGATCTATAATGATCTATCCTTATTCCAGCTGGGTACTCTGGGGGGCAGGAAACCACTACGCTGAGATCTATAATGATCTATCCTTATTCCAGCTGGGTACTCTGGGGGGGGGGCAGGAAACCACTACACTGAGATCTATAATGATCTATCCTTATTCCAGCTGGGTACTCTGGGGGGGGCAGGAAACCACTACACTGAGATCTATAATGATCTATCCTTATTCCAGCTGGGTACTCTGGGGGGCAGGAAACCACTACACTGAGATCTATAATGATCTATCCTTATTCCAGCTGGGTACTCTGGGGGGGGCAGGAAACCACTACGCTGAGATCTATAATGATCTATCCTTATTCCAGCTGGGTACTCTGGGGGGGGGCAGGAAACCACTACACTGAGATCTATAATGATCTATCCTTATTCCAGCTGGGTACTCTGGGGGCAGGAAACCACTACACTGAGATCTATAATGATCTATCCTTATTCCAGCTGGGTACTCTGGGGCAGGAAACCACTACGCTGAGATCTATAATGATCTATCCTTATTCCAGCTGGGTACTCTGGGGGCAGGAAACCACTACACTGAGATCTATAATGATCTATCCTTATTCCAGCTGGGTACTCTGGGGGGGGCAGGAAACCACTACACTGAGATCTATAATGATCTATCCTTATTCCAGCTGGGTACTCTGGGGGGGGCAGGAAACCACTACACTGAGATCTATAATGATCTATCCTTATTCCAGCTGGGTACTCTGGGGGGCAGGAAACCACTACACTGAGATCTATAATGATCTATCCTTATTCCAGCTGGGTACTCTGGGGGCAGGAAACCACTACGCTGAGATCTATAATGATCTATCCTTATTCCAGCTGGGTACTCTGGGGGGGGGGCAGGAAACCACTACACTGAGATCTATAATGATCTATCCTTATTCCAGCTGGGTACTCTGGGGGGGGGCAGGAAACCACTACGCTGAGATCTATAATGATCTATCCTTATTCCAGCTGGGTACTCTGGGGGCAGGAAACCACTACACTGAGATCTATAATGATCTATCCTTATTCCAGCTGGGTACTCTGGGGGGGCAGGAAACCACTACACTGAGATCTATAATGATCTATCCTTATTCCAGCTGGGTACTCTGGGGGGGCAGGAAACCACTACACTGAGATCTATAATGATCTATCCTTATTCCAGCTGGGTACTCTGGGGGCAGGAAACCACTACACTGAGATCTATAATGATCTATCCTTATTCCAGCTGGGTACTCTGGGGGGGGCAGGAAACCACTACACTGAGATCTATAATGATCTATCCTTATTCCAGCTGGGTACTCTGGGGGGGGCAGGAAACCACTACACTGAGATCTATAATGATCTATCCTTATTCCAGCTGGGTACTCTGGGGGGGGGGGGGCAGGAAACCACTACACTGAGATCTATAATGATCTATCCTTATTCCAGCTGGGTACTCTGGGGGGGGGCAGGAAACCACTACACTGAGATCTATAATGATCTATCCTTATTCCAGCTGGGTACTCTGGGGGGGGGCAGGAAACCACTACGCTGAGATCTATAATGATCTATCCTTATTACAGTTGGGTACTCTGGGGGCAGGAAACCACTACGCTGAGATCTATAATGATCTATCCTTATTCCAGCTGGGTACTCTGGGGGCAGGAAACCACTACGCTGAGATCTATAATGATCTATCCTTATTCCAGCTGGGTACTCTGGGGGGGGCAGGAAACCACTACACTGAGATCTATAATGATCTATCCTTATTCCAGCTGGGTACTCTGGGGGGGGGCAGGAAACCACTACGCTGAGATCTATAATGATCTATCCTTATTCCAGCTGGGTACTCTGGGGGCAGGAAACCACTACGCTGAGATACAGGTGGTGGATGAGATCTATAATGACTATGCAGCGAAGAAGATGGGCATCGACCACAAGGGCCAGGTTTGTGTGATGATCCACAGTGGCAGCAGAGGGCTGGGTCACCAGGTAGCTACAGGTAGGACTGCTCTCTCTCTATCCATGCTGTTTCCGTTTTTTTAAAGAATTGTCTGTAACGTGGTCACTTGTCTGCGTCGCTACACGGTGTATTGCTTCTTATCTGGTTCAGGTTGTTGTTGTAAATGATTAGTGTTTTCAATAACTTACCTGGTTAAATAAAAACAGGTACAAACATACAGTGAGGGGGGGGGGGGCTTATTCTTAAATGGATGAAATAAATACAAAATTCTCAATCTACACACTGCCCCATAAGTGAAAATCATGTATTAGAAGTTTTGGCAAATTTATTACAAACAAAAAAATCGATACTTTACATAAGTATTCAGACCCTTTGCTATTGCTGTTTCTATGGCGCATCCTTGATGTTTCTACAACGTGATTGTAGATCCACCTTTCATAAAATTGAATTTGATTGGACATGATTTGGAAAGACACACACCTGTCTATATAAGGTCCCACAGTTGACAGTGCATGTCAGAGCAAAAACCAAGCCATGAGGTCGAAGGGATTGTCCGTAGAGCTCCGAGACAGGATTGTGTCGAGGCACAGATCTGGGGAATGGTACCAAAACATTTCTGCAGCATTGAAGGTCCCCAACAACACAGTGGCCTCCATCATTCTTAAACGGAAGAAGTTTGGAACCACCAAGACTCTTCCTAGAGCTGGCCGCCCGGCCAAACTGAGCAATCGGAGGAGAAGGGCCTTGGTCAGGGAGGTGACCAAGAACCAGGTGGTCACTCTGACAGAGCTCCAGAGTTCCTCTGTGGAGATGGGAGAACCTTCCAGAAGGACAACCATCTCTGCAGCACTCCACCAATCAGGCCTTTATGGTAGAGTGGCCAGACGGAAGCCACTCCTCAGTAAAAGGCACTTGACAGCCCACTTGGAGTTTGTAAAAAGGAATCTCAGACCATGAGAAACAAGATTCTCTGGTCTCATGAAACCAAGATTGGCCTGAATGCCAAGCGTCACGTCTGGAGGAAATCTGTTACCTGAAACCCGGGGATGTTTTTCAGCTGCAGGGGCTGGGAGACTAGTCAGGATCGAGCGAAGATGAATGGAGTAAAGTACAGAGAGAATCCTTGATGAAAACCTGCTCCAAGAGCGTTCAGGACCTCAGACTGGGGCGAAGGTTCACCTTCCAACAGGACAACGACCCTATGGATACAGCCAAGACAACGCTGGAGTGGCTTCGGGACAAATCTCTGAATGGCCCAGCAGGAGCCCGGACTTGAACCCGATCCAACATCTCTGGAAATACCTGAAAATAGCTGTGCAGCGACGCTCCCAATCCAACCTGACAGAGCTTGAGAAGATCTACAGAGAAGAATGGGAGAAACTCCCCAAATACAGGTGTGCCAAGCTTGTAGCGTCATACCTGTCACGAACCGGCTCGAAATTCGTAACAAAAAGGGAGACGAGGAGATAAGGAATAACAAAATATATTTATTAACTGAAGTAAACTAAATACAATTAACAATGGTGTGAGTGTGTAGTCAGTAATCCGTAGTGTGAGTGAGTGGTTGTGTGCATAAATGTGATAATGAGGGATGTTGAAAGGTGCCAACATAAACAAACAAAATGGCCACTACCAAAATCTATCAGTGTGTCTGCATGGAGAGAGTCTCCTCGATGAATGGGGAAGTGGTGGATTTATCCTGGGACACACTCGGGGCCCAGGTGTGTCCCGTATCGCTGACGACGCTCCCAGCTCCCCCCCCCCCCCCCGACATCCTAATAAGGAAAATGAGAGCAAAGAGAAAGAAGACGGCAGGCAGAGTGGGAGGGGCGTCTGGCGGAGTGGGAGGTGGCGTCTGGCAGAGTGGGAGGTGGCGTCTGGCAGAGTGGGAGGTGGCGTCAGGCGGAGTGGGAGGTGGCGTCAGGCGGAGTGGGAGGTGGCGTCAGGCGGAGTGGGAGGTGGCGTCTGGCGGAGTGGGAGGTGGCGTCTGGCGGAGTGGGAGGTGGCGTCAGGCGGAGTGGGAGGTGGCGTCAGGCGGAGTGGGAGGTGGCGTCAGGCGGAGTGGGAGGTGGCGTCTGGCGGAGTGGGAGGTGGCGTCTGGCGGAGTGGGAGGTGGCGTCAGGCGGAGTGGGAGGTGGCGTCAGGCGGAGTGGGAGGTGGCGTCAGGCGGAGTGGGAGGTGGCGTCTGGCAGAGTAGGAGGGGCGTCTGGCAGAGTGGGAGGGGTGGGAGGGGCGTCTGGCAGAGTGGGAGGGGCGTCTGGCAGAGTGGGAGGTGGCGTCAGGCGGAGTGGGAGGTGGCGTCAGGCGGAGTGGGAGGTGGCGTCAGGCGGAGTGGGAGGTGGCGTCAGGCGGAGTGGGAGGTGGCGTCAGGCGGAGTGGGAGGTGGCGTCAGGCGGAGTGGGAGGTGGCGTCAGGCGGAGTGGGAGGTGGCGTCAGGCGGAGTGGGAGGTGGCGTCTGGCAGAGTAGGAGGGGCGTCTGGCAGAGTGGGAGGGGTGGGAGGGGCGTCTGGCAGAGTGGGAGGGGCGTCTGGCAGAGTGGGAGGTGGCGTCAGGCGGAGTGGGAGGTGGCGTCAGGCGGAGTGGGAGGTGGCGTCAGGCGGAGTGGGAGGTGGCGTCAGGCGGAGTGGGAGGTGGCGTCAGGCGGAGTGGGAGGTGGCGTCTGGCGGAGTGGGAGGGGGCGTCAGGCGGAGTGGGAGGGGCGTCTGGCAGAGTGGGAGGGGCGTCTGGCAGAGTGGGAGGTGGCGTCATATCCAAGAAGACTCGATGCTGTAAATCGCTGCCAAAGGTGCTTCAACAAAGTACTGAGTTAAAGGTCTGAATACTTATGTAAATGTTATTTCAGTTTCTTATTTTTTTAAAATAAATTAGCAAAAAAATATGTTTTACTCCGTCATTATGGGGCATTGTGTGCAGATTGAGGGGGGGAGGACAATTTTAATCAATTTTAGAATAAGGCTGTAACGTAACAAAATGTGGAAAAAGTCAAGGGGTCTGAATACTTCCTGACGGCACTGAAGGAAAAACCTTTTGAATTATTACGGGTCTTAACTTTTAACTGGTACTGTAATATATTCTGGTAGATGCCCTGGTTGCCATGGAGAAGGCGATGAAGCGAGACAAGATCCAGGTGAACGATCGCCAGCTGGCTTGCGCCCGTATCTTTTCGGAGGAGGGACAGGACTACCTGAAAGGAATGGCCGCCGCCGGAAACTATGCCTGGGTCAACCGTTCCTCTATGACCTTCCTCACGCGACAGGTAACTGACCCTGGCTGACCCCACCTGAGACAGGTTACTGACCCCACCTGAGACGGGTAACTGACCCTGACTGACCCCACCTGAGACAGGTAACTGACCCTGACTGACCCCACCTGAGACAGGTAACTGACCCCACCTGAGACAGGTAACTGACCCCACCTGAGACAGGTAACTGACCCCACCTGAGACAGGTAACTGACCCTGACTGACCCCACCTGAGACAGGTAACTGACCCTGGCTGACCCCACCTGAGACAGGTAACTGACCCCGGCTGAGACGGGTAACTGACCCCGGCTGAGACGGGTAACTGACCCCGGCTGACCCCACCTGAGACGGGTAACTGACCCCACCTGAGACAGGTAACTGACCCCGGCTGAGACGGGTAACTGACCCCACCTGAGACGGGTAACTGACCCCGGCTGACCCCACCTGAGACGGGTAACTGACCCCACCTGAGACAGGTAACTGACCCTAACTGACCCCACCTGAGACAGGTAACTGACCCTGGCTGACCCCACCTGAGACAGGTAACTGACCCCGGCTGACCCCACCTGAGACAGGTAACTGACCCCACCTGAGACGGGTAACTGACCCCACCTGAGACGGGTAACTGACCCCACCTGAGACGGGTAACTGACCCCACCTGAGACAGGTAACTGACCCCACCTGAGACGGGTAACTGACCCCACCTGAGACGGGTAACTGACCCCACCTGAGACGGGTAACTGACCCCACCTGAGACGCCTCAGTGTGACTCCTCCGTTTCCCCCTCAGTGTGACTCCTCCGTTTTCCCCTCAGTGTGACTCCTCCGTTTTCCCCTCAGTGTGACTACTCCGTTTCCCCCTCAGTGTGACTACTCCGTTTCCCCCTCAGTGTCCCCCTCAGTGTGACTACTCCGTTTCCCCCTCAGTGTGACTACTCCGTTTCCCCCTCAGTGTCCCCCTCAGTGTGACTACTCCGTTTCCCCCTCAGTGTGACTACTCCGTTTCCCCCTCAGTGTGACTCCTCCGTTTCCCCCTCAGTGTGACTCCTCCGTTTCCCCCTCAGTGTGACTCCTCCGTTTCCCCCTCAGTGTGACTCCTCCGTTTTCCCCTCAGTGTGACTCCTCCGTTTTCCCCTCAGTGTGACTCCTCCGTTTCCCCCTGTGTGACTCCTCCGTTTCCCCCTCAGTGTGACTCCTCCGTTTCCCCCTCAGTGTGACTCCTCCGTTTCCCCCTCAGTGTGACTACTCCGTTTCCCCCTCAGTGTGACTCCTCCGTTTCCCCCTCAGTGTGACTCCTCCGTTTCCCCCTCAGTGTGACTCCTCCGTTTCCCCCTCAGTGTGACTCCTCCGTTTCCCCCTCAGTGTGACTCCTCCGTTTCCCCCTCAGTGTGACTCCTCCGTTTCCCCCTCAGTGTGACTCCTCCGTTTCCCCCTCAGTGTGGTTTCCCCCTCAGTGTGACTCCTCCGTTTCCCCCCTCAGTGTGACTCCTCCGTTTCCCCCTCAGTGTGACTCCTCCGTTTCCCCCTCAGTGTGACTCCTCCGTTTCCCCCTCAGTGTGACTCCTCCGTTTCCCCCTCAGTGTGACTCCTCCGTTTTCCCCCTCAGTGTGACTCCTCCGTTTCCCCCTCAGTGTGACTCCTCCGTTTCCCCCCCAGGCCTTTGCCAAGGTGTTCACCACCACTCCTGATGACCTGGACATGCATGTGATCTATGACGTGTCTCATAACATCGCCAAGGTGGAGGAACACATGGTAGATGGGAAACAGACGACTCTGCTGCTGCACCGCAAGGGATCCACCCGGGCCTTCCCCCCTCACCACCCGCTCATCCCTGTAGACTACCAGGTACACCACCCGCTCATCCCTGTAGACTACCAGGTACACCACCCGCTCATCCCTGTAGACTACCAGGTACACCACCCGCTCATCCCTGTAGACTACCAGGTACCACCACCCGCTCATCCCTGTAGACTACCAGGTACACCACCCGCTCATCCCTGTAGACTACCAGGTACACCACCCGCTCATCCCTGTAGACTACCAGGTACTCCCCCCTCACCACCCGCTCATCCCTGTAGACTACCAGGTACCACCACCCGCTCATCCCTGTAGACTACCAGGTACACCACCCGCTCATCCCTGTAGACTACCAGGTACTCCCCCCTCACCACCCGCTCATCCCTGTAGACTACCAGGTACACCACCCGCTCATCCCTGTAGACTACCAGGTACCACCACCCGCTCATCCCTGTAGACTACCAGGTACACCACCCGCTCATCCCTGTAGACTACCAGGTACCCCCCCCCCCCCTCATCCCTGTAGACTACCAGGTACCCCTCATCCCTGTAGACTACCAGGTACACCACCCGCTCATCCCTGTAGACTACCAGGTACACCACCCGCTCATCCCTGTAGACTACCAGGTACCACCACCCGCTCATCCCTGTAGACTACCAGGTACACCACCCGCTCATCCCTGTAGACTACCAGGTACACCACCCGCTCATCCCTGTAGACTACCAGGTACACCACCCGCTCATCCCTGTAGACTACCAGGTACCCCTCATCCCTGTAGACTACCAGGTACCCCCCCCCCCCCCATCCCTGTAGACTACCAGGTACCCCCCCCCCCTCATCCCTGTAGACTACCAGGTACCCCCCCCCCCTCATCCCTGTAGACTACCAGGTACCCCCCCCCCCCCATCCCTGTAGACTACCAGGTACCCCCCCCCCCCCCATCCCTGTAGACTACCAGGTACCCCCCCCCCCCCTCATCAATACAGAATAAAGTTAGTATAGTTAACCTTAAGCCCTATGTGGCTCTGGCCCTATAAAGTAGTGCCCTATATAGGGAGGGCATTGGGTGCCATTTTGATGCAGAGACAATGTTTTTTAAAACGCTTCCTGTTTCTGGTCCAATCAGCTGACAGGCCAGCCGGTGTTGATCGGGGGCACGATGGGCACCTGCAGTTACGTCCTGACGGGCACAGAGCAGGGCATGACGGAGACCTTCGGCACCACCTGCCACGGAGCGGTAAGGCTTTACTGCACCTCCCTGTCGCTTTACTGCACCTCCCTGTCGCTTTACTGCACCTCCCTGTCGCTTTACTGCACCTCTCCTCTGTCGCTTTACTGCACCTCTCCTCTGTCGCTTTACTGCACCTCTCCTCTGTCGCTTTACTGCACCTCTCCTCTGTCGCTTTACTGCACCTCTCCTCTGTCGCTTTACTGCACCTCTCTGTCGCTTTACTGCACCTCTCTGTCGCTTTACTGCACCTCCCTGTCGCTTTACCGCACCTCTCCTCTGTCGCTTTACTCCACCTCTATTATAACAAGTAGTGAGGATCGACTTCATCCATCCGTTCGTTATCAAGAACATGTTCCCTGTTAGTTCCAGAATAACTCCATGTTTTATCTGTTACTCAACATTGAACTGCAGGGTCGGGCTCTGTCTCGGGCCAAATCCCGCAGGAACATCGACTTCCAGGACGTGTTGGATAAGCTGGCAGACCAGGGTATCGCCATCAGGGTGGCTTCGCCCAAACTGGTCATGGAAGAGGTAGGCTTCGCTTCGCCCAAACTAGTCATGGAAGAGGTAGGCTTCGCTTCGCCCAAACTAGTCATGGAAGAGGTAGGCTTGGCTTCGCCCAAACTAGTCATGGAAGAGGTAGGCTTGGCTTCGCCCAAACTGGTCATGGAAGAGGTAGGCTTCGCTTCGCCCAAGCTGGTCATGGAAGAGGTAGGCTTCGCTTCGCCCAAACTGGTCATGGAAGAGGTAGGCTTCGCTTCGCCCAAACTAGTCATGGAAGGGGGTAGGCTTCGCTTCGCCCAAACTGGTCATGGAAGGGGGTAGGCTTCGCTTCGCCCAAACTGGTCATGGAAGGGGTAGACTTCGCTTCGCCCAAACTGGTCATGGAAGAGGTAGGCTTCGCCCAAACTGGTCATGGAAGGGGTAGGCTTCGCTTCGCCCAAGCTAGTCATGGAAGAGGTAGGCTTCGCTTCGCCCAAGCTAGTCATGGAAGAGGTAGGCTTCGCTTCGCCCAAGCTAGTCATGGAAGAGGTAGGCTTGGCTTCGCCCAAACTAGTCATGGAAGAGGTAGGCTTGGCTTCGCCCAAACTAGTCATGGAAGAGGTAGGCTTGGCTTCGCCCAAACTAGTCATGGAAGAGGTAGGCTTGGCTTCGCCCAAACTAGTCATGGAAGAGGTAGGCTTGGCTTCGCCCAAACTAGTCATGGAAGAGGTAGGCTTGGCTTCGCCCAAACTGGTCATGGAAGAGGTAGGCTTCGCTTCGCCCAAACTGGTCATGGAAGGGGTAGGCTTCGCTTCGCCCAAGACTAGTCATGCTACAGTGGGGTCATGTCTATTGTGTTATAAAGGCTAACAGTATTTTCTTACAATTTTCTAGGCTCCAGAGTCGTACAAAAACGTGTGTGATGTCGTCAACACGTGTCACGATGCTGGAATCAGCAAGAAAGCCATTAAACTACGACCCATCGCTGTGATCAAGGGTTAAGGCCGTGTCACTCCATCCAGGAGCCAATCACCAGGCAGAGAGCTGGCAGAGGAGCCAATGGAGAAGTGTCTGACTGCGAGTGAGCGTGTCCGTCTTCATAAACAGACTTGACAAGGGATCGGTTTCCTCAGCTCCGCTTCCTGCTTAATGACCAGTATGATTTTTTTTGTGACATGGGGGTGGGTGGTGTTTTGGCCGATCAATGAAATTAAGACAGGATGGGCTCTTTAAATATTGTAAGATTTGATAAGGTGTCTTGTTTACTTTTCGTTCATCGCAAATCACTGTGGAATATCACCTTGAGATACAGGTCAACCACAGATAATAAAATACAAGAGAAGAGATTTATGTATCTGCATTTAAATGCCTGGTAGTCACTTTTTGTTCCAACATCTGGAGTAAATAAACAACACTGAATTCTGGTCAGAGAATCATCTTCCTCACTACCGCCGTGACCCATTGGTAGGAGAAACCCTGATTGGTGTCTTGGATTAGTAAAACACTTTATTGGTTCATCAAAAACATAAATCAACATTAAGGTGCTCGTGAAGACAGCTCAATACAGGATGAACAAATTACTTCAACTGGCATAAATATCTCATAAATGTGCAGCGTTTTCTCCAGTCTGCAAAACATTTGATGGGTGGACTTTGGTCTCTCCCTACAGCCGGTCCTGGTTCTGGGTGGCCAGATGTGATGTTTTTCCAACACCACATTAGATCCAGTCTGGATCACATTTATTTAAATCCATGTTGCATCATATCTGAATATCCATTAGTCTGGTCTGGAGGTCAGCTGTCTGGGATCATATCCATTAGTCTGGTCTGGGATCATATCTGAATATCCATTAGTCTGGTCTGGAGGTCAGCTGTCTGGGATCATATCTGAATATCCATGCCTTGATGACAATACTACCAAACACTATGGTAGAACATAACTCAACACTACGGTAGAACATAACTCAACACTACGGTAGAACATAACTCAATACTACCAAACACTATGGTAGAACATAACTCACTACTACGGTAGAACATAACTCACTACTACCAAACACTATGGTAGAACATAACTCAACACTACGGTAGAACATAACTCAATACTACCAAACACTACGGTAGAACATAACTCACTACTACCAAACACTACGGTAGAACATAACTCAACACTACGGTAGAACATAACTCACTACTACCAAACACTATGGTAGAACATAACTCAACACTACGGTAGAACATAACTCACTACTACCAAACACTATGGTAGAACATAACTCAACACTACCAAACACTATGGTAGAACATAACTCAACACTACGGTAGAACATAACTCACTACTACCAAACACTACGGTAGAACATAACTCACTACCACCAAACACTATGGTAGAACATAACTCAACACTACCAAACACTATGGTAGAACATAACTCAATACTACCAAACACTATGGTAGAACATAACTCAATACTACCAAACACTATGGTAGAACATAACTCAACACTACGGTAGAACATAACTCAACACTACCAAACACTATGGTAGAACATAACTCAATACTACCAAACACTATGGTAGAACATAACTCAACACTACGGTAGAACATAACTCGGGGACACTGAACACACACCGTAACCTGTTGGCCCCTGGGAGGAGATGAAATAAAAGATCCCAGAAATGTTCCATAACAAGGAAAATGTATTTCTTCAAAATGTTGTGTTTTACGTCCCTTTTTAGTGAACATTTCTCCTTGATAATCCATCCACCTGACTAAACAGCACAAACATTACACAGGTGCACCTTGTGCTGGGGGACAAAACAAAAACGTGCAAATTGGCACGCTGACTGCAGGAATGTCCACCAGATCGTGTTTCCATAAGCTGCATCCAACGTCGTTTTAGTGAGTGAATTTGGGAGACCGTCCAACCGGTCTCAACCGCAGACCAGGTGAAACCAGGCCAGCCCAGGTCCTCCACATCCGGTTCCTTCACCTGCGGGATCGTCTGAGGCCAGAGGAGGGGTGCCGAGGAGTATCTCTGTCTGTAATGAAGCCCTTCTGTGGGGGGGAAAAACTCATTCTGATTGGCTGGGCCTGGCACCTAAGTGGGTGCCCTGCCGGGGCCCAGTCATGTGAAATCCATAGATTAAGGGCTTAATGACTTTATTTCAATTGACTGATTTCCTTAAATGAACTTTAACTCAGTTAAAATCATTGACATTTTTTTTGTTCAGTATATATATATATATATATTTAAACAGGCAGGTTTTGCATTACCAAATCACATTTCCTCATTCGTCAAGCTGAATGGTCAGTAATATTTTATTATATATATATATACACACACACACTGAACAAATAGGCAGGTTTTGCATTATCAAATCACATTTCCTCATTCGTCAAGCTGAATGGTCAGTAATAGTTGGGTATAAAATACCATTGTCTGGTTTAAAGTCAGTTCATACATGGATCATGTTTCTCAAGCCTTCATCTCATAACCGACTAAACTTTAATATTAGATATTTTCAGAAAAGGAAGTTCAAAATAGACAAAAAACCCACTAAAACAATGAAACTAATTTATTTACATCCAAACATATTATTTCCTTCTTTAAAAAAAAACAACAAACGTAATATTTACATTTCGATCCACTTGTAAAGTCCTTAATTCCTTCTGAAAGTGACGGTGTTGTAACGAACACCGAGGGTAAACACGTCGCTCGTCTGTCCGCTCCAGATTTCTCCAGTTGAAGGTGCAGTGGATGACTTCGCTCAGTCACAAAATGGCCGCCCTCCACCCCCCTCCCCACATTCCCTATATTAGTGTTGACCAGGGCCCTGTAGTGGACCTTCTGTTAAGCCCCACCCCACCGAGATACAGTTCCTGACGTGTGATCAGAACAAACAGACGTTTGTTTAACCAGGTCCTGTTCTTCCTGAGGGGACTGAGGGTAGAGGAGAACCTTGTTCAGGGCTCGTGATCTAGAAGCAGTCCAAACCTCTTCTTATTCGTTACGTCCTCCATCAGCACTCCTACTCATGCTGACAACGTTCTGAGGGACAACCTGACAACGTTCTGAGGGACATCCTGACAACGTTCTGAGGGACACCCTGACAACGTTCTGAGGGACACCCTGACAACGTTCTGAGGGACACCCTGACAACGTTCTGAGGGACACCCTGACAACGTTCTGAGGGACACCCTGACAACGTTCTGAGGGACACCCTGACAACGTTCTGAGGGACACCCTGACAACGTTCTGAGGGACACCCTGACAACGTTCTGAGGGACATCCTGACAACGTTCTGAGGGACATCCTGACAACGTTCTGAGGGACACCCTGACAACGTTCTGAGGGACATCCTGACAACGTTCTGAGGGACAACGTTCTGAGGGACACCCTGACAACGTTCTGAGGGACACCCTGACAACGTTCTGAGGGACACCCTGACAACGTTCTGAGGGACATCCTGAACCCTGACAACGTTCTGAGGGACACCCTGACAACGTTCTGAGGGACAACGTTCTGAGGGACACCCTGACAACGTTCTCAGGGACAACGTTCTGAGGGACAACCTGACAACGTTCTGAGGGACAACGTTCTGAGGGACAACGTTCTGAGGGACATCCTGACAACGTTCTGAGGGACAACGTTCTGAGGGACATCCTGACAACGTTCTGAGGGACAACGTTCTGAGGGACAACGTTCTGAGGGACAACCTGACAATGTTCTGAGGGACAACCTGACAACGTTCTGAGGGACAATGTTCTGAGGGACAACGTTCTGAGGGACATCCTGACAACGTTCTGAGGGACAACCTGACAACGTTCTGAGGGACAACGTTCTGAGGGACAACGTTCTGAGGGACATCCTGACAACGTTCTGAGGGACAACCAGACAACGTTCTGAGGGACAACCTGACAACGTTCTGAGGGACACCCTGACAACGTTCTGAGGGACATCCTGACAACGTTCTGAGGGACAACGTTCTGAGGGACAACGTTCTGAGGGACACCCTGACAACGTTCTGAGGGACAACCAGACAACGTTCTGAGGGACAATGTTCTGAGGGACAACCTGACAATGTTCTGAGGGACAACCTGACAATGTTCTGAGGGACAACGTTCTGAGGGACAACGTTCTGAGGGACAACGTTCTGAGGGACAACCTGACAACGTTCTGAGGGACAACGTTCTGAGGGACAACCTGACAACGTTCTGAGGGACAACCTGACAACGTTCTGAGGGACATCCAGACAACGTTCTGAGGGACAACCAGACAACGTTCTGAGGGACAACCAGACAACGTTCTGAGGGACAACCAGACAACGTTCTGAGGGACAACCTGACAACGTTCTGAGGGACAATGTTCTGAGGGACAACGTTCTGAGGGACAACCAGACAACGTTCTGAGGGACAACCTGACAACGTTCTGAGGGACAATGTTCTGAGGGACAACGTTCTGAGGGACAACGTTCTGAGGGACAACCT
>NC_138297.1:75532500-75562500 GCF_965601325.2 Salmo salar
AATAATCTGGTTCCAGGTACTCACCAGGACTGTCTGTGATAATAATAATCTGGTTCCAGGTACTCACCAGGACTGTCTGTGATAATAATAATAATAATCTGGTTCCAGGTACTCACCAGGACTGTCTGTGATAATAATAATAATAATCTGGTTCCAGGTACTCACCAGGACTGTCTGTGATAATAATAATAATCTGGTTCCAGGTACTCACCAGGACTGTCTGTGATAATAATCTGGTTCCAGGTACTCACCAGGACTGTCTGTGATAATAATAATCTGGTTCCAGGTACTCACCAGGAGTGACTGTCTGTGATAATAATAATCTGGTTCCAGGTACTCACCAGGACTGTCTGTGATAATAATAATCTGGTTCCAGGTACTCACCAGGACTGTCTGTGATAATAATAATCTGGTTCCAGGTACTCACCAGGACTGTCTGTGATAATAATAATAATCTGGTTCCAGGTACTCACCAGGACTGTCTGTGATAATAATCTGGTTCCAGGTACCTCACCAGGACTGTCTGTGATAATAATCTGGTTCCAGGTACTCACCAGGACTGTCTGTGATAATAATAATAATCTGGTTCCAGGTACTCACCAGGACTGTCTGTGATAATAATCTGGTTCCAGGTACTCACCAGGACTGTCTGTGATAATAATCTGGTTCCAGGTACTCACCAGGACTGTCTGTGATAATAATCTGGTTCCAGGTACTCACCAGGACTGTCTGTGATAATAATAATCTGGTTCCAGGTACTCACCAGGACTGTCTGTGATAATAATAATCTGGTTCCAGTTACTCACCAGGACCTGTCTGTGATAATAATCTGGTTCCAGGTACTCACCAGGACTGTCTGAGATAATAATCTGGTTCCAGGTACTCACCAGGACTGTCTGAGATAATAATCTGGTTCCAGGTACTCACCAGGACTGTCTGAGCGTCTGTGAGATCAAAGGATGGTTTGAGAGGAGCCAGGAAGCATGCTGGGACGATGTGTTTATAGATGAAGTCTGGGAACCCAGCCATGCCGTCTTTACCTCCTGAAGGACAAACAAACAAACAAAAATCAGTCCCAGTTCAAAACGTTTAAACTTTTACACCGAGGGGTGTATTCATTAGCGCCAAACCGTAGCAAAAAAAAAAAAGTTTTACAATGAAAACAAGAGTTTCTATTCGGATAAATTCAGCAAAGTCCCTGCCCGTTTCAGCCCAAAAAAGGTTTCTAGTGAATACAACCCAGTCCAAGACAACAAAAAAAAAAAAAACATTAAACTAATATCTTTGCTGGTCATGTTTCCAGAACAATTGTTCCGATCCGTCTCCACGGTCCATTTCTGTCTGGACGGATCAACAGCAGCGGACAGATGGTGGTATTCGGGAGGTATCGTTCTACTCACCCCAGAGTTCCACCAGCTTGGACAGAACGATGAAGCAGGTCTTCTGGGCGATGGGATCGGGGAAATCCACAGCTCCCTGGATGATGGTGAACAGAACACGCTCTATGTTCTCAACACCTGGGGGAGGAACCACACACACACTTAGAACCCTGGAGAACCGCACAACGAAATATTTATAGCTGAGGAATCACACCACACACACACCTAGAACCCTGGAGAACCACACAACAAAATATTTATAGCTGAGGAATCACACCACACACACCTAGAACCCTGGAGAACCACACAACAAAATATTTATAGCTGAGGAACCCTGGAGAACCACACAACAAAATATTTATAGCTGAGGAATCACACCACACACACCTAGCACCCTGGAGCACCACACAACACAATATTTATAGCTGAGGAACCCTGGAGAACCACACAACAAAATAGTTATAGCTGAGGAATCGCACCACACACCTAGAACCCTGGAGAACCACACAACAAAATATTTATAGCTGAGGAATCACAACACACACACACACCTAGAACCCTAGAGAACCACACACTTAGAATCACACACACACACACACCTAGAACCCTAGAGAACCACACACTTAGAATCACACACACACACACACCTAGAACCCTAGAGAACCACACACTTAGAATCACACACACACACACACCTAGAACCCTAGAGAACCACACACTTAGAATCACACACACACACACTTAGAACCCACTTAATGTTCTCAACACCTGGGTAACAGAACACACACTCAGAACCCTGGGGAACCCCACAGTACTCACCCTGGGGAACCCCACAGTACTCACCCTGGGGAACCCCACAGTACTCACCCTGGGGAACCCCACAGTACTCACCCTGGGGAACCCCACAGTACTCACCCTGGGGAACCCCACAGTACTCACCCTGGGGAACCCCACAGTACTCACCCTGGGGAACCCCACAGTACTCACCCCTGGGGAACCCCACAGTACTCACCCTGGTTGGCCAGGACTTGGTTGATCCCGCTGGAGGTTATCGTCTGTATGAAGGTAAAGTAGCTTCTCCGTAACATCTGTTTTCTCCAGGGCTGCTGCCTGGTCGTTGTCCTCAGCAGGACGACACAACACCTCAAAGATGGCCAGGACCAGAGGCATGAATACCTGCTGCAGGAACGGGGATACCTGGTCCTGGAGAGGAGAGAGAGAGAGGACCAGAGGCATGAATACCTGGTCCTGGAGAGGAGAGAGAGAGAGAGAGAGAGAGGACCAGAGGCATGAATACCTGCTGCAGGAACGGGGATACCTGGTCCTGGAGAGGAGAGAGAGAGAGGACCAGAGGCATGAATACCTGGTCCTGGAGAGGAGAGAGAGAGAGAGAGAGAGGACCAGAGGCATGAATACCTGCTGCAGGAACGGAGATACCTGGTCCTGGAGAGGAGAGAGAGAGGACCAGAGGCATGAATACCTGGTCCTGGAGAGGAGAGAGAGAGAGAGAGAGAGAGGACCAGAGGCATGAATACCTGCTGCAGGAACGGAGATACCTGGTCCTGGAGAGGAGAGAGAGAGAGAGAGAGAGAGGGAGAGAGGACCAGAGGCATGAATACCTGCTGCAGGAACGGAGATACCTGGTCCTGGAGAGGAGAGAGAGAGAGGACCAGAGGCATGAATACCTGCTGCAGGAACGGAGATACCTGGTCCTGGAGAGGAGAGAGAGAGAGAGAGTGAGAGAGGACCAGAGGCATGAATACCTGCTGCAGGAACGGAGATACCTGGTCTTGGAGAGGAGAGAGAGAGAGGACCAGAGGCATGAATACCTGCTGCAGGAACAGAGATACCTGGTCTTGGAGAGGAGAGAGAGAGAGGACCAGAGGCATGAATACCTGCTGCAGGAACGGAGATACCTGGTCCTGGAGAGGAGAGAGAGAGAGAGAGAGAGAGAGGACCAGAGGCATGAATACCTGCTGCAGGAACGGAGATACCTGGTCCTGGAGAGGAGAGAGAGAGAGGACCAGAGGCATGAATACCTGCTGCAGGAACAGAGATACCTGGTCTTGGAGAGGAGAGAGAGAGGAGGACCAGAGGCATGAATACCTGCTGCAGGAACGGAGCTACCTGGTCCTGGGGAGGAGAGAGAGAGAGGAACAGAGATACCTGGTCCTGGGGAGGAGAGAGACAGAGACAGACGGGACCAGAGGCAGGAACAGAGACACCTGGTCCAGGGAATGGGGGCATAGACTGTCCCTAACGTTAGCTAACCCTAAACCTAACCCGTTTAGCTGTCAGTCCCCTACCATAGATATATTTTAAGGACCGGTTTCCTGGACAGATTAATCTTAGTCCTGAACCAAAACCCTTCCTTATGGAGATCCTAACTGAGTCCAGGAAACCAGCCCTAGATGTTCTCTGTAACTGTGTGTTTGGGTCCCCGAGTTACCTTGAACTTGGCAGTAATCTGACTGATGAGGGGAATAAACTCCTGCAGGTCTCTGGCCTCACAGTCCTTCAGCATGTGTTCTGATGCCGCCGGGACGAAGGGCAGGACCTCTTCCTCCAGACAGATGATCATGCGGTGGAGGAATGAGCGGACGGCGCTACGCAGCGACCCCCCTCTGGACGGGGACAGCTCAGCGCAGGCAGGAAGGTCTGCAGACAGTCTCTGTAGACCTCCGAACACCCCACACTGCTTCACCGTCTGCTTGTTGCTGAACGCCTTACTGGTACGACTAGAGGGAGGGAGGGAGAGGAGGGAGGGAGGGAGGGAGGGAGGTAAGGAGGGAGGGAGGGAGGTAAGGAGAGAGGGGAGGGAGGGAGGGAGGGAGGTAAGGAGAGAGGGGAGGGAGGGAGGTAGGGAGAGAGGGAGGGAGGGAGGGGAGGGAGGGGAGGGAGGGAGAGAGGGGAGGGAGGGAGAGAGGGGAGGGAGGGAGGGGGGGGAGGGAGGGAGGGAGAGAGGGAGAGGGGAGGGAGGGAGGGGGGGGAGGGAGGGAGGGAGGGAGAGAGGGAGAGGGGGAGGGAGGGAGGGGGGGGAGGGAGGGAGAGAGGGAGAGGGGAGGGAGGGAGGGGGGGGAGGGAGGGAGGGAGGGAGAGAGGGAGAGGGGAGGGAGGGAGGGGGGGGGAGGGAGGGGAGAGGAGGGAGGGGAGAGAGGGGAGGGAGGGAGGGAGGGGAGGGAGGTAGGGAGGGAGAGAAGAGCGAGGGGGGGTCAGCGTTTGTATATTAGGGGGGGGTCAGTGTCTGTATATTAGGGGGGGGTCAGTGTTTGTATATTAGGGGGGGGTCAGCGTTGGTATATTAGGGGGGGGTCAGCGTTGGTATATTAGGGGGGGGGTCAGTGTTGGTATATTAGGGGGGGTCAGTGTTTGTATATTAGGGGGGGTCAGTGTTGGTATATTAGGGGGGGGTCAGTGTTGGTATATTAGGGGGGGGTCAGTGTTGGTATATTAGGGGGTCAGTGTTGGTTATTAGGTGTGTTGTATATGGGGGTCACGTTGGTATATTGGGGGTCAGTGTTGGTATATTAGGGGGTCAGTGTTGGTATATTAGGGGGGGTCAGTGTTGGTATATTAGGGGGGGTCAGTGTTTGTATATTAGGGGGGGTCAGGTTGGTATATTAGGGGGGGTCAGTGTTGGTATATTAGGGGGTCAGTGTTGGTATATTAGGGGGTCAGGTTGGTATATTAGGGGGTCAGTGTTGTATATTAGGGGGTCAGTGTTGGTATATTAGGGGGGGTCAGTGTTTGTATATTAGGGGGGGGTCAGCGTTGGTATATTAGGGGGTCAGCGGTATATTAGGGGGGGTCAGGTTGGTATATTGGGGGGGTCAGGTTGGTATATTGGGGGTCAGTGTTGGTATATTAGGGGGGGGGTCAGTGTTTGTATATTGGGGGGGGTCAGTGTTTGTATATTGGGGGGGTCAGTGTTTGTATATTAGGGGGGGTCAGTGTTTGTATATTAGGGGGGGGTCAGTGTTGGTATATTAGGGGGGGGTCAGTGTTGGTATATTAGGGGGGGGGGTCAGTGTTGGTATATTAGGGGGGGTCAGTGTTGGTATATTAGGGGGGGGTCAGTGTTTGTATATTAGGGGGGGGTCAGTGTTGGTATATTAGGGGGGGTCAGTGTTGGTATATTAGGGGGGGGTCAGTGTTGGTATATTAGGGGGGGGGTCAGTGTTTGTATATTAGGGGGGGTCAGTGTTGGTATATTAGGGGGGGGGGTCAGTGTTTGTATATTAGGGGGGGGGGTCAGTGTTTGTATATTAGGGGGGGGGGGGTCAGTGTATGTATATTAGGGGGGGGGGGTCAGTGTATGTATATTAGGGGGGGGGGTCAGTGTTTGTATATTAGGGGGCGTCAGGTTGGTATATTAGGGGGGGTCAGTGTTTGTATATTAGGGGGGGGGGTCAGTGTTGGTATATTAGGGGGGGTCAGTGTTGGTATATTAGGGGGGGGTCAGTGTTTGTATATTAGGGGGGGGTCAGTGTTTGTATATTAGGGGGGGGTCAGTGTTTGTATATTAGGGGGGGTCAGTGTTTGTATATTAGGGGGGTCAGTGTTTGTATATTAGGGGGGGTCAGCGTTTGTATATTAGGGGGGGTCAGCGTTGGTATATTAGGGGGGGGTCAGCGTTGGTATATTAGGGGGGGTCAGCGTTGGTATATTAGGGGGGGGTCAGCGTTTGTATATTGGGGGGGGGTCAGCGTTTGTATATTTGGGGGGGGTCAGCGTTTGTATATTAGGGGGGGGTCAGCGTTTGTATTATTAGGGGGGGGGTCAGTGTTTGTATATTAGGGGGGGGTCAGTGTTTGTATATTAGGGGGTCAGTGTTTGTATATTAGGGGGGGGGTCAGCGTTGGTATATTAGGGGGGGTCAGTGTTTGTATATTAGGGGGGGTCAGTGTTTGTATATTAGGGGGGGTCAGTGTTTGTATATTAGGGGGGGGTCAGCGTTGGTATATTAGGGGGGGGGTCAGCGTTGGGTATATTAGGGGGGGGGTCGCGTTGGTATTAGGGGGGGGGTCAGTGTTGGTATATTAGGGGGGTCAGCGTTTGTATATTAGGGGGGGTCAGTGTTTGTATATTAGGGGGTCAGTGTTGGTATATTAGGGGGTCAGTGTTGGTATATTAGGGGGGGTCAGTGTTGGTATATTAGGGGGGGTCAGTGTTGGTATATTAGGGGGGGGTGTCAGTGTTGGTATATTAGGGGGGGGGTCAGTGTTGGTATATTAGGGGGGGGTCAGTGTTGGTATATTAGGGGGGGTCAGTGTTGGTATATTAGGGGGTCAGTGTTGGTATATTAGGGGGGTCAGTGTTGGTATATTAGGGGTCAGTGTTGGTATATTAGGGGGGGGTCAGTGTTGGTATATTAGGGGGGTGCAGTGTTGGTATATTGGGGGGGTCAGTGTTGGTATATTAGGGGGTCAGTATGTTGGGGGTCAGTGTTTGTATATTAGGGGGGGTCAGTGTTGGTATATTGGGTGGGGTCAGTGTTGGGCAGTATTAGGGGGTCAGGATCTTAGGGGGGGTCAGTGTTGGTATATTTACCTAGCGAAGCCAACAGCGTGACTGAGACAGTCTGCCAGCGCGGCCTGCCTCTCCTCCTCCCTCTCAGAGGCCAGTTTGGCGAGCAGCAGACGAAAAGCGTCGATCAGCGGGGTCAACAGCGATCTCATCAGAGCCTGCTTCCTCTCGGCGGGGACTCTCTCCGTGGACGATCAGCACCCCCCGCCGTCTCAAAGATAAACAGCTGGTCATCGCTGGTCAGCAGCGCCCGGAAACCGTTCTCCTGAGGTACCACACGGGGAGGGGAATGAAGGTCAGTACAGAGGGGAGGATAATGTATGGAGGGTAAGGTAGGTCAGTGAAGAGAGAGAGAGATGTAGAGGATAATGTATGGAGGGTAAGGTAGGTCAGTGCAGAGAGATGCTGTAGAGGGTAATGTACGGAGGGTAATGTATGGAGAGTAATGTATAGAGGGTAATGTATAGAGGGTAATGTATAGAGGGGAGAGGTAACTTACAGGAGGAGCCAGCTCCAGCATGTCTGTAGAGGGTAATGTATAGAGGGTAATGTGTAGAGGGCAATGTGTAGAGGGCAATGTATAGAGGGTAATGTAGAGAGGGTAATGTACAGAGGGTAATGTACAGAGGGTAATGTGTAGAGGGTAATGTATAGAGGGTAATGTATAGAGGGTAATGTATAGAGGGTAATGTATAGAGGGTAATGTATAGAGGGGAGAGGTAACTTACAGGAGGAGCCAGCTCCAGCAGGTCTGTAGAGGGTAATGTATAGAGGGTAATGTATAGAGGGTAATGTACAGAGGGTAATGTACAGAGGGCAATGTATAGAGGGCAATGTATAGAGGGCAATGTATAGAGGGCAATGTATAGAGGGCAATGTATAGAGGGCAATGTATAGAGGGCAATGTATAGAGGGTAATGTATAGAGGGTAATGTACAGAGGGTAATGTACAGAGGGTAATGTGTAGAGGGTAATGTGTAGAGGGTAATGTATAGAGGGTAATGTATAGAGGGTAATGTACAGAGGGTAATGTATAGAGGGTAATGTACAGAGGGTAATGTATAGAGGGTAATGTACAGAGGGTAATGTATAGAGGGGAGAGGTAACTTACAGGAGGAGCCAGCTCCAGCAGGTCTGTAGAGGGTAATGTATAGAGGGTAATGTGTAGAGGGCAATGTGTAGAGGGCAATGTGTAGAGGGTAATGTACAGAGGGTAATGTACAGAGGGTAATGTGTAGAGGGTAATGTATAGAGGGTAATGTATAGAGGGTAATGTGTAGAGGGCAATGTGTAGAGGGTAATGTACAGAGGGTAATGTACAGAGGGTAATGTATAGAGGGTAATGTATAGAGGGTAATGTATAGAGGGTAATGTATAGAGGGTAATGTACAGAGGGTAATGTACAGAGGGTAATGTACAGAGGGTAATGTACAGAGGGTAATGTACAGAGGGTAATGTACAGAGGGTAATGTATAGAGGGTAATGTATAGAGGGGAGAGGTAACTTACAGGAGGAGCCAGCTCCAGCAGGTCCTGTATCCTGGACAGGATGTCTTCAATGAAGGAGTTCATGTGTTTACTGGCAACAGAGTAAACAACAGAGTAAACAACAGAGTAAACAACAGGGTTAGGGGTCAAACACAAAGAACCTTCTAGAACTATTACTGTAAACAGAGGGGTCTGGTCTATAGTAGTGCACTATATAGGGAATAGGGGTCTGGTCTATAGTAGTGTACTATATAGGGAATAGGGCTCTGGTCTATAGTAGTGTACTATATAGGGAATAGGGCTCTGGTCTATAGTAGTGCACTATATAGGGAATAGGGCTCTGGTCTATAGTAGTGCACTATATAGGGAATAGGGCTCTGGTCTATAGTAGTGCACTATATAGGGAATAGGGCTCTGGTCTATAGTAGTGTACTATATAGGGAATAGGGCTCTGGTCTAAAGTAGTGCACTATATAGGGAATAGGGCTCTGGTCTATAGTAGTGCACTATATAGGGAATAGGGCCCTGGTCTATAGTAGTGGGCTATATAGGGAATAGGGCTCTGGTCTATAGTAGTGCACTATATAGGGAATAGGGCTCTGGTCTATAGTAGTGCACTATATAGGGAATAGGGCTCTGGTCTATAGTAGTGCACTATATAGGGAATAGGGCTCTGGTCTATAGTAGTGCGCTATATAGGGAATAGGGCTCTGGTCTATAGTAGTGCGCTATATAGGGAATAGGGCTCTGGTCTATAGTAGTGCACTATATAGGGAATAGGGCTCTGGTCTATAGTAGTGCACTATATAGGGAATAGGGCTCTGGTCTATAGTAGTGCACTATATAGGGAATAGGGCTCTGGTCTAAAGTAGTGCACTATATAGGGAATAGGGCTCTGGTCTATAGTAGTGCGCTATATAGGGAATAGGGCTCTGGTCTATAGTAGTGGGCTATATAGGGAATAGGGCTCTGGTCTATAGTAGTGTACTATATAGGGAATAGGGCTCTGGTCTATAGTAGTGTACTATATAGGGAATAGGGCTCTGGTCTATAGTAGTGCACTATATAGGGAATAGGGCTCTGGTCTATAGTAGTGCACTATATAGGGAATAGGGCCCTGGTCTATAGTAGTGTACTATATAGGGAATAGGGCTCTGGTCTATAGTAGTGCACTATATAGGGAATAGGGCTCTGGTCTATAGTAGTGCACTATATAGGGAATAGGGCTCTGGTCTATAGTAGTGCACTATATAGGGAATAGGGCTCTGGTCTATAGTAGTGCACTATATAGGGAATAGGGCTCTGGTCTAAAGTAGTGTACTATATAGGGAATAGGGGACTGGTCTATAGTAGTGCACTATATAGGGAATAGGGCTCTGGTCTAAAGTAGTGTACTATATAGGGAATAGGGCTCTGGTCTATAGTAGTGCACTATATAGGGAATAGGGCTCTGGTCTAAAGTAGTGTACTATATAGGGAATAGGGGTCTGGTCTATAGTAGTGCACTATATAGGGAATAGGGCTCTGGTCTATAGTAGTGCACTATATAGGGAATAGGGGTCTGGTCTATAGTAGTGCACTATATAGGGAATAGGGCTCTGGTCTAAAGTAGTGCACTATATAGGGAATAGGGGTCTGGTCTATAGTAGTGCACTATATAGGGAATAGGGCTCTGGTCTAAAGTAGTGTACTATATAGGGAATAGGGGTCTGGTCTATAGTAGTGCACTATATAGGGAATAGGGCTCTGGTCTAAAGTAGTGCACTATATAGGGAATAGGGGTCTGGTCTATAGTAGTGCACTATATAGGGAATAGGGCTCTGGTTTAAAGTAGTGTACTATATAGGGAATAGGGCTCTGGTCTATAGTAGTGCACTATATAGGGAATAGGGCTCTGGTCTATAGTAGTGTACTATATAGGGAATAGGGCTCTGGTCTATAGTAGTGCACTATATAGGGAATAGGGCTCTGGTCTATAGTAGTGCACTATATAGGGAATAGGGCTCTGGTCTATAGTAGTGCACTATATAGGGAATAGGGCTCTGGTCTATAGTAGTGCACTATATAGGGAATAGGGCTCTGGTCTATAGTAGTGCACTATATAGGGAATAGGGCTCTGGTCTATAGTAGTGCACTATATAGGGAATAGGGCTCTGGTCTATAGTAGTGCACTATATAGGGAATAGGGCTCTGGTCTATAGTAGTGCACTATATAGGGAATAGGGCTCTGGTCTAAAGTAGTGCACTATATAGGGAATAGGGCTCTGGTCTATAGTAGTGCACTATATAGGGAATAGGGCTCTGGTCTAAAGTAGTGCACTATATAGGGAATAGGGCTCTGGTCTATAGTAGTGTACTATATAGGGAATAGGGCTCTGGTCTATAGTAGTGCACTATATAGGGAATAGGGCTCTGGTCTATAGTAGTGCACTATATAGGGAATAGGGCTCTGGTCTATAGTAGTGTACTATATAGGGAATAGGGCTCTGGTCTAAAGTAGTGCACTATATAGGGAATAGGGCTCTGGTCTATAGTAGTGCACTATATAGGGAATAGGGCTCTGGTCTATAGTAGTGCACTATATAGGGAATAGGGCTCTGGTCTATAGTAGTGCACTATATAGGGAATAGGGCTCTGGTCTATAGTAGTGCACTATATAGGGAATAGGGCTCTGGTCTATAGTAGTGTACTATATAGGGAATAG
Source organism: Salmo salar (assembly GCF_965601325.2). NCBI lineage: Eukaryota > Metazoa > Chordata > Actinopteri > Salmoniformes > Salmonidae > Salmo > Salmo salar. The sequence goes on from NC_138297.1 coordinate 75,543,597, forward strand.
GGCTCTGGTCTATAGTAGTGCACTATATAGGGAATAGGGCTCTGGTCTATAGTAGTGTACTATATAGGGAATAGGGCTCTGGTCTATAGTAGTGCACTATATAGGGAATAGGGCTCTGGTCTATAGTAGTGCACTATATAGGGAATAGGGCTCTGGTCTATAGTAGTGCACTATATAGGGAATAGGGCTCTGGTCTATAGTAGTGCACTATATAGGGAATAGGGCTCTGGTCTATAGTAGTGCACTATATAGGGAATAGGGCTCTGGTCTATAGTAGTACACTATATAGGGAATAGGGCTCTGGTCTAAAGTAGTGTACTATATAGGGAATAGGGGTCTGGTCTATAGTAGTGCACTATATAGGGAATAGGGCTCTGGTCTAAAGTAGTGCACTATATAGGGAATAGGGCTCTGGTCTATAGTAGTGCACTATATAGGGAATAGGGCTCTGGTCTATAGTAGTGCACTATATAGGGAATAGGGTCCTGGTCTATAGTAGTGCACTATATAGGGAATAGGGCTCTGGTCTAAAGTAGTGCACTATATAGGGAATAGGGCTCTGGTCTATAGTAGTGCACTATATAGGGAATAGGGGTCTGGTCTATAGTAGTGCACTATATAGGGAATAGGGCTCTGGTCTATAGTAGTGCACTATATAGGGAATAGGGCTCTGGTCTATAGTAGTGCACTATATAGGGAATAGGGCTCTGGTCTATAGTAGTGCACTATATAGGGAATAGGGCTCTGGTCTATAGTAGTGCACTATATAGGGAATAGGGCTCTGGTCTATAGTAGTGCACTATATAGGGAATAGGGCTCTGGTCTAAAGTAGTGTACTATATAGGGAATAGGGCTCTGGTCTATAGTAGTGCACTATATAGGGAATAGGGCTCTGGTCTATAGTAGTGCACTATATAGGGAATAGGGCTCTGGTCTATAGTAGTGCACTATATAGGGAATAGGGCTCTGGTCTATAGTAGTGCACTATATAGGGAATAGGGCTCTGGTCTATAGTAGTGCACTATATAGGGAATAGGGCTCTGGTCTATAGTAGTGCACTATATAGGGAATAGGGCTCTGGTCTATAGTAGTGCACTATATAGGGAATAGGGCTCTGGTCTATAGTAGTGCACTATATAGGGAATAGGGCTCTGGTCTATAGTAGTGCACTATATAGGGAATAGGGCTCTGGTCTATAGTAGTGCACTATATAGGGAATAGGGCTCTGGTCTATAGTAGTGCACTATATAGGGAATAGGGCTCTGGTCTAAAGTAGTGCACTATATAGGGAATAGGGCTCTGGTCTATAGTAGTGCACTATATAGGGAATAGGGCTCTGGTCTATAGTAGTGCACTATATAGGGAATAGGGCTCTGGTCTATAGTAGTGCACTATATAGGGAATAGGGCTCTGGTCTATAGTAGTGCACTATATAGGGAATAGGGCTCTGGTCTATAGTAGTGCACTATATAGGGAATAGGGCTCTGGTCTATAGTAGTGCACTATATAGGGAATAGGGCTCTGGTCTATAGTAGTGCACTATATAGGGAATAGGGCTCTGGTCTATAGTAGTGCACTATATAGGGAATAGGGCTCTGGTCTATAGTAGTGCACTATATAGGGAATAGGGCTCTGGTCTATAGTAGTGCACTATATAGGGAATAGGGCTCTGGTCTATAGTAGTGCACTATATAGGGAATAGGGCTCTGGTCTAAAGTAGTGCACTATATAGGGAATAGGGCTCTGGTCTATAGTAGTGCACTATATAGGGAATAGGGCTCTGGTCTATAGTAGTGCACTATATAGGGAATAGGGCTCTGGTCTATAGTAGTGCACTATATAGGGAATAGGGCTCTGGTCTATAGTAGTGCACTATATAGGGAATAGGGCTCTGGTCTATAGTAGTGCACTATATAGGGAATAGGGCTCTGGTCTATAGTAGTGCACTATATAGGGAATAGGGCTCTGGTCTATAGTAGTGCACTATATAGGGAATAGGGCTCTGGTCTATAGTAGTGCACTATATAGGGAATAGGGCTCTGGTCTATAGTAGTGCACTATATAGGGAATAGGGCTCTGGTCTATAGTAGTGCACTATATAGGGAATAGGGCTCTGGTCTATAGTAGTGCACTATATAGGGAATAGGGCTCTGGTCTATAGTAGTGCACTATATAGGGAATAGGGCTCTGGTCTATAGTAGTGCACTATATAGGGAATAGGGCTCTGGTCTATAGTAGTGCACTATATAGGGAATAGGGCTCTGGTCTATAGTAGTGCACTATATAGGGAATAGGGCTCTGGTCTATAGTAGTGCACTATATAGGGAATAGGGCTCTGGTCTATAGTAGTGCACTATATAGGGAATAGGGCTCTGGTCTATAGTAGTGCACTATATAGGGAATAGGGCTCTGGTCTATAGTAGTGCACTATATAGGGAATAGGGCTCTGGTCTATAGTAGTGCACTATATAGGGAATAGGGCTCTGGTCTATAGTAGTGCACTATATAGGGAATAGGGCTCTGGTCTATAGTAGTACACTATATAGGGAATAGGGCTCTGGTCTATAGTAGTGCACTATATAGGGAATAGGGCTCTGGTCTATAGTAGTGCACTATATAGGGAATAGGGCCCTGGTCTATAGTAGTGCACTATATAGGGAATAGGGCTCTGGTCTATAGTAGTGCACTACTATAGGGAATAGGGCTCTGGTCTATAGTAGTGCACTACTATAGGGAATAGGGCTCTGGTCTATAGTAGTGCACTATATAGGGAATAGGGCTCTGGTCTATAGTAGTGGACTATATAGGGAATAGGGCTCTGGTCTATAGTAGTACACTATATAGGGAATAGGGCTCTGGTCTATAGTAGTACACTATATAGGGAATAGGGCTCTGGTCTATAGTAGTGCACTATATAGGGAATAGGGCTCTGGTCTATAGTAGTGCACTATATAGGGAATAGGGGTCTGGTCTATAGTAGTGCACTACGAAGGGAATAGGGCTCTGGTCTATAGTAGTGCACTACGAAGGGAATAGGGCTCTGGTCTATAGTAGTGCACTATATAGGGAATAGGGCTCTGGTCTATAGTAGTGTACTATATAGGGAATAGGGCTCTGGTCTAAAGTAGTGCACTATATAGGGAATAGGGCTCTGGTCTATAGTAGTGCACTATATAGGGAATAGGGCTCTGGTCTATAGTAGTGCACTATATAGGGAATAGGGCTCTGGTCTATAGTAGTGCACTATATAGGGAATAGGGCTCTGGTCTATAGTAGTGCACTATATAGGGAATAGGGCTCTGGTCTATAGTAGTGTACTATATAGGGAATAGGGCTCTGGTCTATAGTAGTGCACTATATAGGGAATAGGGCTCTGGTCTATAGTAGTGCACTATATAGGGAATAGGGCTCTGGTCTATAGTAGTGCACTATATAGGGAATAGGGCTCTGGTCTATAGTAGTGCACTATATAGGGAATAGGGCTCTGGTCTATAGTAGTGCACTATATAGGGAATAGGGCTCTGGTCTATAGTAGTGCACTATATAGGGAATAGGGCTCTGGTCTATAGTAGTGCACTATATAGGGAATAGGGCTCTGGTCTATAGTAGTGCACTATATAGGGAATAGGGCTCTGGTCTATAGTAGTGTACTATATAGGGAATAGGGCTCTGGTCTATAGTAGTGCACTATATAGGGAATAGGGCTCTGGTCTATAGTAGTGCACTATATAGGGAATAGGGCTCTGGTCTATAGTAGTGTACTATATAGGGAATAGGGCTCTGGTCTATAGTAGTGCACTATATAGGGAATAGGGCTCTGGTCTATAGTAGTGCACTATATAGGGAATAGGGCTCTGGTCTATAGTAGTGCACTATATAGGGAATAGGGCTCTGGTCTATAGTAGTGTACTATATAGGGAATAGGGCTCTGGTCTATAGTAGTGTACTATATAGGGAATAGGGCTCTGGTCTAAAGTAGTGCACTACGAAGGGAATAGGGCTCTGGTCTAAAGTAGTGCACTATATAGGGAATAGGGCTCTGGTCTATAGTAGTGCACTATATAGGGAATAGGGCTCTGGTCTAAAGTAGTGCACTATATAGGGAATAGGGCTCTGGTCTATAGTAGTGTACTATATAGGGAATAGGGCTCTGGTCTATAGTAGTACACTATATAGGGAATAGGGCTCTGGTCTATAGTAGTGCACTATATAGGGAATAGGGCCCTGGTCTATAGTAGTGTACTATATAGGGGATAGGGGCCCATTGGGAACACCATGTAATGCTTAGTGACAGCTGGACTTACTGCAGCGTCTTGACGAAGCGTGAGAAGAGGTAGGCCACTCTGCTGCGGACCTTAGGACTGCTGTGTCTCAGACCTCGATGGTCCAGGAAGGCCATCTACAGGACAGAGTGGAACAAAACCGCCCCTTTATCCAGGGGTCCACTGTCCCTCTCCTCAACACTGATACAAAACCTCCCCTTTATCCAGGGGTCCACTGTCCCTCTCCTCTACACTGATACAAAACCTCCCCTTTATCCAGGGGTCCACTGTCCCTCTCCTCTCCTCTGATACAAAACCTCCCCTTTATCCAGGGCTCCACTGTCCCTCTCCTCTGATACAAAACCTCCCCTTTAACCAGGGGTCCACTGTCCCTCTCCTCAACACTGATACAAAACCTCCCCTTTATCCAGGGGTCCACTGTCCCTCTCCTCTGATACAAAACCTCCCCTTTAACCAGGGGTCCACTGTCCCTCTCCTCTCCTCTGATACAAAACCTCCCCTTTATCCAGGGGTCCACTGTCCCTCTCCTCAACACTGATACAAAACCTCCCCTTTATCCAGGGGTCCACTGTCCCTCTCCTCTCAACACTGATACAAAACCTCCCCTTTATCCAGGGGTCCACTGTCCCTCTCCTCTACACTGATACAAAACCTCCCCTTTATCCAGGGGTCCACTGTCCCTCTCCTCTACACTGATACAAAACCTCCCCTTTATCCAGGGGTCCACTGTCCCTCTCCTCTACACTGATACAAAACCTCCCCTTTATCCAGGGGTCCACTGTCCCTCTCCTCTACACTGATACAAAACCTCCCCTTTATCCAGGGGTCCACTGTCCCTCTCCTCTGATACAAAACCTCCCCTTTATCCAGGGGTCCACTGTCCCTCTCCTCAACACTGATACAAAACCTCCCCTTTATCCAGGGGTCCACTGTCCCTCTCCTCAACACTGATACAAAACCTCCCCTTTATCCAGGGGTCCACTGTCCCTCTCCTCTGATACAAAACCTCCCCTTTATCCAGGGGTCCACTGTCCCTCTCCTCTACACTGATACAAAACCTCCCCTTTATCCAGGGGTCCACTGTCCCTCTCCTCTACACTGATACAAAACCTCCCCTTTATCCAGGGGTCCACTGTCCCTCTCCTCTCCTCTGATACAAAACCTCCCCTTTATCCAGGGCTCCACTGTCCCTCTCCTCTCCTCAACACTGATACAAAACCTCCCCTTTATCCAGGGGTCCACTGTCCCCCTCCTCTCCTCAACACTGATACAAAACCTCCCCTTTATCCAGGGGTCCACTGTCCCCCTCCTCTCCTCTGATACAAAACCTCCCCTTTATCCAGGGGTCCACTGTCCCTCTCCTCTCCACTGATACAAAACCTCCCCTTTATCCAGGGGTCCACTGTCCCTCTCCTCTGATACAAAACCTCCCCTTTATCCAGGGGTCCACTGTCCCTCTCCTCTCCTCTGATACAAAACCTCCCCTTTATCCAGGGGTCCACTGTCCCTCTCCTCAACACTGATACAAAACCTCCCCTTTATCCAGGGGTCCACTGTCCCTCTCCTCTCAACACTGATACAAAACCTCCCCTTTATCCAGGGGTCCACTGTCCCTCTCCTCAACACTGATACAAAACCTCCCCTTTATCCAGGGGTCCACTGTCCCTCTCCTCTACACTGATACAAAACCTCCCCTTTATCCAGGGGTCCACTGTCCCTCTCCTCTACACTGATACAAAACCTCCCCTTTATCCAGGGGTCCACTGTCCCTCTCCTCTGATACAAAACCTCCCCTTTATCCAGGGGTCCACTGTCCCTCTCCTCAACACTGATACAAAACCTCCCCTTTATCCAGGGCTCCACTGTCCCTCTCCTCTCAACACTGATACAAAACCTCCCCTTTATCCAGGGGTCCACTGTCCCTCTCCTCTACACTGATACAAAACCTCCCCTTTATCCAGGGGTCCACTGTCCCTCTCCTCAACACTGATACAAAACCTCCCCTTTATCCAGGGGTCCACTGTCCCTCTCCTCTACACTGATACAAAACCTCCCCTTTATCCAGGGGTCCACTGTCCCTCTCCTCAACACGGATACAAAACCTCCCCTTTATCCAGGGCTCCACTGTCCCTCTCCTCTACACTGATACAAAACCTCCCCTTTATCCAGGGGTCCACTGTCCCTCTCCTCTGATACAAAACCTCCCCTTTATCCAGGGCTCCACTGTCCCTCTCCTCAACACTGATACAAAACCTCCCCTTTATCCAGGGGTCCACTGTCCCTCTCCTCTCCTCTGATACAAAACCTCCCCTTTATCCAGGGGTCCACTGTCCCTCTCCTCTCCTCTGATGCAAAACCTCCCCTTTATCCAGGGGTCCACTGTCCCTAACCTCTCCTCTGATACAAAACCTCCCCTTTATCCAGGGGTCCACTGTCCCTCTCCTCAACACTGATACAAAACCTCCCCTTTATCCAGGGGTCCACTGTCCCTCTCCTCTACACTGATACAAAACCTCCCCTTTATCCAGGGGTCCACTGTCCCTCTCCTCTCCTCTGATACAAAACCTCCCCTTTATCCAGGGGTCCACTGTCCCTCTCCTCTCCTCTGATACAAAACCTCCCCTTTATCCAGGGGTCCACTGTCCCTCTCCTCTACACTGATACAAAACCTCCCCTTTATCCAGGGGTCCACTGTCCCTCTCCTCTCCTCTGATACAAAACCTCCCCTTTATCCAGGGGTCCACTGTCCCTCTCCTCTCCTCAACACTGATACAAAACCTCCCCTTTATCCAGGGGTCCACTGTCCCTCTCCTCTCCTCTGATACAAAACCTCCCCTTTATCCAGGGGTCCACTGTCCCTCTCCTCTACACTGATACAAAACCTCCCCTTTATCCAGGGGTCCACTGTCCCTCTCCTCTCCTCAACATGGATACAAAACCTCCCCTTTATCCAGGGGTCCACTGTCCCTCTCCTCAACACGGATACAAAACCTCCCCTTTATCCAGGGCTCCACTGTCCCTCTCCTCTCCTCAACACTGTGAAGACACGACGTTTAAAAGGTAGAACAGAGAGCTGATTGGCTGGTTGATTCAGCGACTGCAGTACTAACCAGGACATTGGGGATGTGCTGCGGTTCAACCAGGAAGAACTTGTCGTAACGAACCACCGTCTCAAAGAACTCCAGGGATACAGACGTGTGTTGGTACCCGCTGAGACCAGAGGAGACGAGCTGAGGAGACGAGGAGAAAACAGGACATGATAACAGACATTAGAAACAGGGGTCGTCGGCGGGGACTGGACCCCGGGGGGTCGTCGGCGGGGACTGGACCCCGGGGGGTCGTCGGCGGGGACTGGACCCCGGGGGGTCGTCGGCGGGGACTGGACCCCGGGGGGTCGTCGGCGGGGACTGGACCCCGGGGGGTCGTCGGCGGGGACTGGACCCCGGGGGGTCGTCGGCTGTGTTTAACTCACCGTTCTCATCATATCCTGCAGGGCGGAGGTCTTGGCCGTGTCGCCAGAGAAGTGGGCCCCGTGTGAAGCCGGCAGAGCCTCTCCCAGCATGTACAGCAGCCTGATGGCCACCTCCACCTCCATGAAGGACGCCGTCTGCCACCGCCTGAGACACACACAATCAGGATCAGTACACGGTTCTTCACGGGGGGACGTCGAGGAAGAAAACAAGATGGAGTCTTACTGCACGGTGTTATTGAAGACTCTGCCTACAGCTTCCAGGAGCAGCTCAGGAGACACCTGAGCCAGACGATCTAACAGCATCTTTAACTGTTTCCTGTACTCTACAAACATCGCTTCATCCTCCCCCTGGGAGAGAGAGAGAAAGAGGGGGAGAGATGGACAGAGAGAGAGAGAGGGGGGGAGAGATGGACAGAGAGAGAGAGAGGGGGGGAGAGATGGACAGAGAGAGAGAGAGGGGGGGAGAGATGGACAGAGAGAGAGAGGAGGGAGAGATGGACAGAGAGAGAGGAGGGAGAGATGGACAGAGAGAGAGGAGGGAGAGATGGACAGAGAGAGAGGAGGGAGAGATGGACAGAGAGAGAGGAGGGAGAGATGGACAGAGAGAGAGGAGGGAGAGATGGACAGAGAGAGAGAGAGAGAGAGAGAGAGAGAGAGAGAGAGAGAGAGAGGGGGAGAGATGGACAGAGAGGGGAGAGAGATGGAGAGAGAGAGAAAGGAGAGAGATAGAAGGGAGAGAGATGGAGACAGTGAGTAATGAGAACGATGTTCAACTCCCCCCACAATTTAAAACCTTAAAGTTTTTACCTCGTTGTCAAAGTTGTACTCTTCATCATAAGTGAGTTTCTTCATCACAGCCAACATGATGGCCTGTTGAGACAGAGACACAGTCAACACGCCGGACACACACACACACGTCAACACGCCGGACACACACACACACGTCAACACGCCGGATACACACACACACACGTCAACACGCCGGATACACACATCAGTCAACACGCCGGATACACATCAGTCAACACGCCGGACACACACACGTCAACACGCCGGACACACACACACATCAACACACACGTCAACACGCCGGACACACACATCAGTCAACACGCCGGATACACACATCAGTCAACACGCCGGATACACACATCAGTCAACACGCCGGACACACACATCAGTCAACACGCCGGATACACACATCAGTCAACACGCCGGACACACACACACGTCAACACGCCGGACACACACATCAGTCAACACTCCGGATACACACATCAGTCAACGCGCCGGATACACACATCAGTCAACGCGCCGGATACACACATCAGTCAACGCACCGGATACACACATCAGTCAACACCCCGGATATACACATCAGTCAACACCCCGGATATACACATCAGTCAACACCCCGGATACATATCAGTCAACACCCCGGATACATATCAGTCAACACCCCGGATACATATCAGTCAACACGCCAGATACACACATCAGTCAACACGCCGGATACACACATCAGTCAACACGCCGGATACACACATCAGTCAACACGCCGGATACACACATCAGTCAACACCCTGGATACATATCAGTCAACACGCGCCGGATATACACATCAGTCAACACCCCGGATACACATCAGTCAACACCCCGGATACACATCAGTCAACACGCGCCGGATACACATCAGTCAACACGCGCCGGATACACACATCAGTCAACACGCGCCGGATACACACATCAGTCAACACGCGCCGGATACACACATCAGTCAACACGCGCCGGATACACACATCAGTCAACACGCGCCGGATACACACATCAGTCAACACGCGCCGGACACACATCAGTCAACACGCGCCGGACACACATCAGTCAACACGCGCCGGACACACATCAGTCAACACGCGCCGGACACACATCAGTCAACACGCGCCGGACACACATCAGTCAACACGCGCCGGACACACATCAGTCAACACGCGCCGGACACACATCAGTCAACACGCGCCGGATACACATCAGTCAACACGCGCCGGATACACATCAGTCAACACGCGCCGGATACACATCAGTCAACGCGCGCCGGATACACATCAGTCAACACGCCGGACACACATCAGTCAACGCGCGCCGGATACACATCAGTCAACGCACCGGATATACACATCAGTCAACACCCCGGATACATATCAGTCAACACCCCGGATACATATCAGTCAACGCGCCAGATACACACATCAGTCAACACGCCGGATACACACATCAGTCAACACGCCGGATACACACATCAGTCAACACGCCGGATACACACATCAGTCAACACGCGCCGGATATACACATCAGTCAACACGCGCCGGATATACACATCAGTCAACACGCGCCGGATATACACATCAGTCAACACCCCGGATACACATCAGTCAACACCCCGGATACACATCAGTCAACACGCGCCGGATACATATCAGTCAACACGCGCCGGATACACACATCAGTCAACACGCGCCGGATACACACATCAGTCAACACGCGCCGGATACACATCAGTCAACACGCGCCGGATACACATCAGTCAACACGCGCCGGATACACATCAGTCAACACGCCGGACACACACATCAGTCAACACGCTGGACAGATGGAGAGACGTTAGAACAGGTTTTTAAAAGCTAGTGGCTGGTTTCCCCAGACACCGATTAATTATATTCCTGGAATAAATTTAAAATAAAACATGGGTCATGTTTTTAGTCCAGAACTAAGGCCTAATCTGTGTGTCCGGGAAACCAGCCCCAAAGAGTTCCTGATGAAATCGTACCTCAACGTTAGTCTTCTGTTGGTCTGTCAGCAGCGGAAACTACAAGAGGGAAGAGAGACGACAGGATGTTGTCGTCATGAAAACACTACCAACGGGACCTTTAATTCAACGAAGTGGGGCTTTTCCCAGAAAGCAGGAGAGATTAGCCGGCTAACTGACACACACACACACACACACACACACACACACACACACACACACACACACACACACACACACACACACACACACACACACACACACACACACACCCCAAACGATAATGATTGGGGTCAGTTTGTGTGGACAGTTTTCTCCACCTTGTCTGATTCCCAGTACTCTTCAATGGCCTCCTGTCCTCCTCTCCCTACCTGAAGCATGTTACTCTGCCACTCGGACCCCTTGGGGAAGATTGCAAAAACAGATAAACACAAGTTTACGTCATGGTTACCGTGACACCCTGATCCTATTGATGACGCTGTCACATGACAGTGGTCTTGAGAGGCTACTCCACGCCCGTTCTAGAGATTATATTTCTATGGTTTCCCCTCTCCTGTCTAGTAAAGATACATCTAGAGTGGCTTCCTCTCCTGTCTAGTAGAGATACATCTAGAGTGGCTTCCTCTCCTGTCTAGTAGAGATACATCTAGAGTGGCTCCCTCTCCTGTCTAGTAGAGATACATCTAGAGTCTAGAGTGACTCCCTCTCCTGTCTAGTAGAGATACATCTAGAGCGATTCCCTCTCCTGTCTAGTAGAGATACATCTAGAGTGGATCCCTCTCCTGTCTAGTAGAGATACATCTAGAGTGGCTTCCTCTCCTGTCTAGTAAAGATACATCTAGAGTGACTCCCTCTCCTGTCTAGTAAAGATACATCTAGAGTGACTTCCTCTCCTGTCTAGTAGAGATACATCTAGAGTGGCTCCCTCTCCTGTCTAGTAGAGATACATCTAGAGTGACTCCCTCTCCTGTCTAGTAAATATACATCTAGAGTGGCTTCCTCTTCTGTCTAGTAAAGATACATCTAGAGTGACTCCCTCTCCTGTCTAGTAGAGATACATCTAGAGTGACTCCCTCTCCTGTCTAGTAGAGATACATCTAGAGTGGATCCCTCTCCTGTCTAGTAGAGATACATCTAGAGTGACTCCCTCTCCTGTCTAGTAGAGATACATCTAGAGTCTAGAGTGGCCCAAATGACACTATTCCCTTTATAGTGTACTACATTTGACCAGAGACCTGGATGGAATAAGGTGCCATAGAGAATAGGGAGCCATATTCCCATAGACCTCTGGTATCAGTGTGTATCTCACCTGTTTGAGTACGTCCAGGTAGTCGTCTCTCACCTGTTTGAGTACGTCCAGGTAGTGGTATCTCACCTGTTTGAGTACGTCCAGGTAGTGGCATCTCACCTGTTTGAGTACGTCCAGGTAGTGGCATCTCACCTGTTTGAGTACGTCCAGGTAGTGGCATCTCACCTGTTTGAGTACGTCCAGGTAGTGGCATCTCACCTGTTTGAGTACGTCCAGGTAGTGGCATCTCACCTGTTTGAGTACGTCCAGGTAGTGGTATCTCACCTGTTTGAGTACGTCCAGGTAGTGGCATCTCACCTGTTTGAGTACGTCCAGGTAGTGGCATCTCACCTGTTTGAGTACGTCCAGGTAGTCGCATCTCACCTGTTTGAGTACGTCCAGGTAGTCGCATCTCACCTGTTTGAGTACGTCCAGGTAGTGGTATCTCACCTGTTTGAGTACATCCAGGTAGTGGTATCTCACCTGTTTGAGTACGTCCAGGTAGTCGTATCTCACCTGTTTGAGTACGTCCAGGTAGTCGTCTCTCACCTGTTTGAGTACGTCCAGGTAGTCGTCTCTCACCTGTTTGACTACGTCCAGGTAGTCGTATCTCACCTGTTTGAGTACGTCCAGGTAGTCGCATCTCACCTGTTTGAGTACGTCCAGGTAGTCGCATCTCACCTGTTTGAGTACGTCCAGGTAGTCGTATCTCACCTGTTTGAGTACGTCCAGGTAGTCGCATCTCACCTGTTTGAGTACGTCCAGGTAGTCGCATCTCACCTGTTTGAGTACGTCCAGGTAGTCGTATCAGTGCGTATCTCACCTGTTTGAGTACGTTCAGGTAGTCGTAGCAGAAGCCTACGATGTTAGCCGAGATGTCGTCGTCGTCGTGGACCAACAGCTGGAGGAGCAGAGGAACCTTTGCCTCGATGGCGCGCAGCGACTCGGCGGCGTCTTTCACTTCGCCCCCCTTGGCCTGTTTGGTCCAGCTCAGCACCAGAGACTGACCCATCCCATTCACCAGTCTGGAGAACTTAGCCAGGAAGTCCACATCCTCTTCCTGACAGAGCCAAGACAGGAAACCATTTCACTGCACAGCACTACTCTATAGGAGACAGGGGGGCCATTTCACTGTACAGCACTACTATATAGGAGACAGGACGGCCATTTCACTGTACAGCACTACTATATAGGAGACAGGAAACCATTTCACTGTACAGCACTACTATATAGGAGACAGGAAACCATTTCACTGTACAGCACTACTATATAGGAGACAGGACGGCCATTTCACTGTACAGCACTACTATATAGGAGACAGGAAACCATTTCACTGTACAGCACTACTATATAGGAGACAGGGGGGGGCCATTTCACTGTACAGCACTACTATATAGGAGACAGGGGGGCCATTTCACTGTACAGCACTACTATATAGGAGACAGGGGGGGGCCATTTCACTGTACAGCACTACTATATAGGAGACAGGAAACCATTTCACTGTACAGCACTACTATATAGGAGACAGGACGGCCATTTCACTGTACAGCACTACTATATAGGAGACAGGGGCGGCCATTTCACTGTACAGCACTACTATATAGGAGACAGGAAACCATTTCACTGTACAGCACTACTATATAGGAGACAGGAACCATTTCACTGTACAGCACTACTATATAGGAGACAGGAAACCATTTCACTGTACAGCACTACTATATAGGAGACAGGACGGCCATTTCACTGTACAGCACTACTATATAGGAGACAGGAAACCATTTCACTGTACAGCACTACTATATAGGAGACAGGAAACCATTTCACTGTACAGCACTACTATATAGGAGACAGGAAACCATTTCACTGTACAGCACTACTATATAGGAGACAGGGGGGGCCATTTCACTGTACAGCACTACTATATAGGAGACAGGAAACCATTTCACTGTACAGCACTACTATATAGGAGACAGGAAACCATTTCACTGTACAGCACTACTATATAGGAGACAGGAAACCATTTCACTGTACAGCACTACTATATAGGAGACAGGAAACCATTTCACTGTACAGCACTACTATATAGGAGACAGGGGGGGCCATTTCACTGTACAGCACTACTATATAGGAGACAGGAAACCATTTCACTGTACAGCACTACTATATAGGAGACAGGACGGCCATTTCACTGTACAGCACTACTATATAGGAGACAGGAAACCATTTCACTGTACAGCACTACTATATAGGAGACAGGGGGGGGCCATTTCACTGTACAGCACTACTATATAGGAGACAGGGGGGCCATTTCACTGTACAGCACTACTATATAGGAGACAGGGGGGGCCATTTCACTGTACAGCACTACTATATAGGAGACAGGAAACCATTTCACTGTACAGCACTACTATATAGGAGACAGGACGGCCATTTCACTGTACAGCACTACTATATAGGAGACAGGACGGCCATTTCACTGTACAGCACTACTATATAGGAGACAGGGGGCCATTTCACTGTACAGCACTACTATATAGGAGACAGGAAACCATTTCACTGTACAGCACTACTATATAGGAGACAGGAAACCATTTCACTGTACAGCACTACTATATAGGAGACAGGAAACCATTTCACTGTACAGCACTACTATATAGGAGACAGGACGGCCATTTCACTGTACAGCACTACTATATAGGAGACAGGAAACCATTTCACTGTACAGCACTACTATATAGGAGACAGGAAACCATTTCACTGTACAGCACTACTATATAGGAGACAGGAAACCATTTCACTGTACAGCACTACTATATAGGAGACAGGAAACCATTTCACTGTACAGCACTACTATATAGGAGACAGGAAACCATTTCACTGTACAGCACTACTATATAGGAGACAGGACGGCCATTTCACTGTACAGCACTACTATATAGGAGACAGGAAACCATTTCACTGTACAGCACTACTATATAGGAGACAGGAAACCATTTCACTGTACAGCACTACTATATAGGAGACAGGAAACCATTTCACTGTACAGCACTACTATATAGGAGACAGGACGGCCATTTCACTGTACAGCACTACTATATAGGAGACAGGAAACCATTTCACTGTACAGCACTACTATATAGGAGACAGGACGGCCATTTCACTGTACAGCACTACTATATAGGAGACAGGGGGGGCCATTTCACTGTACAGCACTACTATATAGGAGACAGGGGGGGCCATTTCACTGTACAGCACTACTATATAGGAGACAGGGGGGCCATTTCACTGTACAGCACTACTATATAGGAGACAGGGGGGGCCATTTCACTGTACAGCACTACTATATAGGAGACAGGGGGGCCATTTCACTGTACAGCACTACTATATAGGAGACAGGGGGGCCATTTCACTGTACAGCACTACTATATAGGAGACAGGAAACCATTTCACTGTACAGCACTACTATATAGGAGACAGGGGGCCATTTCACTGTACAGCACTACTATATAGGAGACGGGAAACCATTTCACTGCACAGCACTACTATATAGGAGACGGGACGGCCATTTCACTGCACAGCACTACTATATAGGAGACAGGGGGGGCCATTTCACTGCACAGCACTACTATATAGGAGACGGGACGGCCATTTCACTGCACAGCACTACTATATAGGAGACGGGACGGCCATTTCACTGCACAGCACTACTATATAGGAGACGGGAAACCATTTCACTGCACAGCACTACTATATAGGAGACGGGAAACCATTTCACTGTACAGCACTACTATATAGGAGACAGGGGGGGCCATTTCACTGTACAGCACTACTATATAGGATACAGGGGGGCCATTTCACTGTACAGCACTACTATATAGGAGACAGGAAACCATTTCACTGTACAGCACTACTATATAGGAGACAGGGGGGGCCATTTCACTGCACAGCACTACTATATAGGAGACAGGGGGGCCATTTCACTGTACAGCACTACTATATAGGAGACAGGGGGGGCCATTTCACTGTACAGCACTGTTGTGTGTGTGTGTGTGTGTGTGTGTGTGTGTGGTGTGTGTGTGTGTGTGTGTGTGTGTGTGTGTGTGTGTGTACACCTACCTCCTCCACATTGAAGAAGCCAGCAGACTGCAGGACTTGACAGAGGGACTCAACCAGCTTGGTTTTGTCTGTAGGGTCCATGCCTTTATTAACAATCTCAAACAGACATTCGCACGCCTCCTCTCTCAGGTCCTCCACGGACATCTGACTCAGGAGCAGGTTAACAAACCTGGAGGGACAGGAAACACACTGGTTACACACTGGTCCAGGACCAGTCCATCTGATCTCTGGTTTATAAACCTGGTCCAGGACCAGTCCATCTGACAGTCATCTGATCTCTGGTTTATAAACCTGGTCCAGGACCAGTCATCTGATCTCTGGTTTATAAACCTGGACAGGAAACACTGGACCAGGACCAGTCATCTGATCTCTGGTTTATAAACCTGGACAGGAAACACTGGACCAGGACCAGTCATCTGAGCTCTGGTCTATACACCTGGAGGGACAGGAAACACTGGACCAGGACCAGTCCATCTGATCTCTGGTTACACACTGGACCAGGACCAGTCCATCTGATCTCTGGTTACACACTGGACAGGAAACACTGGACCAGGACCAGTCATCTGATCTCTGGTTTATAAACCTGGAGGGACAGGAAACACTGGACCAGGACCAGTCATCTGATCTCTGGTCTATCAACCTGGACCAGGACCAGTCCATCTGATCTCTGGTCTATAAACCTGGACAGGAAACACTGGACCAGGACCAGTCCATCTGATCTCTGGTCTATAAACCTGGACAGGAAACACTGGACCAGGACCAGTCATCTGATCTCTGGTTTATAAACCTGGAGGGACAGGAAACACTGGACCAGGACCAGTCCATCTGATCTCTGGTTTATCAACCTGGTCCAGGACCAGTCATCTGATCTCTGGTTTATAAACCTGGACAGGAAACACTGGACCAGGACCAGTCATCTGATCTCTGGTCTATAAACCTGGACAGGAAACACTGGACCAGGACCAGTCCATCTGATCTCTGGTCTATAAACCTGGACAGGAAACACTGGACCAGGACCAGTCATCTGATCTCTGGTTTATAAACCTGGACAGGAAACACTGGACCAGGACCAGTCATCTGATCTCTGGTTTATCAACCTGGTCCAGGACCAGTCATCTGATCTCTGGTTTATAAACCTGGACAGGAAACACTGGACCAGGACCAGTCCATCTGATCTCTGGTCTATAAACCTGGTCCAGGAAACACTGGACCAGGACCAGAGTTTCAACCAACACGATGCACCTGATCTCAGTGTCCAGTCTCATAGCAAAGGGTCTGAATACTGACGTAAATAAGGGATCTGGATTTTATTTTTAATAAAATGTTTTCGCTTTGTCATTATGGGGTATTGTGTGTAGATTTATGGGGGGGGAATTACTGAATCCATTTTAGAATAAGGCTGTAACGTAACAAAATGTGGGGAAAGGGGTCTGAATGCAATGTATTTATCTCAAATACCTTAGTATTATCTATCCTGATGCCTGGTCACTTTACCCTGCCTTCATGTACATATCTATCTACCTCATTATTATCTATCCTGATGTCTAGTCACTTTACCCTGCCTTCATGTACATATCTACCTCATTATTATCTATCCTGATGCCTGGTCACTTTACCCTGCCTTCATGTACATATCTATCTACCTCATTATTATCTATCCTGATGCCTGGTCACTTTACCCTGCCTTCATGTACATATCTACCTCATTATTATCTATCCTGATGCCTGGTCACTTTACCCTGCCTTCATGTACATATCTACCTCATTATTATCTATCCTGATGTCTAGTCACTTTACCCTGCCTTCACGTACATATCTACCTCATTATTATCTATCCTGATGCCTGGTCACTTTACCCTGCCTTCATGTACATATCTATCTACCTCATTATTATCTATCCTGATGTCTAGCCACTTTACCCTGCCTTCATGTACATATCTACCTCTAATACCTTATTATTATCTATCCTGATGTCTAGTCACTTTACCCTGCCTTCATGTACATATCTACCTCAAATACCTTATTATTATCTATCCTGATGCCTAGTCACTATACCCTGCCTTCATGTACATATCTACCTCAAATACCTTATTATTATCTATCCTGATGTCTAGTCACTTTACCCTGCCTTCATGTACATATCTACCTCAAATACCTTATTATCTATCCTGATGCCTGGTCACTTTACCCTGCCTTCATGTACATATCTATCTACCTCATTATTATCTATCCTGATGTCTAGTCACTTTACCCTGCCTTCATGTACATATCTACCTCAAATACCTTATTATTATCTATCCTGATGTCTAGTCACTTTACCCTGCCTTCATGTACATATCTACCTCATTATTATCTATCCTGATGCCTGGTCACTTTACCCTGCCTTCATGTACATATCTACCTCATTATTATCTATCCTGATGCCTAGTCACTTTACCCTGCCTTCATGTACATATCTACCTCATTATTATCTATCCTGATGCCTGGTCACTTTACCCTGCCTTCATGTACATATCTACCTCATTATTATCTATCCTGATGCCTAGTCACTTTACCCTGCCTTCATGTACATATCTATCTACCTTAATAATAATAATAATAATAATATCTATCCTGATTAAGGATGCACGATATATCGGTCAACATATCGGAATCGGACGATATTAGCTAAAAATGCCAACATCGGTATCGGACAGATATTTAGTTTAACGCCGATGTTAAAAACCGGGATGTCAAAGCTACCGTGCCTACCTACATAACGTAGGTACAGGACGTAATGACGCCACGTTAAAATGTTTTGCGCTACACGTGCAAAACAGCATTCCTAACCTAGCCCACAATGTCTGCTGTGTGGATCGAGCAGTCAACAAGTCCAGCAGTCATTTGAAAGAGCAAGAACATTTCAACGAGACGACAACTCAAACGGCGAAATCCATAAGCGC
>NC_138297.1:75567500-75575000 GCF_965601325.2 Salmo salar
GCTAAATAGGACAAATTAGCTAGCAACAGCAAGCTAGCTAAATAGGACAAATCAGCTAGCAACAGCAAGCTAGCTAAATAGGACAAATCAGCTAGCAACAGCAAGCTAGCTAAATAGGACAAATCAGCTAGCAACAGCAAGCTAACTAGCTAAATTGCCATACATGTTTAATGCTTTTCGACCTGTCCCCAAATTAAATGTAATTGGTTCAGAGTTTGTTTTGATATTTTAACCTGCGTGTCATGATCGCGTTTGGTAGGGGGACAAAATACATTTACACTCGCGCAGCCGGATTAGGTTCCGCGTCAGAGACACAAATATACACAGTAAGAAACGGGACAGTACTTTAATACTCTACTGTACAAGCATTCAGAAAGGCTAACAGCATTAGCTGATATCTGGAGTCAATGGGATTGGAGGAACAGTCAACCTGGAGTCAATGGGATTGGAGGAACAGTCAACCTGGAGTCAATGGGATTGGAGGAACAGTCAACCTGGAGTCAATGGGATTGGAGGAACAGTCAACCTGGAGTCAATGGGATTGGAGGAACAGTCAACCTGGAGTCAATGGGATTGGAGGAACAGTCAACCTGGAGTCAATGGGATTGGAGGAACAGTCAACCTGGAGTCAATGGGATTGGAGGAACAGTCAACCTGGAGTCAATGGGATTGGAGGAACAGTCAATGGGATTGGAGGAACAGTCAATGGGATTGGAGGAACAGTCAATGGGATTGGAGGAACAGTCAATGGGATTGGAGGAACAGTCAACCTGTCATCCTAATTCATCATCTATCAGACCAGACTAGTAGCACGATGACAGCTGACAGAGGTGATGCCTCTCCTCCCTCCCATCTCCCCCATCCTCCCCTCCTCCTCCTCCTCCTCCTCCTCCTCCCTCCACCCTCCACCCCTCCTCCTCTCACCCCCCTCCTCCTCATCCTCCCCCCATCCTCTTCCCCTCATCCTCTCCCCCTCCTCCTCTCACCTGTACTTGATCTGGTGCTCCAGGACTTGGAAACAGAAGAACTTCACATGGTCGTCACTGAGAGAGGTATAAATAAAGTTATTACAATACATCCACCACAGGGGGGGACCAACACAGGGGGGGGCCAACACAGGGTTATTATTACAATACATCCACCACAGGGGGGACAAACACAGGGTTATTATTACAATACATCCACCACAGGGGGGGACCAACACAGGGTTATTATTACAATACATCCACCACAGGGTTATTATTACAATACATCCACCACAGGGGGGGACCAACACAGGGGGGGACCAACACAGGGTTATTATTACAATACATCCACCACAGGGTTATTATTACAATACATCCACCACAGGGGGGGACCAACACAGGGGGGGACCAACACAGGGTTATTATTACAATACATCCACCACAGGGGGGGACAAACACAGGGTTATTATTACAATACATCCACCACAGGGGGGGACCAACACAGGGTTATTATTACAATACATCCACCACAGGGGGGGACCAACACAGGGGGGGACCAACACAGGGTTATTATTACAATACATCCACCACAGGGGGGGACCAACACAGGGGGGGACCAACACAGGGTTATTATTACAATACATCCACCACAGGGGGGGACCAACACAGGGTTATTATTACAATACATCCACCACAGGGGGGGACCAACACAGGGTTATTATTACAATACATCCACCACAGGGGGGGACCAACACAGGGGGGGACCAACACAGGGGGGGACCAACACAGGGTTATTATTACAATACATCCACCACAGGGTTATTATTACAATACATCCACCACAGGGGGGAACCAACACAGGGGGGGAACCAACACAGGGTTATTATTACAATACATCCACCACAGGGGGGGACCAACACAGGGTTATTATTACAATACATCCACCACAGGGTTATTATTACAATACATCCACCACAGGGGGGAACCAACACAGGGGGGGACCAACACAGGGTTATTATTACAATACATCCACCACAGGGGGGGACCAACACAGGGGGGGACCAACACAGGGTTATTATTACAATACATCCACCACAGGGGGGACCAACACAGGGTTATTATTACAATACATCCACCACAGGGGGGGACCAACACAGGGTTATTATTACAATACATCCACCACAGGGGGGGACCAACACAGGGGGGGACCAACACAGGGTTATTATTACAATACATCCACCACAGGGGGGGGACCAACACAGGGGGGGACCAACACAGGGTTATTATTACAATACATCCACCACAGGGGGGGACCAACACAGGGTTATTATTACAATACATCCACCACAGGGGGGACCAACACAGGGTTATTATTACAATACATCCACCACAGGGGGGGACCAACACAGGGTTATTATTACAATACATCCAACACAGGGGGGAACCAACACAGGGTTATTATTACAATACATCCACCACAGGGGGGAACCAACACAGGGGGGGGGACCAACACAGGGTTATTATTACAATACATCCACCACAGGGGGGGACCAACACAGGGTTATTATTACAATACATCCACCACAGGGGGGAACCAACACAGGGTTATTATTACAATACATCCACCACAGGGGGGGACCAACACAGGGTTATTATTACAATACATCCACCACAGGGGGGGACCAACACAGGGGGGGACCAACACAGGGTTATTATTACAATACATCCACCACAGGGGGGGACCAACACAGGGTTATTATTACAATACATCCACCACAGGGGGGGAACCAACACAGGGTTATTATTACAATACATCCACCACAGGGGGGGACCAACACAGGGTTATTATTACAATACATCCACCACAGGGGGGACCAACACAGGGTTATTATTACAATACATCCACCACAGGGGGGACCAACACAGGGTTATTATTACAATACATCCACCACAGGGGGGGACCAACACAGGGGGGGACCAACACAGGGTTATTATTACAATACATCCACCACAGGGGGGACCAACACAGGGTTATTATTACAATACATCCACCACAGGGGGGGACCAACACAGGGTTATTATTACAATACATCCACCACAGGGGGGGACCAACACAGGGTTATTATTACAATACATCCACCACAGGGGGGGACCAACACAG
This sequence comes from Salmo salar, assembly GCF_965601325.2. Classification (NCBI taxonomy): domain Eukaryota; kingdom Metazoa; phylum Chordata; class Actinopteri; order Salmoniformes; family Salmonidae; genus Salmo; species Salmo salar. The sequence goes on from NC_138297.1 coordinate 75,570,627, forward strand.
GGGGGGACCAACACAGGGTTATTATTACAATACATCCACCACAGGGGGGGACCAACACAGGGGGGGACCAACACAGGGTTATTATTACAATACATCCACCACAGGGGGGGACCAACACAGGGTTATTATTACAATACATCCACCACAGGGGGGGACCAACACAGGGTTATTATTACAATACATCCACCACAGGGGGGGACCAACACAGGGGGGGACCAACACAGGGTTATTATTACAATACATCCACCACAGGGGGGGGACCAACACAGGGGGGGACCAACACAGGGTTATTATTACAATACATCCACCACAGGGGGGGACCAACACAGGGGGGGACCAACACAGGGTTATTATTACAATACATCCACCACAGGGGGGGGACCAACACAGGGTTATTATTACAATACATCCACCACAGGGGGGGACCAACACAGGGTTATTATTACAATACATCCACCACAGGGGGGGACCAACACAGGGTTATTATTACAATACATCCACCACAGGGGGGGACCAACACAGGGTTATTATTACAATACATCCACCACAGGGGGGGACCACCACAGGGTTATTATTACAATACATCCACCACAGGGGGGGGACCAACACAGGGGGGGACCAACACAGGGTTATTATTACAATACATCCAACACAGGGGGGGGACCAACACAGGGGGGGGGGGACCAACACAGGGTTATTATTACAATACATCCACCACAGGGGGGGACCAACACAGGGTTATTATTACAATACATCCACCACAGGGGGGGACCAACACAGGGTTATTATTACAATACATCCACCACAGGGGGGGGACCAACACAGGGGGGGGGGGGACCAACACAGGGTTATTATTACAATACATCCACCACAGGGGGGGGACCAACACAGGGGGGGACCAACACAGGGTTATTATTACAATACATCCACCACAGGGGGGGGACCAACACAGGGGGGGACCAACACAGGGTTATTATTACAATACATCCAACACAGGGGGGGACCAACACAGGGGGGGACCAACACAGGGGGGGACCAACACAGGGTTATTATTACAATACATCCAACACAGGGGGGAACCAACACAGGGGGGGACCAACACAGGGGGGACCAACAGGGGGGACCAACAGGGGGGACCAACAGGGGAGACCAACAGGGGGGACCAACAGGGGGGACCAACAGGGGGGACCAACAGGGGGGACCAACAGGGGAGACCAACAGGGGAGACCAACAGGGGAGACCAACAGGGGGGACCAACAGGGGAGACCAACAGGGGAGACCAACAGGGGAGACCAACAGGGGAGACCAACAGGGGGGACCAACAGGGGAGACCAACAGGGGAGACCAACAGGGGGGACCAACAGGGGGGACCAACAGGGGGGACCAACAGGGGAGACCAACAGGGGAGACCAACAGGGGGGACCAACAGGGGAGACCAACAGGGGGGACCAACAGGGGAGACCAACAGGGGGACCAACAGGGGGGACCAACAGGGGAGACCAACAGGGGGGACCAACAGGGGAGACCAACAGGGGGACCAACAGGGGGGACCAACAGGGGAGACCAACAGGGGAGACCAACAGGGGAGACCAACAGGGGGGACCAACAGGGGAGACCAACAGGGGGGACCAACAGGGGGGACCAACAGGGGGGACCAACAGGGGAGGCCAACAGGGGAGACCAACAGGGGAGACCAACAGGGGAGACCAACAGGGGAGACCAACAGGGGGGACCAACAGGGGAGACCAACAGGGGAGACCAACAGGGGAGACCAACAGGGGAGACCAACAGGGGAGACCAACAGGGGGGACCAACAGGGGGGACCAACAGGGGGGACCAACAGGGGGGACCAAGCAGTCGAACAGGTTGGAATCTGAAACCTCCCAGGTGGGACTGGAAGGATTCTGTCCCGTCTCTAATCAGAATCCTACCAACTAAATGGGTCTCACCTGTAAATGCCTTTAGCCAGGGCCTCTGCACACACCTCCCAGGCATCCTGGGACTCCTTCAACTGCTCAAAATACACCATCGCCTGAGGAGGAGAGAGAGAGGGGCAGAGAGAGAGAGAGGGGCAGAGAGAGAGAGGGGGGGCAGAGAGAGAGAGAGAGGGGCAGAGAGAGAGAGAGAGGGGCAGAGAGAGAGAGAGAGGGGCAGAGAGAGAGAGAGAGGGGCAGAGAGAGAGAGAGAGGGGCAGAGAGAGAGAGAGAGGGGCAGAGAGAGAGAGGGGCAGAGAGAGAGAGGGGCAGAGAGAGAGAGGGGCAGAGAGAGAGAGGGGCAGAGAGAGAGAGGGGCAGAGAGAGAGAGGGGCAGAGAGAGAGAGAGGGGCAGAGAGAGAGAGAGGGGCAGAGAGAGAGAGAGGGGCAGAGAGAGAAACAAGGGTTAGAAAAGGGAGTGAGAGAAAGAAAGAAGCTTCTGAATCTCACAACCCTCGCGCTGACAGTGGAGAGCTGGCTGGCTGGCTGGCTGGCTGGCTCGCAGGCTGGCTGGCTGGCTGGCTGGCTCGCAGGCTGGCTGGCTGGCTCGCTGGCTGGCTGGCTGGCTGGCTCACTGGCTGGCTGGCTCACTGGCTGGCTGGCTGGCTGGCTGGCTCACTGGCTGGCTCACTGGCTGGCTCACTGGCTGGCTCACTGGCTGGCTCACTGGCTGGCTGGCTCACAGGCTGGCTGGCTCACAGGCTGGCTGGCTCACAGGCTGGCTGGCTCACAGGCTGGCTGGCTCACAGGCTGGCTGGCTCACAGGCTGGCTGGCTCACTGGCTCACTGGCTGGCTGGCTGGCTGGCTCACTGGCTGGCTGGCTGGCTGGCTCACTGGCTGGCTGGCTGGCTGGCTGGCTGGCTGGCTGGCTGGCTGGCTCACTGGCTGGCTGGCTGGCTGGCTGACTCACTGGCTGGCTGGCTGGCTGGCTGGCTGGCTGGCTCACTGGCTGGCTGGCTCACAGGCTGGCTGGCTGGCTGGCTCACAGGCTGGCTGGCTGGCTGGCTCACAGGCTGGCTGGCTGGCTGGCTCACAGGCTGGCTGGCTGGCTGGCTCACAGGCTGGCTGGCTGGCTGGCTCACAGGCTGGCTGGCTGGCTGGCTCACAGGCTGGCTGGCTGGCTGGCTGGCTCACTGGCTGGCTGGCTCACTGGCTGGCTCGCTCACTGGCTGGCTGGCTGGCTCACTGGCTGGCTGGCTGGCTCACTGGCTGGCTGGCTGGCTCACTGGCTGGCTGGCTGGCTCACTGGCTGGCTGGCTGGCTCACTGGCTGGCTGGCTGGCTGGCTCACTGGCTGGCTGGCTGGCTGGCTCACTGGCTGGCTGGCTGGCTGGCTCACTGGCTGGCTGGCTGGCTGGCTCACTGGCTGGCTGGCTGGCTGGCTCACTGGCTGGCTGGCTGGCTCGCTCACTGGCTGGCTGGCTGGCTCGCTCACTGGCTGGCTGGCTGGCTGGCTCACTGGCTGGCTGGCTCACTGGCTGGCTGGCTCACTGGCTGGCTGGCTCACTGGCTGGCTGGCTCACTGGCTGGCTGGCTCACTGGCTGGCTCACTGGCTGGCTCACTGGCTGGCTCACTGGCTGGCTGGCTGGCTCACTGGCTGGCTGGCTGGCTGACTCAAGGACACAGAGTTGGTGTGGACGTCTAGACATGTATTTCTGTGTAGGCCACCATCTGAAAAAGCCTGGTGGAAGCCTCGTGTTCCACAGCAGAACCCCGGTGGAAGCCTCGTGTTCCACAGCAGAACCCCGGTGGAAGCCTCGTGTTCCACAGCAGAACCCCCTGGTGGAAGCCTCGTGTTCCACAGCAGAACCCCCTGGTGGAAGCCTCGTGTTCCACAGCAGATCCCCTGGTGGAAGCCTCGTGTTCCACAGCAGATCCCCCTGGTGGAAGCCTCGTGTTCCACAGCAGATCCCCGGTGGAAGCCTCGTGTCCCCACAGCAGATCCCCGGGGGAAGCCCTGTGCTCCACAGCTATTGCTGTTGTATTACTGAATATATGTGTATATTACTGTATATAGAGGCCTATTGGTCTGTAGAGATCCATTCTAACCCACTCATTGACTTCCTGTAGCCATTATTTAACTTCCTGATGGGTACTGGACTCTGTAAACAGCACCAGTTACAACATGACAACAACTTAACGCGGAGAGAACGTGTCAAGTCCCATGGATGGAGAGTCTACATGGATCAGTCTACATGGATCAGTCTACATGGGTCAGTCCACATGGGTCAGTCCACATGGGTCAGTCCACATGGGTCAGTCCACATGGGTCAGTCTACATGGCTCTAAGAATCATTTTCAGGAGCCAACAACCGCAAGATTTGTCCTCTACAAACACATGAATGAACTGCACACACACACACACACACACACACACACACACACACACAGTAATGAGAC
>NC_138297.1:75580000-75602500 GCF_965601325.2 Salmo salar
GGCAGGGCGCTGGGCGGCTACTGGTGACTAACATTCGGATGGCCTGGAGATAGAAGCTGTTTTTTGTTTTTTTGTTTCTCTGTCCCAGCTTTGATGCACATGTACAGTCTCCGCCTTCTAGATGGTAGAGGAGGGGACAGGAAGTGGCTGTTGACGGTGTTTCTACTGGTCGTTGTTTTCAGGCTGGTTGTATTGGTGTTAGCTAGGTTAGCAAATAAAATTCTGCTTTATTACCAACGAGGTATTGTAAAACACATCGTTCGTGGCCGGTGTTTGCCGACTTTTTTGTGTCCAGCTTTGACGGCGCTACTGTTTCTTTCTGACACTCAAAGACCCAAACGGCGTTCCGTAGTATGTCGTGAAGCTAATAGCAGCGACGCCGTTACTGTATAACTCCGGTAGGGAAACATCTGAACAATAGCGCACTTGGTAATGTTAGTGTGTACCGGTGCTCGACCAGTCGGCGAAAGCCAACATCACCCACGACAGAGAACGGTTGATTGTCAGAAGGGCAATGAATTCCATTATCTTGGAGCTAATGGATTTCGCCTTTTGAGTTGTCGTCTCGTTGAAATGTTCTTGCTCTTTCAAATGACTGCTGGACTTGTTGACTGCTCGATCCACACAGCAGACATTGTGGGCTAGGTTAGGAATGCTGTTTTGCACGTGTAGCGCAAAACATTTTAACGTGGCGTCATTACGTCATGTACCTTCGTTATATAGGTAGGCACGGTAGCTTTGACATCGGTTTTAAACTAGACACCGGGCCGATACCGATGTTGGCATTTTTAGCTAATATCGTCCGATTCCCATATGTTCACCGATATATCGTGCATCTCTAATGGCAACTGCTCGGCATCTGACCATAAGGCGCTACAGAGGGTAGTGTGTACGGCCCAGTATATCGCTGGGGCCAAGCTTCCTGACACCCAGGACCTCTATACCAGGCGGTGTCAGAGGAAGGCCCCCCCCCCAAAAAAAATATCAAAGACTACAGTCACACAGTCAGACTGTTCTCTCTGCTACCGCACGGGAAGCGGTACCGGAGCGCCAAGTCTAGGACCAAAAGGCTCCTTAACACCGTCTACCCCCTAAACCATAAGACTGCAGAACAATTAATCAAAATGGCCACCCAGCCACCCCATTAGTTTTTACACTGCTGCTACTCACTGTTTATTATCTATGAATAGTAACTTCAGCCTTGTTATTGTTGTGTAATTTTCTTGTGTTCATTTTTGATTTTATTTAATACTTTAGTTTATTTAGGAAAAATGTTCTTAACTCTATTTCTAGAACTGCATTGTTTGGTTAAGGCCTTGTCGGTAAGCATTTCACGGTAAGGTAAAATCTACACCTGTTGTATTCGGCGCATGTGACAAATAAAATGTACATTTGCTGTAGATGTCCTGGAGGGCAGGAAGTGTTGCCCGCGGTGATGCGTTGGGACGACCGCACCACCTACTGGAGAGCCCTGCGGTTGAGGACGGTGCAGGCGCCGTACCAGGCGGTGATACAGCCCCGGACAGACAGGATGCTCTCGATGGCGCATCTGTAAAAAGAACGCGAGGATCTAATTGGCCCGCGCCTAATTTCTTCTGGAGGTCGAAGAGGCGGTTGTTGTGCCTTCTTCACCACGCCGTCTGTGTGAATGGATCATTTCTGGTCGTCAGTCCACGCCGATGGAACTTAAAGCATTTTTTTCCCCACCGTCTCCACTGTGGCCCCGTCGATGTGAATGGGGAGGGGGGGGGGGGGGGGGGGGGGTGATCACTCCGGTGTCTCCTGAAGTCCACGATCAGCTCCTTCGTTACGTTGAGGTAAGAGATTATTTTTTTCCTGGCACCACTCCCCGCCAGGGGCCCTCGACCTCCTCCCTGTAGGCTGTCTTGTCGTTGTTGGTACATCAGCACTACCACTGTTGTGTCATCAGCAAACTTTGACGATTGAGTTGGGAGACGTGCGCGGCCAAGCAGTCACGGGTGAACAGGGAGTACAGCAGGGAATCCAGCACCCAGTTGCATAGAGCAGGGTTCAGACCCAGGACCCCCCCCCCGAGCTCAGTGATGAACTTGGAGGGCACTGTGGTGTCGAAAGCTGCGCTGTAGTCGATGAACAGCATTCATATACATAGGGATTCATCTTGTCCAGATGGGAAAGGGCAGTGTGCATGCGACGGGCGGTAGAGTCATCTGTGGATCTGTTGGGGCGGTACGCAAATCGTAGTGGGTCTAGGGCTTTGGGTAAGGTGATATGATCCTTAACTAGTAGGTCTAGGGCATCGGGTAAGGTGATATGATCCTTAATTAGTTGGTCTAGGGCATCAGGTAAGGTGATATGATCCTTAACTAGTAGGTCTAGGGCATCGGGTAAGGTGATATGATCCTTAACTAGTTGGTCTAGGGCATCAGGTAAGATGATATGATCCTTAACTAGTTGGTCTAGGGATTCAGGTAAGGTGATATGATCCTTAACTAGTTGGTCTAGGGCATCAGGTAAGATGATATGATCCTTAACTAGTGGGTCTAGGGATTCAGGTAAGGTGATATGATCCTTAACTAGTTGGTCTAGGGCATCAGGTAAGATGATATGATCCTTAACTAGTTGGTCTAGGGCTTCAGGTAAAGTGATATGATCCTTAACTAGTAGGTCTAGGGCATCAGGTAACTAGTGGGTCTAGGGCATCAGGTAAGGTGATATGATCCTTAACTAGTAGGTCTAGGGCATCAGGTAAGGTGATATGATCCTTAACTAGTGGGTCTAGGGCATCAGGTAAGGTGATATGATCCTTAACTAGTAGGTCTAGGGCATCAGGTAAGGTGATATGATCCTTAACTAGTAGGTCTAGGGCATCAGGTAACTAGTGGGTCTAGGGCATCAGGTAAGGTGATATGATCCTTAACTAGTAGGTCTAGGGCATCAGGTAAGGTGATATGATCCTTAACTAGTGGGTCTAGGGCATCAGGTAAGGTGATATGATCCTTAACTAGTAGGTCTAGGGCATCAGGTAAGGTGATATGATCCTTAACTAGTGGGTCTAGGGCATCAGGTAAGGTGATATGATCCTTAACTAGTAGGTCTAGGGCATCAGGTAAGGTGATATAATCCTTAACTAGTAGGTCTAGGGATTCAGGTAAGGTGATATGATCCTTAACTAGTGGGTCTAGAGCATCAGGTAAGGTGATATGATCCTTAACTAGTAGGTCTAGGGCATCAGGTAAGGTGATATGATCCTTAACTAGTAGGTCTAGGGCATCAGGTAACTAGTGGGTCTAGGGCATCAGGTAAGGTGATATGATCCTTAACTAGTGGGTCTAGGGATTCAGGTAAGGTGATATGATCCTTAACTAGTAGGTCTAGGGCATCAGGTAAGGTGATATGATCCTTAACTAATAGGTCTAGGGCATCAGGTAACTAGTGGGTCTAGGGCATCAGGTAAGGTGATATGATCCTTAACTAGTAGGTCTAGGGCATCAGGTAAGGTGATATGATCCTTAACTAGTGGGTCTAGGGATTCAGGTAACTAGTGGGTCTAGGGCATCAGGTAAGGTGATATGATCCTTAACTAGTAGGTCTAGGGCATCAGGTAACTAGTGGGTCTAGGGCATCAGGTAAGGTGATATGATCCTTAACTAGTGGGTCTAGAGCATCAGGTAAGGTGATATGATCCTTAACTAGTGGGTCTAGGGCATCAGGTAAGGTGATATGATCCTTAACTAGTAGGTCTAGGGCATCAGGTAAGGTGACATGATCCTTAACTAGTAGGTCTAGGGCATCAGGTAACTAGTGGGTCTAGGGCATCAGGTAAGGTGATATGATCCTTAACTAGTGGGTCTAGAGCATCAGGTAAGGTGATATGATCCTTAACTAGTGGGTCTAGAGCATCAGGTAAGGTGATATGATCCTTAACTAGTGGGTCTAGGGCATCAGGTAAGGTGATATGATCCTTAACTAGTAGGTCTAGGGCATCAGGTAAGGTGATATGATCCTTAACTAGTAGGTCTAGGGCATCAGGTAACTAGTGGGTCTAGGGCATCAGGTAAGGTGATATGATCCTTAACTAGTAGGTCTAGGGCATCAGGTAAGGTGATATGATCCTTAACTAGTGGGTCTAGGGCATCAGGTAAGGTGATATGATCCTTAACTAGTAGGTCTAGGGCATCAGGTAAGGTGATATGATCCTTAACTAGTGGGTCTAGGGCATCAGGTAAGGTGATATGATCCTTAACTAGTAGGTCTAGGGCATCAGGTAAGGTGATATAATCCTTAACTAGTAGGTCTAGGGATTCAGGTAAGGTGATATGATCCTTAACTAGTGGGTCTAGAGCATCAGGTAAGGTGATATGATCCTTAACTAGTAGGTCTAGGGCATCAGGTAAGGTGATATGATCCTTAACTAGTAGGTCTAGGGCATCAGGTAACTAGTGGGTCTAGGGCATCAGGTAAGGTGATATGATCCTTAACTAGTGGGTCTAGGGATTCAGGTAAGGTGATATGATCCTTAACTAGTAGGTCTAGGGCATCAGGTAAGGTGATATGATCCTTAACTAATAGGTCTAGGGCATCAGGTAACTAGTGGGTCTAGGGCATCAGGTAAGGTGATATGATCCTTAACTAGTGGGTCTAGGGATTCAGGTAACTAGTGGGTCTAGGGCATCAGGTAAGGTGATATGATCCTTAACTAGTAGGTCTAGGGCATCAGGTAACTAGTGGGTCTAGGGCATCAGGTAAGGTGATATGATCCTTAACTAGTGGGTCTAGAGCATCAGGTAAGGTGATATGATCCTTAACTAGTGGGTCTAGGGCATCAGGTAAGGTGATATGATCCTTAACTAGTAGGTCTAGGGCATCAGGTAAGGTGACATGATCCTTAACTAGTAGGTCTAGGGCATCAGGTAACTAGTGGGTCTAGGGCATCAGGTAAGGTGATATGATCCTTAACTAGTGGGTCTAGAGCATCAGGTAAGGTGATATGATCCTTAACTAGTGGGTCTAGAGCATCAGGTAAGGTGATATGATCCTTAACTAGTGGGTCTAGGGCATCAGGTAAGGTGATATGATCCTTAACTAGGTGGGTCTAGGGCATCAGGGCATAGGACTAGTGGGTCTAGGGCATCAGGTAAGGTGATATGATCCTTAACTAGTAGGTCTAGGGCATCAGGTAAGGTGATATGATCCTTAACTAGTGGGTCTAGGGCATCAGGTAAGGTGATATGATCCTTAACTAGTAGGTCTAGGGCATCAGGTAACTAGTGGGTCTAGGGCATCAGGTAAGGTGATATGATCCTTAACTAGTGGGTCTAGAGCATCAGGTAAGGTGATATGATCCTTAACTAGTAGGTCTAGGGCATCAGGTAAGGTGATATGATCCTTAACTAGTAGGTCTAGGGCATCAGGTAAGGTGATATGATCCTTAACTAGTGGGTCTAGGGCATCAGGTAAGGTGATATGATCCTTAACTAGTAGGTCTAGGGCATCGGGTAAGGTGATATGATCCTTAACTAGTTGGTCTAGGGCATCAGGTAAGGTGATATGATCCTTAACTAGTGGGTCTAGGGCATCAGGTAAGGTGATATGATCCTTAACTAGTAGGTCTAGGGCATCAGGTAAGGTGATATGATCCTTAACTAGTAGGTCTAGGGCATCAGGTAACTAGTGGGTCTAGGGCATCAGGTAAGGTGATATGATCCTTAACTAGTAGGTCTAGGGCATCAGGTAAGGTGATATGATCCTTAACTAGTAGGTCTAGGGCATCAGGTAAGGTGATATAATCCTTAACTAGTGGGTCTAGGGCATCAGGTAAGGTGATATGATCCTTAACTAGTAGGTCTAGGGCATCAGGTAAGGTGATATGATCCTTAACTAGTAGGTCTAGGGCATCAGGTAAGGTGATATGATCCTTAACTAGTAGGTCTAGGGCATCAGGTAAGGTGATATGATCCTTAACTAGTAGGTCTAGGGATTCAGGTAAGGTGATATGATCCTTAACTAGTAGGTCTAGGGCATCAGGTAAGGTGATATGATCCTTAACTAGTAGGTCTAGGGCATCAGGTAAGGTGATATGATCCTTAACTAGTAGGTCTAGGGCATCAGGTAAGGTGATATGATCCTTAACTAGTAGGTCTAGGGCATCGGGTAAGGTGATATGATCCTTAAGTAGTGGGTCTAGGGCATCAGGTAAGGTGATATGATCCTTAACTAGTAGGTCTAGGGATTCAGGTAAGGTGATATGATCCTTAAGTAGGGTCAAAGCACTTCAGGGTGACAGCAGTGAGTGAGGGATAGGGGAGAGACTGAATATATCCGTAAACACTGCAGCCAGCTGGTTAATAACACATGTTCTGAGGACGTGGGATGCTGTCTGGACCGGTCCGGCAGCCTTGCGAAGTCTAATACACTATTTTGACCTAGATGCCTGTTACCTAGTATTGACTAACGTTAACTAGCTTAACTCGCTAGCGGATGGAGAGTGGGCACCGATATACCGACTGTCCGTCTGTCTGTCTCTGGTCAGCCACTCCTCACAAAAAGTTGCCCGTGTGTGTGTGTGTGTGTATAGAGTGCTGGCTTGTTCTCATAACGTTAGCTGGATAGCTAGTTAGCTTCGTTTACACTAACAAGGTATAACAACGATAAATACAGGTTTTATACTTGTATTATTAAAAAAAAAAAACGTCTATCGTTGTACCACATTGTGCCACCATAACGGTCTCAATGCTCGATTCCCGAGGCCCCGTTAAACAAAATCAATTCAGAAGTAAACCGACATATATCTCACCTTATTGCTAACAATTTATCTCATCGTCTCCGTCCGTCGGTACATCCTAAATCGTCAGGAATTACTCAGGAGAAACACTTTCCCTTCTAGTTTTGTCTGTTTAGCTCTGCTAAAAAAAAAAACGGGTTCAAGAGGAGGAATTTCTTCGAGTCGATTTCTTGCGGCGTGTCGATTAAAACCGGATGTCGGGGGGGAAACGTCACATTTTCGTTGGGTCATGACCACCGGAAGAAGAAGAAGTTCCCTCACAAATTTATTTAATTTTTTTGTCAAATAAAACGTTAATACCTTTAATTTCCTCCACGACAAGTCTGTGGCTAGATATATGTTTTTTTGTAATCCTTTTTCCTCATAATAATTCCATAAATGTTTTTGAAAAGGGAATATTTGACTATTTTTCACAAATTGATGAGATAAATCTAATTGATTATTTATTTATTTATTTTTATTTATAAAGGTGACCTTTATTTAACCAGGTGGGCTAGTTGAGAACAAGTCCTTTATTTAACCAGGTAGGCTAGTTGAGAACAAGTCCTTTATTTAACCAGGTAGGCTAGTTGAGAACAAGTCCTTTATTTAACCAGGTAGGCTAGTTGAGAACAAGTCCTTTATTTAACCAGGTAGGCAAGTTGAGAACAAGTTCTCATTTACAATTGCGACCTGACCAAGATAAAGCAAAGCAGTTCGACAACATACAACAACACAGAGTTACACATGGAGTAAAACAAACATACAGTCAATAATACAGTAGAAAAATAAGTCTATATACAATGTGAGCAGATGAGGTGAGATAAGGGAGGTAAAGGCAATAAATAGGCCATGGTGGCAAAGTAAATACAATACAGCAAGTAAAACACTGGAATGGTAGATTTGTAGTGGAAGAAAGTGCAAAGTAGAAATATAAATAATGGGGTGCAAAGGAGCAAAATAAACTAAATAAATACAGTAGGAAAAGAGGTAGTTGTTTGGGCTAAATTATAGATGGGCTATGTACAGGTGCAGTGATCTGTGAGCTGCTCTGAAAAGCTAGTGAGGGAGACAAGTGTTTCCAGTTTCAGAGATTTAGATATGAGGTGGTTCTACTCTCTGATACAGACTGTCGTTGACAATGTCAAAGATACTGCAAAAAAATTATAGCTAAAATATAAAGAAAATCGTTCATAAGATTTTTTTTACAATTTTTTAATTGGGTTATTACAGCTTATAAACGCTCTTGACGGCGAACCAATCAGAGGAATTAAAACGTTTTGATCCCGCCCCTTTTTTGTACGTGATATCCGGGTTCTCCGCCCTACTACTTCCTCTTTCCCAGTTCGCAGTCAGCGAGAGACACCATGAAGGCGTCTGGCACAGTATGTAAAATTGTTTATTTGACCTTTTTAAAACCACAGAAACCCAGTTATATAGACAGATTTGAGTACATACCGTTACAATCGTTCGATTGATGTAGTCACATGATGCTAAATCGACATAAATAGTTAAAATTATCGTTTTCTTTTATAAAAACTGAAGCCTCCGCGGCTGTAACATGGCGTCCACGTTTGAGATTTCGGACCATGTGGGCCCGTAGAGAAACAATGCTGCTAACTAGGGAAAAGACGAACAAATTTACCCGTCTATGTATTTTTAGCCCACCTTTCTACAAACAATTTGTCTTTCTGTACACTTCATCCCAGGGTGTGTTAAAATGCCCGTGAAGTGCTAACTCACATGTATGTAATAGCCTAGAGTGCTAACTTTAGTAAGCTAGTTAGTTGCCATATACCTGCCCAGCCGTAGGCCACGTTGCTAGCCGGCTAACTTGGCCAGTTACATTTTTAGTCATTTAGCAGACGCTCTTATCCAGAGCGACTTACAGTAGTGAATACATACATTTCATTTCATGCAAAAAAAAAGTATATATATATATAACTAGATAGTGGTCCCGTGTGGCTCAGTTGGTAGAGCATGGTGTTTGCAACGCCAGGGTTGTGGGTTCAATTCCCACGGGGGACCAGTATGGAGAAAAAAAATGTATGCATTCACTACTGTAAGTCACTCTGGATAAGACCGTCTGTAAAATGTAGTGTCATTCAGAACTGTAAAAATATATTAAATTAGCAGGTTAAGATTACGCCCGGTACATGAAACAAACGTAATGTTGACATCATGCAGTTTGACTGTAGGAAATGTCAAGCATTGTATTAATTTCATTTAGTAAATGTTTTTTTTCTTTCCTATTTATATTTATGAATTGTAATGCACCCTAACCCAAAGGCCATATCAAATAAAGGTACGGTCTTGTCAGGTGTGCTAAAATCAACATGATGTACCTTGTCGCCTTTCTCTGATGCTGACGTGCCCTTGAAAGTGAATCCAAGGTTCAACATTTTTTTTTTTTATATACATATTTTGTCTTATCCAGTATCCATCATAGTCTTTTTATTTAAAGTTAGCAACTGGTATATTTTTGGACGTCTTGTAAAATCGTCCTGTGGACGTTGTATTGTACGTTAACTCACAGTTCTTCCTCTCCTGCTCCATCCACACAGCTTAGGGAGTACAAAGTCGTTGGGCGCCTCCTGCCCTCGGTGAAGAACCCAACCCCGCCTCTCTATCGCATGAGGATCTTCGCTCCGAACCACGTGGTGGCTAAATCTCGCTTCTGGTACTTTGTCTCTCAGCTGAGGAAGATGAAGAAGGCCAATGGAGAGACTGTCTACTGTGGTCTGGTAGGTAGGACATGGGGGACAGGGTGGGATGATAAGGGGGAAGGGGGGGGGGGGAACAAATCAAATGCCAAGGTTTCACCGGTGTATTGAATGCATATGTTATTTTTTTTTAATGTGTTTTCTATTTACTGAGATTTTCATTATGTGCAAATAAACGATTATATTATGGGAAGGGATGGTGGTCTGGCTGGAAGGTAGTATTACTGTTGCACAACCAACCATGAGGTAGTTCAAAGACAGAGAGATTACAGAAGAAAGGAAACTGTTGATGAGATTGACCGGGATTAGATTTGTATGTTAAAAACAAAATAAAAATCAATCATTCGCTGCATCGTTTGTGTGCTGGTACTCTCCCGTAGGCCCGTCGTACCTGAAGAAATTGAAACATTTTGTGCCGTTTTCAGGGTAAACGTGAGTCAACGCCGTGTGTTGTCACGATATCCTGAATTTAGACTTAAACTTACTGTTTTACTGGCAGGATACTCAATATCATCAACGATGATCGATTTTTCAAAACGACGCAGCAACAAATAAAATGGTGGCTTAAGACAACGAATGGCGCCTGATCCAGATGGAGGAACTCAGTTACAGCTCTTATCTTATTTTACCTTTATTTAACGAGGCAAGTCCGTTAAGAACAAATTCTTATTTTCAATGACGACCTACCGGGGAACAGTGGGGGTTAACTGCCTTGTTCAGGGGGGCAGAACGACAGATTTGTACCTCGTCAGCTCGGGGGATTCGAACTTGCAACCTTTCGGTTACTAGTCCAACGCTCTAACCACTAGGCTACGCTGCCACCTCTGTTCTGTTGTTGGGTATCTTGGGTTTTTTCCTTGTCTTTGACCTTTAAACTAGGCAAGTCAGTTAAGAAAACAAATTATTATTTAACGTGACGGCTTACACCAGCCGAACCCGGACGATGCAGGGCCGATTTGTGTTATGGGTGACGCACAATGTATCAATCATTCATTCAATTTGATTGTTCTTTTGTAGATTTAGTAAAAACACATTGGTAATAATTTATTTTGAAAGGTACATTTCTAGGTAAACTTAATTAAATCAAGCTGAAGACGAGGTCTTATTCACAGTACAGGTGAATTAATACATATGATTCAATAGGAGTGTGTCATGCATTGAGTTATTCAGCTTGTTTTTAAGCTGATTTCATATACAGATAACAAACAATCCCTTCTGTTTTAGGACTAGCGTTGCGCTGATAGACTTGAACCTCTCAATCGTGTGAGACCCGTTTGACAGAAGCACAGAATGTAACTAACAAAATGATTTTACTGGGCCGTTTTTTTTTTTGTATCGGGAAAAGTACAGAAGTTTCAGTATACCGTGCAACACGAATGTACATCCGTCTTTCATCCCGCTGCCCTTAAAAGTGTCAGTCCAGGAGGTTGTCTCGTTCTGTGAGGTTGAAACCTGTCAGTCAGGAAGCTGCCTGTCTCTCAGTCCAGGAAGTTGTCTCGTTCTGTAGGGTTGAACCCTGTCTCTCAGTCCAGGAAGTTGTCTCGTTCTGTAAGGTTGAACCCTGTCTCTCAGTCCAGGAAGTTGTCTCGTTCTGTGAGGTTGAACCCTGTCTCTCAGTCCAGGAAGTTGTCTCGTTCTGTGAGGTTGAACCCTGTCTCTCAGTCCAGGAAGTTGTCTCGTTCTGTAAGGTTGAACCCTGTCTCTCAGTCCAGGAAGTTGTCTCGTTCTGTGAGGTTGAACCCTGTCTCTCAGTCCAGGAAGTTGTCTCGTTCTGTAAGGTTGAACCCTGTCTCTCAGTCCAGGAAGTTGTCTCGTTCTGTGAGGTTGAACCCTGTCTCTCAGTCCAGGAAGTTGTCTCGTTCTGTGAGGTTGAACCCTGTCTCTCAGTCCAGGAAGTTGTCTCGTTCTGTGAGGTTGAACCCTGTCTCTCAGTCCAGGAAGTTGTCTCGTTCTGTGAGGTTGAACCCTGTCTCTCAGTCCAGGAAGTTGTCTCGTTCGGTAAGGTTGAACCCTGTCTCTCAGTCCAGGAAGTTGTCTCGTTCTGTGAGGTTGAACCCTGTCTCTCAGTCCAGGAAGTTGTCTCGTTCGGTAAGGTTGAACCCTGTCTCTCAGTCCAGGAAGTTGTCTCGTTCTGTGAGGTTGAACCCTGTCTCTCAGTCCAGGAAGTTGTCTCGTTCCGTAAGGTTGAACCCTGTCTCTCAGTCCAGGAAGTTGTCTCGTTCCGTAAGGTTGAACCCTGTCTCTCAGTCCAGGAAGTTGTCTCGTTCTGTAAGGTTGAACCCTGTCTCTCAGTCCAGGAAGTTGTCTCGTTCCGTAAGGTTGAACCCTGTCTCTCAGTCCAGGAAGTTGTCTCGTTCCGTAAGGTTGAACCCTGTCTCTCAGTCCAGGAAGTTGTCTCGTTCCGTAAGGTTGAACCCTGTCTCTCAGTCCAGGAAGTTGTCTCGTTCCGTAAGGTTGAACCCTGTCTCTCAGTCCAGGAAGTTGTCTCGTTCCGTAAGGTTGAACCCTGTCTCTCAGTCCAGGAAGTTGTCTCGTTCCGTAAGGTTGAACCCTGTCTCTCAGTCCAGGAAGTTGTCTCGTTCCGTAAGGTTGAACCCTGTCTAATTAACTCTGATTTTCCCCCCCCCCCCCCCCCCCACCTCTGTCTCAGGTGCACGAGAAGACTCCCCTGAAGGTGAAGAACTTTGGCGTCTGGTTGCGGTATGACTCCCGAAGCGGAACCCACAACATGTACAGAGAATACAGAGACCTGACCACGTCTGCAGCCGTCACCCAGTGCTGTAAGTATGTCCCAGTCTGGGGTACACTGGACTGTTACCCAGTGCTGTAAGTATGTCCCAGTCTGGGGTACACTGGACTGTTACCCAGTGCTGTAAGTATGTCCCAGTCTGGGGTACACTGGACTGTTACCCAGTGCTGTAAGTATGTCCCAGTCTGGGGTACACTGGACTGTCTACCCAGTGCTGTAAGTATGTCCCAGTCTGGGGTACACTGGACTGTTACCCAGTGCTGTAAGTATGTCCCAGTCTGGGGTACACTGGACTGTTACCCAGTGCTGTAAGTATGTCCCAGTCTGGGGTACACTGGACTGTCTCCCAGTGCTGTAAGTATGTCCCAGTCTGGGGTACACTGGACTGTTACCCAGTGCTGTAAGTATGTCCCAGTCTGGGGTACACTGGACTGTCTCCCAGTGCTGTAAGTATGTCCCAGTCTGGGGTACACTGGACTGTTACCCAGTGCTGTAAGTATGTCCCAGTCTGGGGTACACTGGACTGTCTCCCAGTGCTGGGGTACCCAGTACTGCTCCCAGTCTGGGGTACACTGGACTGTCTACCCAGTGCTGGGGTACCCAGTACTGCTCCCAGTCTGGGGTACACTGGACTGTCTACCCAGTGCTGTAAAAACACTGGACTGTCTACCCAGTGCTGTAAAAACACTGGACTGTCTACCCAGTGCTGTAAAAACACTGGACTGTTACCCAGTGCTGTAAAAACACTGGACTGTTACCCAGTGCTGTAAAAACACTGGACTGTTACCCAGTGTTGTAAGTTTGTCCCAGTCTGGAGAACACTGGATTTAACCCATTGATGCATTGGACGGCCATTTCTAAGATCTGTGATCATTATCAGCTGGTTCCTTATGATGATAGATGTTTAGTTAAACAGCTTGTATCTGCTGTAGATCCGTCCCAGGAGAATAGAGGGGAATTTACAGTTAACAGTGTAAACGTTGAGTTGGCACATAAACACAAAGTGCATCGTCTCTGTGTCTCTGTGTGTGTTGGGTTTGGGTACTATCCGGATGTTCATACCGTTTCTGTACCACACTGGGGTATACGGGATTATCGGAGGTGTACCTAAGTTGCACTATAAACAATTTAGGAAACCGGGATCTTGATCCAGGGGGACGTTGAGTATCTCTGCTGTAACCAAGAAGCTTGATGTTGACATCTAACACTTGGCTAGCAAGTTAGCTATTTACTCAGTACATCTTAGTTATTAGCAAGTTAGCGATTTACTCAGTACATCTTAGTTATTAGCAAGTTAGCTATTTACTCAGTACATCTTAGTTATTAGCAAGTTAGCTATTTACTCAGTACATCTTAGTTAGCAAGTTAGCTATTTACTCAGTACATCTTAGTTATTAGCAAGTTAGCTATTTACTCAGTACATCTTAGTTATTAGCAAGTTAGCTATTTACTCAGTACATCTTAGTTATTAGCAAGTTAGCTATTTACTCAGTACATCTTAAGTTATTAGCAAGTTAGCTATTTACTCAGTACATCTTAGTTATTAGCAAGTTAGCTATTTACTCAGTACATCTTAGTTATTAGCAAGTTAGCTATTTACTCAGTACATCTTAGTTATTAGCAAGTTAGCTATTTACTCAGTACATCTTAGTTATTAGCAAGTTAGCTATTTACTCAGTACATCTTAGCTAGCGAACCAGATGCACAGCTGGAGCCCAGGCTGGAGATCATTTACATCCGCACCTAAAAGCTTTGAGACATGTACTTTATCTGACCCCCCCAAAGGTCACACAGTTTTTTTCACAAAGTTCAAGTGTCCGCTCAGCAGACCTGAAATTTGATCATTGGGACGTTGCTTAAATTGCCCTCCTAAAGGTGTTGGATAAATCTTTCTTGGGGGGGGTGTAAATACTAACTTGTCCAGGGGGGGGGGCAGTTGAGTGGTGTTTTCACTAGCTGCGTTTTTTTGTTATTATAATGTTTTGTGTGTGTGTGTGTGTTCTCCAGATCGTGATATGGGCGCTCGCCATCGTGCCCGTGCTCACTCCATCCACATCATGAAGGTGCAGGAGATTGCCGCCAATAAATGCCGCAGACCTGCCATCAAGCAGTTCCACGTAAGTCCAACACACACAGTATATCATTCACCCCTAGCTAGGTCAGACTGTTCCCTCTGCTACCACACGGCAAGCGGTACCGGGGCGCCGAGTCTAGGTCCCAAAAGGCTCCTTAACAGCTTCCTACCCCCCCCCCTAAATCAAATCAAATGTATTTATATAGCCCTTCTTACATCAGCTGATATCTCAAAGTGCTGTACAGAAACCCAGCCTAAAACCCCAAACAGCAAGCAATGCAGGTGTAGAAGCATGGTGGCTAGGAAAAACTCCCTAGGAAAAACTCCCTAGAAAGGCCAAAAACCTAGGAAGAAACCTAGAGAGGAACCAGGCTATGAGGGGTGGCCAGTCCTCTTCTGGCTGTGCCGGGTGGAGAGGAACCAGGCTATGAGGGGTGGCCAGTCCTCTTCTGGCTGTGCCGGGTAGAGAGGAACCAGGCTATGAGGGGTGGCCAGTCCTCTTCTGGCTGTGCCGGGTGGAGATTATAACAGAACATGGCCTAGATGTTCAAATGTTCATAAATGACCAGCCGGGTCAAATAATAATCATAGTAGTTGTAGAGGGTTCAACAGGTCAGCACCTCAGGAGTAAATGTCAATTGGCTTTTTCATTCTATACATTTCTACTAGATTATTTTTTTTTTTAAATGATTGTAGCTGTGATGGCTGTAGGTTTCTGCTGTTCAAATAAACCAAGCGAGTGTTAGCATGGCGGCTACGTGTGCCTTGTTTTCTTCATGGAAATAAACCAAGCGAGTGTTAGCATGGCGGCTACGTGTGCCTTGTTTTCTTCATGGAAATAAACCAAGCGAGTGTTAGCATGGCGGCTACGTGTGCCTTGTTTTCTTCATGGAAATAAACCAAGCGAGTGTTAGCATGGCGGCTACGTGTGCCTTGTTTTCTTCATGGAAATGCTAGGAGCTCAGATGGAATCATTTGAACGTTTCAAAGAATTGTTATTCAATTATTGCATCTTAGCTCCTCGTGTGTGTGTGTGTGTGGAGAGAGACGCTCCTTTTCGTTTTTTTTTTTTAAAGTGTTCCGCTCCGCTAACCAGCGCCTCGCCTAATCAGGTGTGCAATACCTTCTGCCTGTCCAGATAAAAATGGATAGCATGTCTTTGCCTAAAACAGTCTCGTCTTGTCGTCTCCTCTCCTCAGGACTCGAAGATCAAGTTCCCTCTTCCTCACAGGGTCCTGCGCCGTCAACACAAGCCCCGCTTCACCACCAAAAGGCCCAACACCTTCTTCTAGAGGAAATAACCTCTGGGTTTCACCTTGTGCGGCACAATAAAATTTCTAATTGTAGAAAAGAAGCCATTTTGTTTTGAGTTATTATTATTATTATTATTATATATATATTTTTTTTTAAATGTGCCTAAGATTTTGTGATACTTCTGACATGCAAGTTTTTAATATAACTAATTTCTCTGAGCCCTGAGTTGGATTGCATAATGCTTTGCAGGAGGAGGGGGGAACCACGAGTTGGATTGCATAATGCTTTGCAGGAGGAGGGGGGGGAACCACGAGTTGGATTGCATAATGCTTTGCAGGAGGAGGGGGGGGGGAACCACGAGTTGGATTGCATAATGCTTTGCAGGAGGAGGGGGGGGGAATTGTTGTCAGTGGATATTATGTGAAAAGTTATTAGTTAACATTCAGAAATGTGAAGAGAAAATTTGAACCATCGCCACATATTTGCTACAAAAACAGCCCCCTTAAATTATGGCTTTATAATGTCATTTACATTTTAGTCATTTAGCAGACGCTCTTATCCAGAGCGACTTACTGTAGTGAATGCATACATTTCATACATGTTTATTTTTTTTTTCCATTTAGAAAGAAATATGCATTGCATACGAGTGCTGATCAATATATGAAAGATAAAAGTTACCAATAAAATAACATGGGTGAGCTCATCTGCACCACCTGTAGGTCGTTACATGCGCTGGCCTGGAAGAGGCCATTTTTTTACCCCCCTTTATCCATTAGAAACTCACATTTTTAAGAGTTCTTGCCTTTTTATTCTATAATGACATAGTTTCACCCCACTAATATTTCTAAAGAAACCATAGCCCGTGCCATTAGCCATGTTAGCTGTATATTTAAATGCTTTACATTTTAAATGTATTTCCTGTTTGTGGCACACGCACCTTCCACATGTTCATTTCCTGTAAGTTGGCGCCATCTTGTGGCTGGAGTTTGTAGTCTTGAGGTACCGCGGTCATCGACGTTTTACTGTCACGAAGGGGATTTCATTAAAGGTTTAAATACCTGGCAAAGCTTCAGGTAAGTTTTGGTAAACGTCAATTCGGTAAAAATGAGCGGGGAAAGTTATTCTCAATTCGTTAAAAATGAGCGGCGAAAGTTATTCTCAATTGAAATTGTGTTAAACTCACTTGGGACGGTTTCATGTCTTCCGTTAACGGATGAGACTAAATCTGAAGTCCATTTTTTTTTTTTTGCTCATCTCGATAAACCTTAAATCCAGTGTCACATCACACGTTATGTCCTGTGTCAGATTAGTTTTTTTTTTATATATTCAAATGTGCTTTTAGGTTGGCTAATGTGTCAAGACATGTAGGCTGACTTGCGATATGAATGATCCATTTTCAACAACCTCGTGGGTAGCGGAGGTCCTACAGAGATCAGGGCCCAGATACAGTGTTGACAGAGAGAGGAGAGGTCCCGTTTAATACTGGTTTATCCCCCCGCCAGGTTTCCTGATAGATCCCCTTGGAAAGACCTTCTGAAACATCAGATATAACTGTAATACCCTGGCTTTTTATTTATATTTTTATATTTCACCTTTATTTAACCAGGTAGGCTAGTTGAGAACAAGTCCTTTATTTAACCAGGTAGGCAAGTTGAGAACAAGTCCTTTATTTAACCAGGTTAGGCTAGTTGAGAACAAGTCCTTTATTTAACCAGGTAGGCTAGTTGAGAACAAGTCCTTTATTTAACCGGGTAGGCTAGTTGAGAACAAGTCCTTTATTTAACCAGGTAGGCTAGTTGAGAACAAGTCCTTTATTTAACCAGGTTAGGCTAGTTGAGAACAAGTCCTTTATTTAACCAGGTAGGCAAGTTGAGAACAAGTCCTTTATTTAACCAGGTAGGCAAGTTGAGAACAAGTTCTCATTTACAATTGCGACCTGACCAAGATAAAGCAAAGCAGTTCGACAACATATAACAACACAGAGTTACACATGGAGTAAAACAAACATAAAATCAATGATGCAGTAGAAAAAAAATAAAATAAATAAATAAATAATAATAAAATAAAAATATATACTAAAAATAATAAAAATAATAAAAAAGACAAAAAAAATAAGATTATATACAATGTGAGCAAATGATGTGAGATAAGGGAGGTAAAGGCAAAAAAAATGCCATGGTGGTAAAGTAAATAAAGTATAGCAAGAAAAACACTGGAATGGTAGATTTGTAGTTTGAAGAAAGTTCAGAGATAAAAATATAAATAATATGGTGCAAAGGAGCAAAATAAAAAAATAAATAAATACAGTAGGGGAAGAGGTAGTAGTTTGGGCTAAATTATAGATGGGCTATGTACAGGACATACAGTCAATAATACAGTAGAAAAAAAAGTCTATATACAATGTGAGCAAATGAGGTGAGATAAGGGAGGTAAAGGCAATAAATAGGCCATGGTGGCAAAGTAAATACAATATAGCAAGTAAAACTTGTATCTGTACTGAACAAAAAATATAAACAAAAGCTGCATTACATTTTAATGAGTTACAGTTTATAGAAGGAAATCAGGTCAATTAAAATAAATTCATTAGGTCCTAATCTATGGATTTCACATGACTGGGAATACAGATATTCATCTGTTGGTCACAGATACTTTACAATAAAACGTAGAGGAGTGGATCAGAAAAACCAGTCAGTATCTGGGTGTGGCCACCATCTGCCTCATGCAGCGAAACACATCTCCTTCACATCGAGTTGAGCAGGCTGTTGATTGTGGTCCTGTTTGGATGTTGTCCCCACCTCCTCTTCGACGGCTGTGTGAAGTTTCTGGATATTGGGCGGGAACTGGAACACGCTGTCGATGCCAGAGCATCCCAAACATGCTCAATGGGGGTGACGTGTCTGGTGAGTACGCAGGCCGTGGAAGAACTGGGAGATTTTCAGCTTCCAGGAATTGTGTACAGATCCTTGCGACATGGGGGGGGCCGTTCATTATCATGCTGAATCGCGGCGGATGAATGGCACGACAATGGGGCCTCAGGATCTCATCACAGCATCTCTGTGCGTTCAAATTGCCGTCGATAAAATGCAATTGTGTTTTGTTTGTCCGTAGCTTATGCCTGCCCCATACCATAACCCCACCTCCACCATGGGGCCCATACCATAACCCCACCTCCACCACGGGGCCCATACCATAACCCCACCTCCACCACGGGGCCCATACCATAACCCCACCTCCACCACGGGGCCCATACCATAACCCCACCTCCACCATGGGGCCCATACCATAACCCCACCGCCACCATGGGCCCCATACCATAACCCCACCTCCAACATGGGGCCCATACCATAACCCCACCTCCACCATGGGGCCCATACCATAACCCCACCGCCACCATGGGGCCCATACCATAACCCCACCTCCACCATGGGGCCCATACCATAACCCCACCTCCACCATGGGGCCCATACCATAACCCCACCTCCACCATGGGGCCCATAACCCCACCTCCACCATGGGGCCCATACCATAACCCCACTGCCACCATGGGGCCCATACCATAACCCCACCTCCACCATGGGGCCCATACCATAACCCCACCTCCACCATGGGGCCCATACCATAACCCCACCTCCACCATGGGGCCCATACCATAACCCCACCTCCACCATGGGGCCCATACCATAAACCCACCTCCACCAAGGGATTCATCCTTGAAGAGGACAGTTCTCCAGCGTACCAGTGGTCATCGACGGTGAGCGTTTCCCCCCCACTGAAGTCGGTTACGACGCCGAACTGCAGTCAGGTCAAGACCGTGGCGAGGACGACGAGCAACGCAGATGAGCTGACCGTTTGTACTAGAAATTATTTCGTTGTGCAAAACTCACAATTTCATCAGCTGTCTGGGTGGCAGGTCGATCCCGTAGGTAAAGAAGCTCGATGTAGGGGGTCCTGGGCTGGCGTGGTTACACGTGGTCTGCAGGTTGAGAGGCCGGTTGGACGTACTGCCGAATTCTCTAAAACGTTGGAGGCGGCTTATGGTAGAGAAATCGAACATTCGATTATCAGGCAACAGCTCTCTGGTGGACATTCCTGCAGTCAGCATGCCAATTGCGCGCTCCCTCAAAACCTGACACATCTGTGGCATTGAGTTGTGTGAAACAAAACTGCACATTTTAGAGCGGCCTTTTATTGTCCCCCCAGCACGAGGTGCACCTGTGTAATGGTCATGCTGTTTAATCAGCTTCTTGATATGCCTCACCTGTCAGTGTGGGAGGAGGTATGCTGTTTCTCCGTCAACCTGTCGGTGTGGGAGGAGGTATGCTGTTACTCCTTCACCCTGTCGGTGTGGGAGGAGGTATGCTGTTACTCCTTCACTGTGGGAGGAGGTATGCTGTTACTCCTTCACCGTGGGAGGAGGTATGCTGTTACTCCTTCACCCTGTCGTGTGGGAGGAGGTATGCTGTTACTCCTTCACCCTGTCGGTGTGGGAGGAGGTATGCTGTTACTCCTTCACCCTGTCGGTGTGGGAGGAGGTATGCTGTTACTCCTTCACCCTGTCAGTGTGGGAGGAGGTATGCTGTTACTCCTTCACTGTGGGAGGAGGTATGCTGTTACTCCTTCACTGTGGGAGGAGGTATGCTGTTACTCCTTCACCCTGTCGGTGTGGGAGGAGGTATGCTGTTACTCCTTCACCCTGTCAGTGTGGGAGGAGGTATGCTGTTACTCCTTCACCCTGTCAGTGTGGGAGGAGGTATGCTGTTACTCCTTCACCCTGTCGGTGTGGGAGGAGGTATGCTGTTACTCCTTCACCCTGTCGGTGTGGGAGGAGGTATGCTGTTACTCCTTCACCCTGTCGGTGTGGGAGGAGGTATGCTGTTACTCCTTCACCCTGTCAGTGTGGGAGGAGGTATGCTGTTACTCCTTCACCCTGTCGGTGTGGGAGGAGGTATGCTGTTGCTCCTTCACCCTGTCGGTGTGGGAGGAGGTATGCTGTTACTCCTTCACCCTGTCGGTGTGGGAGGAGGTATGCTGTTACTCCTTCACCCTGTCGGTGTGGGAGGAGGTATGCTGTTACTCCTTCACCCTGTCGGTGTGGGAGGAGGTATGCTGTTACTCCTTCACCCTGTCAGTGTGGGAGGAGGTATGCTGTTACTCCTTCACCCTGTCGGTGTGGGAGGAGGTATGCTGTTACTCCTTCACCCTGTCAGTGTGGGAGGAGGTATGCTGTTACTCCTTCACCCTGTCGGTGTGGGAGGAGGTATGCTGTTACTCCTTCACCCTGTCGGTGTGGGAGGAGGTATGCTGTTACTCCTTCACCCTGTCGGTGTGGGAGGAGGTATGCTGTTACTCCTTCACCCTGTCGGTGTGGGAGGAGGTATGCTGTTACTCCTTCACCCTGTCGGTGTGGGAGGAGGTATGCTGTTACTCCTTCACCCTGTCGGTGTGGGAGGAGGTATGCTGTTACTCCTTCACCCTGTTGGTGTGGGAGGAGGTATGCTGTTACTCCTTCACCCTGTCGGTGTGGGAGGAGGTATGCTGTTACTCCTTCACCCTGTCGGTGTGGGAGGAGGTATGCTGTTACTCCTTCACCCTGTCGGTGTGGGAGGAGGTATGCTGTTACTCCTTCACCCTGTCGTGTGGGAGGAGGTATGCTGTTACTCCTTCACCCTGTCGTGTGGGAGGAGGTATGCTGTTACTCCTTCACCCTGTCGGTGTGGGAGGAGGTATGCTGTTACTCCTTCACCCTGTCGGTGTGGGAGGAGGTATGCTGTTACTCCTTCACCCTGTCAGTGTGGGAGGAGGTATGCTGTTACTCCTTCACTGTGGGAGGAGGTATGCTGTTACTCCTTCACCCTGTCAGTGTGGGAGGAGGTATGCTGTTACTCCTTCACCCTGTCGGTGTGGGAGGAGGTATGCTGTTACTCCTGTATCAGAGCAACCATCACGAGGTGGAGCCAAAATGCCTCCCAAATGGCCTCCTATTCCTATGGGCCCTGGTCGAAAGTAGTGCACTATATAGGGAATATGGTGCATGGGCCCTGGTCAACAGTAGTGCACTATATAGGGAATAGGGTGCATGGGCCCTGGTCAACAGTAGTGTACTATATAGGGAATAGGGTGCATGGGCCCTGGTCAACAGTAGTGTACTATATAGGGAATAGGGTGCATGGGCCCTGGTCAACAGTAGTGTACTATATAGGGAATAGGGTGCATGGGCCCTGGTCAACAGTAGTGCACTATATAGGGAATAGGATGCATTGGCCCTGGTCAAATGTAGTGCACTATATAGGGAATAGGGTGCATGGGCCCTGGTCAACAGTAGTGTACTATATAGGGAATAGGGTGCATGGGCCCTGGTCAACAGTAGTGTACTATATAGGGAATAGGGTGCATGGGCCCTGGTCAACAGTAGTGCACTATATAGGGAATAGGGTGCATGGGCCCTGGTCAACAGTAGTGCACTATATAGGGAATATGGTGCATGGGCCCTGGTCGAAAGTAGTGCACTATATAGGGAATAGGGTGCATGGGCCCTGGTCAACAGTAGTGTACTATATAGGGAATAGGGTGCATGGGCCCTGGTCAACAGTAGTGCACTATATAGGGAATAGGGTGCATGGGCCCTGGTCGAAAGTAGTGCACTATATAGGGAATAGGGTGCATGGGCCCTGGTCAACAGTAGTGCACTATATAGGGAATAGGGTGCATGGGCCCTGGTCAACAGTAGTGTACTATGTAGGGAATAGGGTGCATGGGCCCTGGTCAACAGTAGTGTACTATATAGGGAATAGGGTGTATGGGCCCTGGTCAACAGTAGTGTACTATGTAGGGAATAGGGTGCATGGGCCCTGGTCAACAGTAGTGCACTATATAGGGAATAGGGTGCCATATGGGACAGCGTTTTGGCTGTTTATATCTTTCGACTCCTCTAGAAATCACACTCAGTTTGTTTAAAACA
>NC_138297.1:75605000-75692500 GCF_965601325.2 Salmo salar
GTCTGGCCATAGACTTAGGAGTCTGGCTGGTCTGTAGACTTAGTCTAATCAGCAGTCTGGCCATAGACTTAGGAGTCTGGCTGGTCTGTAGACTTAGTTTAATCAGCAGTCTGGCCATAGACTTAGGAGTCTGGCTGGTCTGTAGACTTAGGAGTCTGGCTGGTCTGTAGACTTAGGAGTCTGGCTGGTCTGTAGACTTAGTTTAATCAGCAGTCTGGCCATAGACTTAGGAGTCTGGCTGGTCTGTAGACTTAGTCTAAAATCAGCAGTCTGGCCATAGACTTAGGAGTCTGGCTGGTCTGTAGACTTAGGAGTCTGGCTGGTCTGTAGACTTAGTCTAAAATCAGCAGTCTGGCCATAGACTTAGGAGTCTGGCTGGTCTGTAGACTTAGGAGTCTGGCTGGTCTGTAGACTTAGTCTAATCAGCAGTCTGGCCATAGACTTAGGAGTCTGGCTGGTCTGTAGACTTAGGAGTCTGGCTGGTCTGTAGACTTAGTCTAAAATCAGCAGTCTGGCCATAGACTTAGGAGTCTGGCTGGTCTGTAGACTTAGGAGTCTGGCTGGTCTGTAGACTTAGTCTAATCAGCAGTCTGGCCATAGACTTAGGAGTCTGGCTGGTCTGTAGACTTAGGAGTCTGGCTGGTCTGTACACTTAGATTAATCAGCAGTCTGGCCATAGACTTAGGAGTCTGGCTGGTCTGTAGACTTAGTCTAATCAGCAGTCTGGCCATAGACTTAGGAGTCTGGCTGGTCTGTAGACTTAGGAGTCTGGCTGGTCTGTACACTTAGATTAATCAGCAGTCTGGCCATAGACTTAGGAGTCTGGCTGGTCTGTAGACTTAGTCTAATCAGCAGTCTGGCCATAGACTTAGGAGTCTGGCTGGTCTGTAGACTTAGTCTAATCAGCAGTCTGGCCATAGACTTAGGAGTCTGGCTGGTCTGTAGACTTAGTTTAATCAGCAGTCTGGCCATAGACTTAGGAGTCTGGCTGGTCTGTAGACTTAGTCTAATCAGCAGTCTGGCCATAGACTTAGGAGTCTGGCTGGTCTGTAGACTTAGTCTAATCAGCAGTCTGGCCATAGACTTAGGAGTCTGGCTGGTCTGTAGACTTAGTTTAATCAGCAGTCTGGCCATAGACTTAGGAGTCTGGCTGGTCTGTAGACTTAGGAGTCTGGCTGGTCTGTAGACTTAGGAGTCTGGCTGGTCTGTAGACTTAGTTTAATCAGCAGTCTGGCCATAGACTTAGGAGTCTGGCTGGTCTGTAGACTTAGTCTAAAATCAGCAGTCTGGCCATAGACTTAGGAGTCTGGCTGGTCTGTAGACTTAGGAGTCTGGCTGGTCTGTAGACTTAGTCTAAAATCAGCAGTCTGGCCATAGACTTAGGAGTCTGGCTGGTCTGTAGACTTAGGAGTCTGGCTGGTCTGTAGACTTAGTCTAATCAGCAGTCTGGCCATAGACTTAGGAGTCTGGCTGGTCTGTAGACTTAGGAGTCTGGCTGGTCTGTAGACTTAGTCTAAAATCAGCAGTCTGGCCATAGACTTAGGAGTCTGGCTGGTCTGTAGACTTAGGAGTCTGGCTGGTCTGTAGACTTAGTCTAATCAGCAGTCTGGCCATAGACTTAGGAGTCTGGCTGGTCTGTAGACTTAGGAGTCTGGCTGGTCTGTACACTTAGATTAATCAGCAGTCTGGCCATAGACTTAGGAGTCTGGCTGGTCTGTAGACTTAGTCTAATCAGCAGTCTGGCCATAGACTTAGGAGTCTGGCTGGTCTGTAGACTTAGGAGTCTGGCTGGTCTGTACACTTAGATTAATCAGCAGTCTGGCCATAGACTTAGGAGTCTGGCTGGTCTGTAGACTTAGTCTAATCAGCAGTCTGGCCATAGACTTAGGAGTCTGGCTGGTCTGTAGACTTAGTCTAATCAGCAGTCTGGCCATAGACTTAGGAGTCTGGCTGGTCTGTAGACTTAGTCTAATCAGCAGTCTGGCCATAGACTTAGGAGTCTGGCTGGTCTGTAGACTTAGGAGTCTGGCTGGTCTGTAGACTTAGATTAATCAGCAATTGACTGTAACAGCAGTCAGTCAGCTTGAGTTGAGGCGGATGAATACAGAGACACGGACTGAGGTGAAGTGTCCCTATGTAACCGGTAACCGAGCAGAACAAGTGGAGTGGTTCGGGTCAGGACACGTCTGTGGTAGGGGGGTCTACTTAAATGGATCACGCAAATCAAATCAAATGTATTTATAGAGACCTTTTTTTGTAAAAAAAAAATATATTTTTACTTCAGCAGATGTCACACAAACCTCTGTTTCTCCTGTCCTGTCACCCCCTAACAACACCCTCTGTTTCTCCTGTCCTGTCACCCCCTAACAACACCGTAGGACCTCTGTTTCTCCTGTCCTGTCACCCCCTAACAACACCCTCTGTTTCTCCTGTCCTGTCACCCCCTAACAACACCCTCTGTTTCTCCTGTCCTGTCACCCCCCTAACAACACCGTAGTACCTCTGTTTCTCCTGTCCTGTCACCCCCCTAACAACACCCTCTGTTTCTCCTGTCCTGTCACCCCCCTAACAACACCGTAGTACCTCTGTTTCTCCTGTCCTGTCACCCCCTAACAACACCCTCTGTTTCTCCTGTCCTGTCACCCCCCTAACAACACCGTAGGACCTCTGTTTCTCCTGTCCTGTCACCCCCTAACAACACCGTAGTACCTCTGTTTCTCCTGTCCTGTCACCCCCTAACAACACCCTCTGTTTCTCCTGTCCTGTCACCCCCTAACAACACCCTCTGTTTCTCCTGTCCTGTCACCCCCTAACAACACCCTCTGTTTCTCCTGTCCTGTCACCCCCCTAACAACACCGTAGTGCCTCTGTTTCTCCTGTCCTGTCACCCCCTAACAACACCCTCTGTTTCTCCTGTCCTGTCACCCCCTAACAACACCGTAGTACCTCTGTTTCTCCTGTCCTGTCACCCCCTAACAACACCCTCTGTTTCTCCTGTCCTGTCACCCCCTAACAACACCCTCTGTTTCTCCTGTCCTGTCACCCCCTAACAACACCGTAGTACCTCTGTTTCTCCTGTCCTGTCACCCCCCTAACAACACCGTAGTACCTCTGTTTCTCCTGTCCTGTCACCCCCCTAACAACACCGTAGTACCTCTGTTTCTCCTGTCCTGTCACCCCCCTAACAACACCGTAGTACCTCTGTTTCTCCTGTCCTGTCACCCCCTAACAACACCGTAGTACCTCTGTTTCTCCTGTCCTGTCACCCCCTAACAACACCGTAGTACCTCTGTTTCTCCTGTCCTGTCACCCCCTAACAACACCGTAGTACCTCTGTTTCTCCTGTCCTGTCACCCCCTAACAACACCCTCTGTTTCTCCTGTCACCCCCCTAACAACACCGTAGTACCTCTGTTTCTCCTGTCCTGTCACCCCCTAACAACACCCTCTGTTTCTCCTGTCCTGTCACCCCCCTAACAACACCCTCTGTTTCTCCTGTCCTGTCACCCCCTAACAACACCCTCTGTTTCTCCTGTCCTGTCACCCCCTAACAACACCGTAGTACCTCTGTTTCTCCTGTCCTGTCACCCCCCTAACAACACCCTCTGTTTCTCCTGTCCTGTCACCCCCTAACAACACCCTCTGTTTCTCCTGTCCTGTCACCCCCCTAACAACACCCTCTGTTTCTCCTGTCCTGTCACCCCCTAACAACACCGTAGTACCTCTGTTTCTCCTGTCCTGTCACCCCCTAACAACACCCTCTGTTTCTCCTGTCCTGTCACCCCCCTAACAACACCGTAGTACCTCTGTTTCTCCTGTCCTGTCACCCCCTAACAACACCGTAGTACCTCTGTTTCTCCTCTCTCGTCCCTCTCCTTTCTCAGTAGTCTGTTTCCAATTCTCCACTAATTATTTATCCGGTCTTGTTTTCCCTACCAGCAGGAAAGACCCGGCTTCCCTCAGAATTCCATGCCAGTTTAGAAATTGGATCAAGCGTCCCGCCAGAGGCCTTTGTGTGTTCAGCTTCCTGCCTGTCAAAATAAGAGTCGTTTATTTATCCGTTGAGGTGGTTTACAGAGGAGACCTTCTGTTGGTTAACCTGCCTGCCAGTCCTGATACAGTATGTTGGTTAACCTGCCTGCCAGTCCAGATACAGTATGTTGGTTAACCTGCCTGCCAGTCCAGATACAGTATGTTGGTTAACCTGCCTGCCAGTCCAGATACAGTATGTTGGTTAACCTGCCTGCCAGTCCAGATACAGTATGTTGGTTAACCTGCCTGTCAGTCCAGATACAGTATGTTGGTTAACCTGCCTGCCAGTCCAGATACAGTATGTTGGTTAACCTGCCTGTCAGTCCAGATACAGTATGTTGGTTAACCTGCCTGCCAGTCCAGATACAGTATGTTGGTTAACCTGCCTGCCAGTCCAGATACAGTATGTTGGTTAACCTGCCTGTCAGTCCAGATACAGTATGTTGGTTAACCTGCCTGTCTAACTTTTCACTGCTGTCTGCCTGCCAGTCCAGATACAGTATGTTGGTTAACCAGCCTGCCAGTCCAGATACAGTATGTTGGTTAACCTGCCTGTCAGTCCAGATACAGTATGTTGGTTAAACTGCCTGCCAGTCCAGATACAGTATGTTGGTTAACCTGCCTGTCAGTCCAGATACAGTATGTTGGTTAACCTGCCTGTCAGTCCAGATACAGTATGTTGGTTAACCTGCCTGCCAGTCCAGATACAGTATGTTGGTTAACCTGCCTGTCAGTCCAGATACAGTATGTTGGTTAACCTGCCTGCCAGTCCAGATACAGTATGTTGGTTAACCTGCCTGCCAGTCCAGATACAGTATGTTGGTTAACCTGCCTGCCAGTCCAGATACAGTATGTTGGTTAACCTGCCTGCCAGTCCAGATACAGTATGTTGGTTAACCTGCCTGCCAGTCCAGATACAGTATGTTGGTTAACCTGCCTGCCAGTCCAGATACAGTATGTTGGTTAACCTGCCTGTCTAACTTTTCACTGCTGTCTGCCTGCCAGTCCAGATACAGTATGTTGGTTAACCTGCCTGCCAGTCCAGATACAGTATGTTGGTTAACCTGCCTGTCTAACTTTTCACTGCTGTCTGCCTGCCAGTCCAGATACAGTATGTTGGTTAACCTGCCTGCCACTCCTGATACAGTATGTTGGTTAACCTGCCTGTCAGTCCAGATACAGTATGTTGGTTAACCTGCCTGCCAGTCCAGATACAGTATGTTGGTTAACCTGCCTGCCAGTCCAGATACAGTATGTTGGTTAACCTGCCTGCCAGTCCAGATACAGTATGTTGGTTAACCTGCCTGCCAGTCCAGATACAGTATGTTGGTTAACCTGCCTGTCAGTCCAGATACAGTATGTTGGTTAACCTGCCTGCCAGTCCAGATACAGTATGTTTGTTAACCTGCCTGCCAGTCCAGATACAGTATGTTGGTTAACCTGCCTGCCAGTCCAGATACAGTATGTTGGTTAACCTGCCTGCCAGTCCAGATACAGTATGTTGGTTAAACCTTCTTCAGGATCGGTGGTTCCCCCCCTGCGGGACGGTTGAGCTAACGTAGGCTAATGCGATTAGC
Source organism: Salmo salar (assembly GCF_965601325.2). NCBI lineage: Eukaryota > Metazoa > Chordata > Actinopteri > Salmoniformes > Salmonidae > Salmo > Salmo salar. The sequence goes on from NC_138297.1 coordinate 75,610,609, forward strand.
ATGAGGTTGTAAGTAACAGGAACATTTCCCAGGACATAGACATATCTGATATGGGCAGAAAGCTTAAATTATTGTTAATCTAACTGCACTGTCCAATTTACAGTAGCTATTACAGTGAAATAATACCATGCTATTGTTTGAGGAGAGTGCACAATTTTGAACATGAAAAGTTATTAATAAACAAATTAGGCACATTTGGGTAGTCTTGATCCAACATTTTGAACAGAAATACAATGGTTCATTGGATCAGTTAAAACTTTGCAAATACACTGATGCCATCTAGTGGCCAAAATCTAAATTGCACCTGGGCTGGAATAATACATTATGGCTTTTCTCTTGCATTTCAATGATGATGGAACAAACAAAAAAATACAAAAAAAAACATTTTTTTCTTTGTATTATCTTTTACCAGATCTATTGTGTTATATTCTCCTACAATCCTTTCACATTTCCATAAACTTCAACGTGTTTCCTTTCAAATGGTACCAAGAATATTAATATCCTTGCTTCAGGGCCTGAGATACAGGCAGTTAGATTTGGGTTTTGTCATTTTAGGGTCGAAAATTTAAAAAAGAAAAAGGGGCGGATCTTTAAGAGGAACAATTTAGCCTTGAGGGGATGGTCAGGGGATGGTCAGGGGATGGTCAGGGGATGGTCAGGGGATGGTCAGTGGATGGTCAGGGGATGGCCAGTGGGATGGTCAGGGGATGGTCAGGGGATGGCCAGGGGATGGTCAGGGGATGGTCAGGGGATGGTCAGGGGATGGCCAGTGGGATGGTCAGGGGATGGTCAGGGGATGGCCAGGGGATGGTCAGGGGATGGTCACTGGGATGGCCAGGGGATGGTCAGGGGATGGCCAGGGGATGGTCAGGGGATGGCCAGGGGATGGCCAGGGGATGGCCAGGGGATGGCCAGGGGATGGTCAGGGGATGGCCAGGGGATGGTCAGGGGATAATCAGGGGATGGCCAGGGGATGGCTAGGGGATGGTCAGGGGATGGTCAGGGGATGGCCAGGGGATGGTCAGGGGATGGTCAGGGGATGGCCAGGGGATGGTCAGCGGATGGTCAGTGGGATGGTCAGGGGATGGTCAGGGGATGGCCAGGGGATGGTCAGGGGATGGCCAGGGGATGGTCAGGGGATGGTCAGGGGATGGTCAGGGGATGGTCAGTGGATGGTCAGGGGATGGCCAGTGGGATGGTCAGGGGATGGTCAGGGGATGGCCAGGGGATGGCCAGGGGATGGTCAGGGGATGGTCAGGGGATGGCCAGGGGATGGCCAGGGGATGGTCAGGGGATGGCCAGGGGATGGTCAGGGGATGGCCAGGGGATGGCCAGGGGATGGTCAGGGGATGGCCAGGGGATGGTCAGGGGATGGCCAGGGGATGGTCAGGGGATGGCCAGGGGATGGTTAGTGGATGGCCAGGGGATGGCCAGGGGATGGTCAGGGGATGGTCAGGGGATGGCCAGGGGATGGTCAGGGGATGGTCAGGGGATGGTCAGGGGATGGTCAGGGGATGGCCAGGGGATGGTCAGGGGATGGTCAGGGGATGGCCAGGGGATGGCCAGGGGATGGTCAGGGGATGGTCAGGGGATGGTCAGGGGATGGTCAGGGGATGGCCAGGGGATGGCCAGGGGATGGCCAGGGGATGGCCAGGGGATGGTCAGGGGATGGCCAGGGGATGGTCAGGGGATGGTCAGTGGATGGCCAGGGGATGGTCAGGGGATGGCCAGGGGATGGCCAGGGGATGGTCAGGGGATGGTCAGGGGATGGCCAGGGGATGGCCAGGGGATGGTCAGGGGATGGCCAGGGGATGGTCAGGGGATGGCCAGGGGATGGTCAGGGGATGGTCAGGGGATGGCCAGGGGATGGTCAGGGGATGGCCAGGGGATGGTCAGGGGATGGCCAGGGGATGGTCAGGGGATGGTCAGGGGATGGCCAGGGGATGGTCATGGGATGGTCAGGGGATGGTTAGTGGATGGCCAGGGGATGGCCAGGGGATGGTCAGTGGATGGTCAGGGGATGGTCAGGGGATGGTCAGGGGATGGCCAGGGGATGGTCAGGGGGATGGCCAGGGGGATGGTCAGGGGGATGGTCAGGGGATGGTCAGGGGGATGGTCAGGGGATGGTCAGGGGGGTGGTCAGGGGATGGTCAGGGGATGGTCAGGGGGATGGTCAGGGGATGGTCAGGGGGATGGCCAGGGGGATGGTCAGGGGATGGCCAGGGGATGGCCAGGGGATGGTCAGGGGGCTGGAACATAATTACAAAGAATTTATAGACTGCTAATTGACCCGCAAAAATGCCCAAACAGACTAAAACATAATAATTTCAAACCTTGTTTACATTTGTATACGACCACATTGTCACGGTCGTCGAAATGAGTAGACCAGAGAGTTCCACATGTTTATTAGATGAAACTGACAGAAAACAATAACGCGCAAAACGAAACGTGAAGCTAATATAGAGAGGCAACTAGACAAGATCCCACAAAAAACCCAGTGGGAAAAAAGGGGCTGCCTAAATATGATCCCCAATCGGAGACAACGATAGACAAGCTGCCTCTGATTGAGAACCATACTCGGCCAAACATAGAAATACAGCAAACTAGATTACCCACCCTAGTCACACCCTGACCGAACCAAAATAGAGAATAGAAAGATTCTCTAACGTCAGGTCGTGATACTCGTGTACAGTATCTCTCTGTTCTGTGTGGGAATACTGTAGAACACATTCCTAAAATGAACTAATGAAACTTGGGGTGGTCAAATAAAATCAGTTGCGTGCCACCAGTTGGGGAACTCTGTACAAGGCAGACTGTAATGAGAGAGAGAGAGGTGGTACTTTGTCTTTGGGAACTATGTGAGTGTTCCCTTACCATCGCTGGTCACTAGGAGTTCTCTCTCTCTCAGGTTACCATCGCTGGTCACTAGGAGTTCTCTCTCTCTCAGGTTACCATCGCTGGTCTCTAGGAGTTCTCTCTCTCTCTCTCAGGTTACCATCGCTGGTCTCTAGGAGTTCTCTCTCTCTCTCTCAGGTTACCATCGCTGGTCACTAGGAGTTCTCTCTCTCTCTCTCAGGTTACCATCGCTGGTCTCTAGGAGTTCTCTCTCTCTCTCTCAGGTTACCATCGCTGGTCTCTAGGAGTTCTCTCTCTCTCTCTCAGGTTACCATCGCTGGTCTCTAGGAGTTCTCTCTCTCTCAGGTTACCATCGCTGGTCTCTAGGAGTTCTCTCTCTCTCAGGTTACCATCGCTGGTCTCTAGGAGTTCTCTCTCTCTCTCTCAGGTTACCATCGCTGGTCTCTAGGAGTTCTCTCTCTCTCTCTCAGGTTACCATCGCTGGTCTCTAGGAGTTCTCTCTCTCTCTCAGGTTACCATCGCTGGTCTCTAGGAGTTCTCTCTCTCTCTCTCAGGTTACCATCGCTGGTCTCTAGGAGTTCTCTCTCTCTCTCTCTCAGGTTACCATCGCTGGTCTCTAGGAGTTCTCTCTCTCTCTCAGGTTACCATCGCTGGTCTCTAGGAGTTCTCTCTCTCTCTCTCAGGTTACCATCGCTGGTCTCTAGGAGTTCTCTCTCTCTCAGGTTACCATCGCTGGTCTCTAGGAGTTCTCTCTCTCTCTCTCAGGTTACCATCGCTGGTCTCTAGGAGTTCTCTCTCTCTCTCTCAGGTTACCATCGCTGGTCTCTAGGAGTTCTCTCTCTCTCAGGTTACCATCGCTGGTCTCTAGGAGTTCTCTCTCTCTCTCTCAGGTTACCATCGCTGGTCTATAGGAGTTCTCTCTCTCTCAGGTTACCATCGCTGGTCTCTAGGAGTTCTCTCTCTCTCTCAGGTTACCATCGCTGGTCTCTAGGAGTTCTCTCTCTCTCTCAGGTTACCATCGCTGGTCTCTAGGAGTTCTCTCTCTCTCTCAGGTTACCATCGCTGGTCTCTAGGAGTTCTCTCTCTCTCTCTCAGGTTACCATCGCTGGTCTCTAGGAGTTCTCTCTCTCTCTCAGGTTACCATCGCTGGTCTCTAGGAGTTCTCTCTCTCTCTCTCAGGTTACCATCGCTGGTCTCTAGGAGTTCTCTCTCTCTCTCTCAGGTTACCATCGCTGGTCTCTAGGAGTTCTCTCTCTCTCTCTCAGGTTACCATCGCTGGTCTCTAGGAGTTCTCTCTCTCTCTCTCAGGTTACCATCGCTGGTCTCTAGGAGTTCTCTCTCTCTCTCTCAGGTTACCATCGCTGGTCTCTAGGAGTTCTCTCTCTCTCTCAGGTTACCATCGCTGGTCTCTAGGAGTTCTCTCTCTCTCTCTCAGGTTACCATCGCTGGTCTCTAGGAGTTCTCTCTCTCTCTCAGGTTACCATCGCTGGTCTCTAGGAGTTCTCTCTCTCTCTCAGGTTACCATCGCTGGTCTCTAGGAGTTCTCTCTCTCTCTCTCAGGTTACCATCGCTGGTCTCTAGGAGTTCTCTCTCTCTCTCAGGTTACCATCGCTGGTCTCTAGGAGTTCTCTCTCTCTCTCTCAGGTTACCATCGCTGGTCTCTAGGAGTTCTCTCTCTCTCTCTCAGGTTACCATCGCTGGTCTATAGGAGTTCTCTCTCTCTCTCTCAGGTTACCATCGCTGGTCTCTAGGAGTTCTCTCTCTCTCTCTCAGGTTACCATCGCTGGTCTCTAGGAGTTCTCTCTCTCTCTCTCAGGTTACCATCGCTGGTCTCTAGGAGTTCTCTCTCTCTCTCTCAGGTTACCATCGCTGGTCTCTAGGAGTTCTCTCTCTCTCTCTCAGGTTACCATCGCTGGTCTCTAGGAGTTCTCTCTCTCTCAGGTTACCATCGCTGGTCTCTAGGAGTTCTCTCTCTCTCTCTCAGGTTACCATCGCTGGTCTCTAGGAGTTCTCTCTCTCTCTCTCAGGTTACCATCGCTGGTCTCTAGGAGTTCTCTCTCTCTCTCTCAGGTTACCATCGCTGGTCTCTAGGAGTTCTCTCTCTCTCTCTCAGGTTACCATCGCTGGTCTCTAGGAGTTCTCTCTCTCTCTCAGGTTACCATCGCTGGTCTCTAGGAGTTCTCTCTCTCTCTCTCAGGTTACCATCGCTGGTCTCTAGGAGTTCTCTCTCTCTCTCTCAGGTTACCATCGCTGGTCTCTAGGAGTTCTCCTCTCTCTCTCAGGTTACCATCGCTGGTCTCTAGGAGTTCTCTCTCTCTCTCTCTCTCAGGTTACCATCGCTGGTCTCTAGGAGTTCTCTCTCTCTCTCTCAGGTTACCATCGCTGGTCTCTAGGAGTTCTCTCTCTCTCTCTCAGGTTACCATCGCTGGTCTCTAGGAGTTCTCTCTCTCTCTCTCAGGTTACCATCGCTGGTCTCTAGGAGTTCTCTCTCTCTCTCTCAGGTTACCATCGCTGGTCTCTAGGAGTTCTCTCTCTCTCTCAGGTTACCATCGCTGGTCTCTAGGAGTTCTCTCTCTCTCTCTCTCAGGTTACCATCGCTGGTCTCTAGGAGTTCTCTCTCTCTCTCTCAGGTTACCATCGCTGGTCTCTAGGAGTTCTCTCTCTCTCTCCTCTCAGGTTACCATCGCTGGTCTCTAGGAGTTCTCTCTCTCTCTCTCAGGTTACCATCGCTGGTCTATAGGAGTTCTCTCTCTCTCAGGTTACCATCGCTGGTCTCTAGGAGTTCTCTCTCTCTCTCTCAGGTTACCATCGCTGGTCTCTAGGAGTTCTCTCTCTCTCTCTCAGGTTACCATCGCTGGTCTCTAGGAGTTCTCTCTCTCTCAGGTTACCATCGCTGGTCTCTAGGAGTTCTCTCTCTCTCTCAGGTTACCATCGCTGGTCACTAGGAGTTCTCTCTCTCTCTCTCAGGTTACCATCGCTGGTCTCTAGGAGTTCTCTCTCTCTCAGGTTACCATCGCTGGTCTCTAGGAGTTCTCTCTCTCTCTCTCAGGTTACCATCGCTGGTCTCTAGGAGTTCTCTCTCTCTCTCAGGTTACCATCGCTGGTCTCTAGGAGTTCTCTCTCTCTCTCAGGTTACCATCGCTGGTCTCTAGGAGTTCTCTCTCTCTCAGGTTACCATCGCTGGTCTCTAGGAGTTCTCTCTCTCTCTCAGGTTACCATCGCTGGTCTCTAGGAGTTCTCTCTCTCTCTCTCAGGTTACCATCGCTGGTCTCTAGGAGTTCTCTCTCTCTCTCTCAGGTTACCATCGCTGGTCTCTAGGAGTTCTCTCTCTCTCTCTCAGGTTACCATCGCTGGTCTCTAGGAGTTCTCTCTCTCTCTCTCAGGTTACCATCGCTGGTCTCTAGGAGTTCTCTCTCTCTCAGGTTACCATCGCTGGTCTCTAGGAGTTCTCTCTCTCTCTCAGGTTACCATCGCTGGTCTCTAGGAGTTCTCTCTCTCTCAGGTTACCATCGCTGGTCTCTAGGAGTTCTCTCTCTCTCTCTCAGGTTACCATCGCTGGTCTCTAGGAGTTCTCTCTCTCTCAGGTTACCATCGCTGGTCTCTAGGAGTTCTCTCTCTCTCTCTCAGGTTACCATCGCTGGTCTCTAGGAGTTCTCTCTCTCTCTCTCAGGTTACCATCGCTGGTCTCTAGGAGTTCTCTCTCTCTCAGGTTACCATCGCTGGTCTCTAGGAGTTCTCTCTCTCTCTCTCAGGTTACCATCGCTGGTCTCTAGGAGTTCTCTCTCTCTCTCAGGTTACCATCGCTGGTCTCTAGGAGTTCTCTCTCTCTCTCTCAGGTTACCATCGCTGGTCTCTAGGAGTTCTCTCTCTCTCTCTCAGGTTACCATCGCTGGTCTCTAGGAGTTCTCTCTCTCTCTCTCAGGTTACCATCGCTGGTCTCTAGGAGTCTCTCTCTCTCTCTCAGGTTACCATCGCTGGTCTCTAGGAGTTCTCTCTCTCTCTCAGGTTACCATCGCTGGTCTCTAGGAGTTCTCTCTCTCTCTCTCAGGTTACCATCGCTGGTCTCTAGGAGTTCTCTCTCTCTCTCTCAGGTTACCATCGCTGGTCTCTAGGAGTTCTCTCTCTCTCTCTCAGGTTACCATCGCTGGTCTCTAGGAGTTCTCTCTCTCTCTCAGGTTACCATCGCTGGTCTCTAGGAGTTCTCTCTCTCTCTCAGGTTACCATCGCTGGTCTCTAGGAGTTCTCTCTCTCTCTCTCAGGTTACCATCGCTGGTCTCTAGGAGTCTCTCTCTCTCTCAGGTTACCATCGCTGGTCTCTAGGAGTTCTCTCTCTCTCTCTCAGGTTACCATCGCTGGTCTCTAGGAGTTCTCTCTCTCTCTCAGGTTACCATCGCTGGTCTCTAGGAGTTCTCTCTCTCTCAGGTTACCATCGCTGGTCTCTAGGAGTTCTCTCTCTCTCTCAGGTTACCATCGCTGGTCTCTAGGAGTTCTCTCTCTCTCTCAGGTTACCATCGCTGGTCTCTAGGAGTTCTCTCTCTCTCTCTCAGGTTACCATCGCTGGTCTCTAGGAGTTCTCTCTCTCTCTCTCAGGTTACCATCGCTGGTCTCTAGGAGTTCTCTCTCTCTCTCAGGTTACCATCGCTGGTCTCTAGGAGTTCTCTCTCTCTCTCAGGTTACCATCGCTGGTCTCTAGGAGTTCTCTCTCTCTCAGGTTACCATCGCTGGTCTCTAGGAGTTCTCTCTCTCTCTCAGGTTACCATCGCTGGTCTCTAGGAGTTCTCTCTCTCTCTCTCAGGTTACCATCGCTGGTCTCTAGGAGTTCTCTCTCTCTCAGGTTACCATCGCTGGTCTCTAGGAGTTCTCTCTCTCTCTCTCAGGTTACCATCGCTGGTCTCTAGGAGTTCTCTCTCTCTCTCAGGTTACCATCGCTGGTCTCTAGGAGTTCTCTCTCTCTCTCTCAGGTTACCATCGCTGGTCTCTAGGAGTTCTCTCTCTCTCCTCTCAGGTTACCATCGCTGGTCTCTAGGAGTTCTCTCTCTCTCTCTCAGGTTACCATCGCTGGTCTATAGGAGTTCTCTCTCTCTCTCTCAGGTTACCATCGCTGGTCTCTAGGAGTTCTCTCTCTCTCTCTCAGGTTACCATCGCTGGTCTCTAGGAGTTCTCTCTCTCTCTCTCAGGTTACCATCGCTGGTCTCTAGGAGTTCTCTCTCTCTCTCTCAGGTTACCATCGCTGGTCTCTAGGAGTTCTCTCTCTCTCAGGTTACCATCGCTGGTCTCTAGGAGTTCTCTCTCTCTCTCTCAGGTTACCATCGCTGGTCTCTAGGAGTTCTCTCTCTCTCTCTCAGGTTACCATCGCTGGTCTCTAGGAGTTCTCTCTCTCTCTCAGGTTACCATCGCTGGTCTCTAGGAGTTCTCTCTCTCTCTCCTCTCAGGTTACCATCGCTGGTCTCTAGGAGTTCTCTCTCTCTCAGGTTACCATCGCTGGTCTCTAGGAGTTCTCTCTCTCTCTCAGGTTACCATCGCTGGTCTCTAGGAGTTCTCTCTCTCTCTCAGGTTACCATCGCTGGTCTCTAGGAGTTCTCTCTCTCTCTCAGGTTACCATCGCTGGTCTCTAGGAGTTCTCTCTCTCTCTCTCAGGTTACCATCGCTGGTCTCTAGGAGTTCTCTCTCTCTCTCAGGTTACCATCGCTGGTCTCTAGGAGTTCTCCTCTCTCTCTCAGGTTACCATCGCTGGTCTCTAGGAGTTCTCTCTCTCTCAGGTTACCATCGCTGGTCTATAGGAGTTCTCTCTCTCTCAGGTTACCATCGCTGGTCTCTAGGAGTTCTCTCTCTCTCTCTCAGGTTACCATCGCTGGTCTCTAGGAGTTCTCTCTCTCTCTCTCAGGTTACCATCGCTGGTCTCTAGGAGTTCTCTCTCTCTCTCTCAGGTTACCATCGCTGGTCTCTAGGAGTTCTCCTCTCTCTCTCAGGTTACCATCGCTGGTCTCTAGGAGTTCTCTCTCTCTCTCAGGTTACCATCGCTGGTCTCTAGGAGTTCTCTCTCTCTCTCAGGTTACCATCGCTGGTCTCTAGGAGTTCTCTCTCTCTCTCTCTCAGGTTACCATCGCTGGTCTCTAGGAGTTCTCTCTCTCTCTCAGGTTACCATCGCTGGTCTCTAGGAGTTCTCTCTCTCTCTCAGGTTACCATCGCTGGTCTCTAGGAGTTCTCTCTCTCTCTCTCAGGTTACCATCGCTGGTCTCTAGGAGTTCTCTCTCTCTCAGGTTACCATCGCTGGTCTCTAGGAGTTCTCTCTCTCTCTCTCAGGTTACCATCGCTGGTCTCTAGGAGTTCTCTCTCTCTCTCAGGTTACCATCGCTGGTCTCTAGGAGTTCTCTCTCTCCTCTCAGGTTACCATCGCTGGTCTCTAGGAGTTCTCTCTCTCTCTCAGGTTACCATCGCTGGTCTCTAGGAGTTCTCTCTCTCTCAGGTTACCATCGCTGGTCTCTAGGAGTTCTCTCTCTCTCAGGTTACCATCGCTGGTCTCTAGGAGTTCTCTCTCTCTCTCTCAGGTTACCATCGCTGGTCTCTAGGAGTTCTCTCTCTCTCTCTCAGGTTACCATCGCTGGTCTCTAGGAGTTCTCTCTCTCTCTCAGGTTACCATCGCTGGTCTCTAGGAGTTCTCTCTCTCTCTCTCAGGTTACCATCGCTGGTCTCTAGGAGTTCTCTCTCTCTCTCAGGTTACCATCGCTGGTCTCTAGGAGTTCTCTCTCTCTCAGGTTACCATCGCTGGTCTCTAGGAGTTCTCTCTCTCTCAGGTTACCATCGCTGGTCTCTAGGAGTTCTCTCTCTCTCTCAGGTTACCATCGCTGGTCTCTAGGAGTTCTCTCTCTCTCTCTCAGGTTACCATCGCTGGTCTCTAGGAGTTCTCTCTCTCTCTCAGGTTACCATCGCTGGTCTCTAGGAGTTCTCTCTCTCTCTCTCAGGTTACCATCGCTGGTCTCTAGGAGTTCTCTCTCTCTCTCTCAGGTTACCATCGCTGGTCTCTAGGAGTTCTCTCTCTCTCTCTCAGGTTACCATCGCTGGTCTCTAGGAGTTCTCTCTCTCTCTCTCAGGTTACCATCGCTGGTCTCTAGGAGTTCTCTCTCTCTCTCTCAGGTTACCATCGCTGGTCTCTAGGAGTTCTCTCTCTCTCTCTCAGGTTACCATCGCTGGTCTCTAGGAGTTCTCTCTCTCTCTCAGGTTACCATCGCTGGTCTCTAGGAGTCTCTCTCTCTCTCTCAGGTTACCATCGCTGGTCTCTAGGAGTTCTCTCTCTCTCTCTCAGGTTACCATCGCTGGTCTCTAGGAGTTCTCTCTCTCTCAGGTTACCATCGCTGGTCTCTAGGAGTTCTCTCTCTCTCTCAGGTTACCATCGCTGGTCTCTAGGAGTCTCTCTCTCTCTCTCAGGTTACCATCGCTGGTCTCTAGGAGTTCTCTCTCTCTCTCAGGTTACCATCGCTGGTCTCTAGGAGTTCTCTCTCTCTCTCAGGTTACCATCGCTGGTCTCTAGGAGTTCTCTCTCTCTCTCTCAGGTTACCATCGCTGGTCTCTAGGAGTTCTCTCTCTCTCAGGTTACCATCGCTGGTCTCTAGGAGTTCTCTCTCTCTCTCAGGTTACCATCGCTGGTCTCTAGGAGTTCTCTCTCTCTCTCTCAGGTTACCATCGCTGGTCTCTAGGAGTTCTCTCTCTCTCAGGTTACCATCGCTGGTCTCTAGGAGTTCTCTCTCTCTCTCTCAGGTTACCATCGCTGGTCTCTAGGAGTTCTCTCTCTCTCTCAGGTTACCATCGCTGGTCTCTAGGAGTTCTCTCTCTCTCTCAGGTTACCATCGCTGGTCTCTAGGAGTTCTCTCTCTCTCTCTCAGGTTACCATCGCTGGTCTCTAGGAGTTCTCTCTCTCTCTCAGGTTACCATCGCTGGTCTCTAGGAGTTCTCTCTCTCTCTCAGGTTACCATCGCTGGTCTCTAGGAGTTCTCTCTCTCTCTCAGGTTACCATCGCTGGTCTCTAGGAGTTCTCTCTCTCTCTCAGGTTACCATCGCTGGTCTCTAGGAGTTCTCTCTCTCTCTCAGGTTACCATCGCTGGTCTCTAGGAGTTCTCTCTCTCTCTCTCAGGTTACCATCGCTGGTCTCTAGGAGTTCTCTCTCTCTCTCAGGTTACCATCGCTGGTCTCTAGGAGTTCTCTCTCTCTCTCTCAGGTTACCATCGCTGGTCTCTAGGAGTTCTCTCCTCTCTCTCAGGTTACCATCGCTGGTCTCTAGGAGTTCTCTCTCTCTCTCTCAGGTTACCATCGCTGGTCTCTAGGAGTTCTCTCTCTCTCTCTCAGGTTACCATCGCTGGTCTCTAGGAGTTCTCTCTCTCTCTCTCAGGTTACCATCGCTGGTCTCTAGGAGTTCTCTCTCTCTCTCTCAGGTTACCATCGCTGGTCTCTAGGAGTTCTCTCTCTCTCTCTCAGGTTACCATCGCTGGTCTCTAGGAGTTCTCTCTCTCTCTCTCAGGTTACCATCGCTGGTCTCTAGGAGTTCTCTCTCTCTCTCTCAGGTTACCATCGCTGGTCTCTAGGAGTTCTCTCTCTCTCTCTCAGGTTACCATCGCTGGTCTCTAGGAGTTCTCTCTCTCTCTCAGGTTACCATCGCTGGTCTCTAGGAGTTCTCTCTCTCTCTCTCAGGTTACCATCGCTGGTCTCTAGGAGTTCTCTCTCTCCTCTCAGGTTACCATCGCTGGTCTCTAGGAGTTCTCTCTCTCCTCTCAGGTTACCATCGCTGGTCTCTAGGAGTTCTCTCTCTCTCTCAGGTTACCATCGCTGGTCTCTAGGAGTTCTCTCTCTCTCTCTCAGGTTACCATCGCTGGTCTCTAGGAGTCTCTCTCTCTCTCTCAGGTTACCATCGCTGGTCTCTAGGAGTTCTCTCTCTCTCTCAGGTTACCATCGCTGGTCTCTAGGAGTTCTCTCTCTCTCTCTCAGGTTACCATCGCTGGTCTCTAGGAGTTCTCTCTCTCTCTCAGGTTACCATCGCTGGTCTCTAGGAGTTCTCTCTCTCTCTCTCAGGTTACCATCGCTGGTCTCTAGGAGTTCTCTCTCTCTCTCTCAGGTTACCATCGCTGGTCTCTAGGAGTTCTCTCTCTCTCTCAGGTTACCATCGCTGGTCTCTAGGAGTTCTCTCTCTCTCTCTCAGGTTACCATCGCTGGTCTCTAGGAGTCTCTCTCTCTCTCTCAGGTTACCATCGCTGGTCTCTAGGAGTTCTCTCTCTCTCTCTCAGGTTACCATCGCTGGTCTCTAGGAGTTCTCTCTCTCTCTCTCAGGTTACCATCGCTGGTCTCTAGGAGTTCTCTCTCTCTCTCTCAGGTTACCATCGCTGGTCTCTAGGAGTTCTCTCTCTCTCTCTCAGGTTACCATCGCTGGTCTCTAGGAGTTCTCTCTCTCTCTCTCAGGTTACCATCGCTGGTCTCTAGGAGTTCTCTCTCTCTCTCTCAGGTTACCATCGCTGGTCTCTAGGAGTCTCTCTCTCTCTCTCAGGTTACCATCGCTGGTCTCTAGGAGTTCTCTCTCTCCTCTCAGGTTACCATCGCTGGTCTCTAGGAGTTCTCTCTCTCTCTCAGGTTACCATCGCTGGTCTCTAGGAGTTCTCTCTCTCTCTCTCAGGTTACCATCGCTGGTCTCTAGGAGTTCTCTCTCTCTCTCTCAGGTTACCATCGCTGGTCTCTAGGAGTTCTCTCTCTCTCTCAGGTTACCATCGCTGGTCTCTAGGAGTTCTCTCTCTCTCTCAGGTTACCATCGCTGGTCTCTAGGAGTTCTCTCTCTCTCTCAGGTTACCATCGCTGGTCTCTAGGAGTTCTCTCTCTCTCTCTCAGGTTACCATCGCTGGTCTCTAGGAGTTCTCTCTCTCTCTCAGGTTACCATCGCTGGTCTCTAGGAGTTCTCTCTCTCTCAGGTTACCATCGCTGGTCTCTAGGAGTTCTCTCTCTCTCTCAGGTTACCATCGCTGGTCTCTAGGAGTTCTCTCTCTCTCTCTCAGGTTACCATCGCTGGTCTCTAGGAGTTCTCTCTCTCTCTCTCAGGTTACCATCGCTGGTCTCTAGGAGTTCTCTCTCTCTCTCTCAGGTTACCATCGCTGGTCTCTAGGAGTCTCTCTCTCTCTCTCAGGTTACCATCGCTGGTCTCTAGGAGTTCTCTCTCTCTCTCTCAGGTTACCATCGCTGGTCTCTAGGAGTTCTCTCTCTCTCTCTCAGGTTACCATCGCTGGTCTCTAGGAGTTCTCTCTCTCTCTCTCAGGTTACCATCGCTGGTCTCTAGGAGTTCTCTCTCTCTCTCAGGTTACCATCGCTGGTCTCTAGGAGTTCTCTCTCTCTCTCTCAGGTTACCATCGCTGGTCTCTAGGAGTTCTCTCTCTCTCTCAGGTTACCATCGCTGGTCTCTAGGAGTTCTCTCTCTCTCTCTCAGGTTACCATCGCTGGTCTCTAGGAGTTCTCTCTCTCTCTCTCAGGTTACCATCGCTGGTCTCTAGGAGTTCTCTCTCTCTCTCAGGTTACCATCGCTGGTCTCTAGGAGTTCTCTCTCTCTCTCAGGTTACCATCGCTGGTCTCTAGGAGTTCTCTCTCTCTCTCAGGTTACCATCGCTGGTCTCTAGGAGTTCTCTCTCTCTCTCTCAGGTTACCATCGCTGGTCTCTAGGAGTTCTCTCTCTCTCTCTCAGGTTACCATCGCTGGTCTCTAGGAGTTCTCTCTCTCTCTCAGGTTACCATCGCTGGTCTCTAGGAGTTCTCTCTCTCTCTCAGGTTACCATCGCTGGTCTCTAGGAGTTCTCTCTCTCTCAGGTTACCATCGCTGGTCTCTAGGAGTTCTCTCTCTCTCTCTCAGGTTACCATCGCTGGTCTCTAGGAGTCTCTCTCTCTCTCAGGTTACCATCGCTGGTCTCTAGGAGTTCTCTCTCTCTCTCAGGTTACCATCGCTGGTCTCTAGGAGTTCTCTCTCTCTCTCAGGTTACCATCGCTGGTCTCTAGGAGTTCTCTCTCTCTCTCTCAGGTTACCATCGCTGGTCTCTAGGAGTTCTCTCTCTCTCTCTCAGGTTACCATCGCTGGTCTCTAGGAGTTCTCTCTCTCTCTCAGGTTACCATCGCTGGTCTCTAGGAGTTCTCTCTCTCTCTCTCAGGTTACCATCGCTGGTCTCTAGGAGTTCTCTCTCTCTCTCAGGTTACCATCGCTGGTCTCTAGGAGTTCTCTCTCTCTCTCTCAGGTTACCATCGCTGGTCTCTAGGAGTTCTCTCTCTCTCTCTCAGGTTACCATCGCTGGTCTCTAGGAGTTCTCTCTCTCTCTCTCAGGTTACCATCGCTGGTCTCTAGGAGTTCTCTCTCTCTCTCTCAGGTTACCATCGCTGGTCTCTAGGAGTTCTCTCTCTCTCTCTCAGGTTACCATCGCTGGTCTCTAGGAGTTCTCTCTCTCTCAGGTTACCATCGCTGGTCTCTAGGAGTTCTCTCTCTCTCTCAGGTTACCATCGCTGGTCTCTAGGAGTTCTCTCTCTCTCTCTCAGGTTACCATCGCTGGTCTCTAGGAGTTCTCTCTCTCTCTCTCAGGTTACCATCGCTGGTCTCTAGGAGTTCTCTCTCTCTCTCAGGTTACCATCGCTGGTCTCTAGGAGTTCTCTCTCTCTCTCAGGTTACCATCGCTGGTCTCTAGGAGTTCTCTCTCTCCTCTCAGGTTACCATCGCTGGTCTCTAGGAGTTCTCTCTCTCTCTCAGGTTACCATCGCTGGTCTCTAGGAGTTCTCTCTCTCTCTCTCAGGTTACCATCGCTGGTCTCTAGGAGTTCTCTCTCTCTCTCTCAGGTTACCATCGCTGGTCTCTAGGAGTTCTCTCTCTCTCTCAGGTTACCATCGCTGGTCTCTAGGAGTTCTCTCTCTCTCTCTCAGGTTACCATCGCTGGTCTCTAGGAGTTCTCTCTCTCTCTCAGGTTACCATCGCTGGTCTCTAGGAGTTCTCTCTCTCTCTCTCAGGTTACCATCGCTGGTCTCTAGGAGTTCTCTCTCTCTCTCTCAGGTTACCATCGCTGGTCTCTAGGAGTCTCTCTCTCTCTCAGGTTACCATCGCTGGTCTCTAGGAGTCTCTCTCTCTCTCTCAGGTTACCATCGCTGGTCTCTAGGAGTTCTCTCTCTCTCTCAGGTTACCATCGCTGGTCTCTAGGAGTCTCTCTCTCTCTCTCAGGTTACCATCGCTGGTCTCTAGGAGTTCTCTCTCTCTCTCTCAGGTTACCATCGCTGGTCTCTAGGAGTTCTCTCTCTCTCTCTCAGGTTACCATCGCTGGTCTCTAGGAGTTCTCTCTCTCTCTCAGGTTACCATCGCTGGTCTCTAGGAGTTCTCTCTCTCTCTCTCAGGTTACCATCGCTGGTCTCTAGGAGTTCTCTCTCTCTCTCAGGTTACCATCGCTGGTCTCTAGGAGTTCTCTCTCTCTCTCAGGTTACCATCGCTGGTCTCTAGGAGTTCTCTCTCTCTCTCAGGTTACCATCGCTGGTCTCTAGGAGTTCTCTCTCTCTCTCAGGTTACCATCGCTGGTCTCTAGGAGTTCTCTCTCTCTCTCTCAGGTTACCATCGCTGGTCTCTAGGAGTTCTCTCTCTCTCTCTCAGGTTACCATCGCTGGTCTCTAGGAGTTCTCTCTCTCTCTCAGGTTACCATCGCTGGTCTCTAGGAGTTCTCTCTCTCTCTCTCAGGTTACCATCGCTGGTCTCTAGGAGTTCTCTCTCTCTCTCTCAGGTTACCATCGCTGGTCTCTAGGAGTTCTCTCTCTCTCTCAGGTTACCATCGCTGGTCTCTAGGAGTTCTCTCTCTCTCTCTCAGGTTACCATCGCTGGTCTCTAGGAGTTCTCTCTCTCTCAGGTTACCATCGCTGGTCTCTAGGAGTTCTCTCTCTCTCTCTCAGGTTACCATCGCTGGTCTCTAGGAGTTCTCTCTCTCTCTCTCAGGTTACCATCGCTGGTCTCTAGGAGTTCTCTCTCTCTCTCAGGTTACCATCGCTGGTCTCTAGGAGTTCTCTCTCTCTCTCTCAGGTTACCATCGCTGGTCTCTAGGAGTTCTCTCTCTCTCTCAGGTTACCATCGCTGGTCTCTAGGAGTTCTCTCTCTCTCTCTCAGGTTACCATCGCTGGTCTCTAGGAGTTCTCTCTCTCTCTCTCAGGTTACCATCGCTGGTCTCTAGGAGTTCTCTCTCTCTCTCAGGTTACCATCGCTGGTCTCTAGGAGTTCTCTCTCTCTCTCTCAGGTTACCATCGCTGGTCTCTAGGAGTTCTCTCTCTCTCTCAGGTTACCATCGCTGGTCTCTAGGAGTTCTCTCTCTCTCTCAGGTTACCATCGCTGGTCTCTAGGAGTTCTCTCTCTCTCTCAGGTTACCATCGCTGGTCTCTAGGAGTTCTCTCTCTCTCTCTCAGGTTACCATCGCTGGTCTCTAGGAGTTCTCTCTCTCTCTCAGGTTACCATCGCTGGTCTCTAGGAGTTCTCTCTCTCTCTCTCAGGTTACCATCGCTGGTCTCTAGGAGTTCTCTCTCTCTCTCTCAGGTTACCATCGCTGGTCTCTAGGAGTTCTCTCTCTCTCTCAGGTTACCATCGCTGGTCTCTAGGAGTCTCTCTCTCTCTCTCAGGTTACCATCGCTGGTCTCTAGGAGTTCTCTCTCTCTCAGGTTACCATCGCTGGTCTCTAGGAGTTCTCTCTCTCTCTCTCAGGTTACCATCGCTGGTCTCTAGGAGTTCTCTCTCTCTCTCTCAGGTTACCATCGCTGGTCTCTAGGAGTTCTCTCTCTCTCTCTCAGGTTACCATCGCTGGTCTCTAGGAGTTCTCTCTCTCTCTCTCAGGTTACCATCGCTGGTCTCTAGGAGTTCTCTCTCTCTCTCAGGTTACCATCGCTGGTCTCTAGGAGTTCTCTCTCTCTCTCTCAGGTTACCATCGCTGGTCTCTAGGAGTTCTCTCTCTCTCTCAGGTTACCATCGCTGGTCTCTAGGAGTTCTCTCTCTCTCTCAGGTTACCATCGCTGGTCTCTAGGAGTTCTCTCTCTCTCTCAGGTTACCATCGCTGGTCTCTAGGAGTTCTCTCTCTCTCTCTCAGGTTACCATCGCTGGTCTCTAGGAGTTCTCTCTCTCTCTCTCAGGTTACCATCGCTGGTCTCTAGGAGTTCTCTCTCTCTCTCAGGTTACCATCGCTGGTCTCTAGGAGTTCTCTCTCTCTCTCTCAGGTTACCATCGCTGGTCTCTAGGAGTTCTCTCTCTCTCTCAGGTTACCATCGCTGGTCTCTAGGAGTTCTCTCTCTCTCTCAGGTTACCATCGCTGGTCTCTAGGAGTTCTCTCTCTCTCTCTCAGGTTACCATCGCTGGTCTCTAGGAGTTCTCTCTCTCTCTCTCAGGTTACCATCGCTGGTCTCTAGGAGTTCTCTCTCTCTCTCAGGTTACCATCGCTGGTCTCTAGGAGTTCTCTCTCTCTCTCTCAGGTTACCATCGCTGGTCTCTAGGAGTTCTCTCTCTCTCTCTCAGGTTACCATCGCTGGTCTCTAGGAGTTCTCTCTCTCTCTCAGGTTACCATCGCTGGTCTCTAGGAGTTCTCTCTCTCTCTCAGGTTACCATCGCTGGTCTCTAGGAGTTCTCTCTCTCTCTCTCAGGTTACCATCGCTGGTCTCTAGGAGTTCTCTCTCTCTCTCTCAGGTTACCATCGCTGGTCTCTAGGAGTTCTCTCTCTCTCAGGTTACCATCGCTGGTCTCTAGGAGTTCTCTCTCTCTCTCAGGTTACCATCGCTGGTCTCTAGGAGTTCTCTCTCTCTCTCTCAGGTTACCATCGCTGGTCTCTAGGAGTTCTCTCTCTCTCTCTCAGGTTACCATCGCTGGTCTCTAGGAGTTCTCTCTCTCTCAGGTTACCATCGCTGGTCTCTAGGAGTTCTCTCTCTCTCTCTCAGGTTACCATCGCTGGTCTCTAGGAGTTCTCTCTCTCTCTCTCAGGTTACCATCGCTGGTCTCTAGGAGTTCTCTCTCTCTCTCTCAGGTTACCATCGCTGGTCTCTAGGAGTTCTCTCTCTCTCTCAGGTTACCATCGCTGGTCTCTAGGAGTTCTCTCTCTCTCTCTCAGGTTACCATCGCTGGTCTCTAGGAGTTCTCTCTCTCTCTCAGGTTACCATCGCTGGTCTCTAGGAGTTCTCTCTCTCTCTCTCAGGTTACCATCGCTGGTCTCTAGGAGTTCTCTCTCTCTCTCAGGTTACCATCGCTGGTCTCTAGGAGTTCTCTCTCTCTCTCAGGTTACCATCGCTGGTCTCTAGGAGTTCTCTCTCTCTCTCTCAGGTTACCATCGCTGGTCTCTAGGAGTTCTCTCTCTCTCTCTCAGGTTACCATCGCTGGTCTCTAGGAGTTCTCTCTCTCTCTCTCAGGTTACCATCGCTGGTCTCTAGGAGTTCTCTCTCTCTCTCTCAGGTTACCATCGCTGGTCTCTAGGAGTTCTCTCTCTCTCTCAGGTTACCATCGCTGGTCTCTAGGAGTTCTCTCTCTCTCTCAGGTTACCATCGCTGGTCTCTAGGAGTTCTCTCTCTCTCTCTCAGGTTACCATCGCTGGTCTCTAGGAGTCTCTCTCTCTCTCTCAGGTTACCATCGCTGGTCTCTAGGAGTTCTCTCTCTCTCTCTCAGGTTACCATCGCTGGTCTCTAGGAGTTCTCCTCTCTCTCTCAGGTTACCATCGCTGGTCTCTAGGAGTTCTCTCTCTCTCTCAGGTTACCATCGCTGGTCTCTAGGAGTTCTCTCTCTCTCTCTCAGGTTACCATCGCTGGTCTCTAGGAGTTCTCTCTCTCTCTCAGGTTACCATCGCTGGTCTCTAGGAGTTCTCTCTCTCTCTCAGGTTACCATCGCTGGTCTCTAGGAGTTCTCTCTCTCTCTCAGGTTACCATCGCTGGTCTCTAGGAGTTCTCTCTCTCTCTCAGGTTACCATCGCTGGTCTCTAGGAGTTCTCTCTCTCTCTCTCAGGTTACCATCGCTGGTCTCTAGGAGTTCTCTCTCTCTCTCTCAGGTTACCATCGCTGGTCTCTAGGAGTTCTCTCTCTCTCTCTCAGGTTACCATCGCTGGTCTCTAGGAGTCTCTCTCTCTCTCTCAGGTTACCATCGCTGGTCTCTAGGAGTTCTCTCTCTCTCTCAGGTTACCATCGCTGGTCTCTAGGAGTTCTCTCTCTCTCTCTCAGGTTACCATCGCTGGTCTCTAGGAGTTCTCTCTCTCTCTCTCAGGTTACCATCGCTGGTCTCTAGGAGTTCTCTCTCTCTCTCAGGTTACCATCGCTGGTCTCTAGGAGTTCTCTCTCTCTCTCTCAGGTTACCATCGCTGGTCTCTAGGAGTTCTCTCTCTCTCTCAGGTTACCATCGCTGGTCTCTAGGAGTTCTCTCTCTCTCTCAGGTTACCATCGCTGGTCTCTAGGAGTTCTCTCTCTCTCTCTCAGGTTACCATCGCTGGTCTCTAGGAGTTCTCTCTCTCTCTCTCAGGTTACCATCGCTGGTCTCTAGGAGTTCTCTCTCTCTCTCAGGTTACCATCGCTGGTCTCTAGGAGTTCTCTCTCTCTCTCAGGTTACCATCGCTGGTCTCTAGGAGTTCTCTCTCTCTCTCTCAGGTTACCATCGCTGGTCTCTAGGAGTTCTCTCTCTCTCTCTCAGGTTACCATCGCTGGTCTCTAGGAGTTCTCTCTCTCTCTCAGGTTACCATCGCTGGTCTCTAGGAGTTCTCTCTCTCTCTCTCAGGTTACCATCGCTGGTCTCTAGGAGTTCTCTCTCTCTCTCAGGTTACCATCGCTGGTCTCTAGGAGTTCTCTCTCTCTCTCAGGTTACCATCGCTGGTCTCTAGGAGTCTCTCTCTCTCTCTCAGGTTACCATCGCTGGTCTCTAGGAGTTCTCTCTCTCTCTCTCAGGTTACCATCGCTGGTCTCTAGGAGTTCTCTCTCTCTCTCAGGTTACCATCGCTGGTCTCTAGGAGTTCTCTCTCTCTCAGGTTACCATCGCTGGTCTCTAGGAGTTCTCTCTCTCTCTCTCAGGTTACCATCGCTGGTCTCTAGGAGTTCTCTCTCTCTCTCTCAGGTTACCATCGCTGGTCTCTAGGAGTTCTCTCTCTCTCTCAGGTTACCATCGCTGGTCTCTAGGAGTTCTCTCTCTCTCTCAGGTTACCATCGCTGGTCTCTAGGAGTTCTCTCTCTCTCTCTCAGGTTACCATCGCTGGTCTCTAGGAGTTCTCTCTCTCTCTCAGGTTACCATCGCTGGTCTCTAGGAGTTCTCTCTCTCTCTCTCAGGTTACCATCGCTGGTCTCTAGGAGTTCTCTCTCTCTCTCTCAGGTTACCATCGCTGGTCTCTAGGAGTTCTCTCTCTCTCTCAGGTTACCATCGCTGGTCTCTAGGAGTTCTCTCTCTCTCTCAGGTTACCATCGCTGGTCTCTAGGAGTTCTCTCTCTCTCTCTCAGGTTACCATCGCTGGTCTCTAGGAGTTCTCTCTCTCTCTCAGGTTACCATCGCTGGTCTCTAGGAGTTCTCTCTCTCTCTCTCAGGTTACCATCGCTGGTCTCTAGGAGTTCTCTCTCTCTCTCTCAGGTTACCATCGCTGGTCTCTAGGAGTTCTCTCTCTCTCAGGTTACCATCGCTGGTCTCTAGGAGTTCTCTCTCTCTCTCTCAGGTTACCATCGCTGGTCTCTAGGAGTTCTCTCTCTCTCTCAGGTTACCATCGCTGGTCTCTAGGAGTTCTCTCTCTCTCTCTCAGGTTACCATCGCTGGTCTCTAGGAGTCTCTCTCTCTCTCTCAGGTTACCATCGCTGGTCTCTAGGAGTTCTCTCTCTCTCTCTCAGGTTACCATCGCTGGTCTCTAGGAGTTCTCTCTCTCTCTCTCAGGTTACCATCGCTGGTCTCTAGGAGTTCTCTCTCTCTCTCAGGTTACCATCGCTGGTCTCTAGGAGTTCTCTCTCTCTCTCTCAGGTTACCATCGCTGGTCTCTAGGAGTTCTCTCTCTCTCTCTCAGGTTACCATCGCTGGTCTCTAGGAGTTCTCTCTCTCTCTCTCAGGTTACCATCGCTGGTCTCTAGGAGTTCTCTCTCTCTCTCTCAGGTTACCATCGCTGGTCTCTAGGAGTTCTCTCTCTCTCTCTCAGGTTACCATCGCTGGTCTCTAGGAGTTCTCTCTCTCTCTCTCAGGTTACCATCGCTGGTCTCTAGGAGTTCTCTCTCTCTCTCTCAGGTTACCATCGCTGGTCTCTAGGAGTTCTCTCTCTCTCTCAGGTTACCATCGCTGGTCTCTAGGAGTTCTCTCTCTCTCTCAGGTTACCATCGCTGGTCTCTAGGAGTTCTCTCTCTCTCTCAGGTTACCATCGCTGGTCTCTAGGAGTTCTCTCTCTCTCTCAGGTTACCATCGCTGGTCTCTAGGAGTTCTCTCTCTCTCTCAGGTTACCATCGCTGGTCTCTAGGAGTTCTCTCTCTCTCTCTCAGGTTACCATCGCTGGTCTCTAGGAGTTCTCTCTCTCTCTCTCAGGTTACCATCGCTGGTCTCTAGGAGTTCTCTCTCTCTCTCAGGTTACCATCGCTGGTCTCTAGGAGTTCTCTCTCTCTCTCTCAGGTTACCATCGCTGGTCTCTAGGAGTTCTCTCTCTCTCTCTCAGGTTACCATCGCTGGTCTCTAGGAGTTCTCTCTCTCTCTCAGGTTACCATCGCTGGTCTCTAGGAGTTCTCTCTCTCTCTCAGGTTACCATCGCTGGTCTCTAGGAGTTCTCTCTCTCTCTCTCAGGTTACCATCGCTGGTCTCTAGGAGTTCTCTCTCTCTCTCTCAGGTTACCATCGCTGGTCTCTAGGAGTTCTCTCTCTCTCTCAGGTTACCATCGCTGGTCTCTAGGAGTTCTCTCTCTCTCTCTCAGGTTACCATCGCTGGTCTCTAGGAGTTCTCTCTCTCTCTCTCAGGTTACCATCGCTGGTCTCTAGGAGTTCTCTCTCTCTCTCAGGTTACCATCGCTGGTCTCTAGGAGTTCTCTCTCTCTCTCTCAGGTTACCATCGCTGGTCTCTAGGAGTTCTCTCTCTCTCTCAGGTTACCATCGCTGGTCTCTAGGAGTTCTCTCTCTCTCTCTCAGGTTACCATCGCTGGTCTCTAGGAGTTCTCTCTCTCTCTCTCAGGTTACCATCGCTGGTCTCTAGGAGTTCTCTCTCTCTCTCTCAGGTTACCATCGCTGGTCTCTAGGAGTTCTCTCTCTCTCTCAGGTTACCATCGCTGGTCTCTAGGAGTTCTCTCTCTCTCTCTCAGGTTACCATCGCTGGTCTCTAGGAGTTCTCTCTCTCTCTCAGGTTACCATCGCTGGTCTCTAGGAGTTCTCTCTCTCTCTCAGGTTACCATCGCTGGTCTCTAGGAGTTCTCTCTCTCTCTCTCAGGTTACCATCGCTGGTCTCTAGGAGTTCTCTCTCTCTCTCTCAGGTTACCATCGCTGGTCTCTAGGAGTTCTCTCTCTCTCTCTCAGGTTACCATCGCTGGTCTCTAGGAGTTCTCTCTCTCTCTCTCAGGTTACCATCGCTGGTCTCTAGGAGTTCTCTCTCTCTCTCTCAGGTTACCATCGCTGGTCTCTAGGAGTTCTCTCTCTCTCTCTCAGGTTACCATCGCTGGTCTCTAGGAGTCTCTCTCTCTCTCTCAGGTTACCATCGCTGGTCTCTAGGAGTTCTCTCTCTCTCTCTCAGGTTACCATCGCTGGTCTCTAGGAGTTCTCTCTCTCTCTCTCAGGTTACCATCGCTGGTCTCTAGGAGTTCTCTCTCTCTCTCTCAGGTTACCATCGCTGGTCTCTAGGAGTTCTCTCTCTCTCTCTCAGGTTACCATCGCTGGTCTCTAGGAGTTCTCTCTCTCTCTCAGGTTACCATCGCTGGTCTCTAGGAGTTCTCTCTCTCTCTCTCAGGTTACCATCGCTGGTCTCTAGGAGTTCTCTCTCTCTCTCAGGTTACCATCGCTGGTCTCTAGGAGTTCTCTCTCTCTCTCAGGTTACCATCGCTGGTCTCTAGGAGTTCTCTCTCTCTCTCTCAGGTTACCATCGCTGGTCTCTAGGAGTTCTCTCTCTCTCTCTCAGGTTACCATCGCTGGTCTCTAGGAGTTCTCTCTCTCTCTCAGGTTACCATCGCTGGTCTCTAGGAGTCTCTCTCTCTCTCAGGTTACCATCGCTGGTCTCTAGGAGTTCTCTCTCTCTCTCAGGTTACCATCGCTGGTCTCTAGGAGTTCTCTCTCTCTCTCAGGTTACCATCGCTGGTCTCTAGGAGTTCTCTCTCTCTCTCTCAGGTTACCATCGCTGGTCTCTAGGAGTTCTCTCTCTCTCTCAGGTTACCATCGCTGGTCTCTAGGAGTTCTCTCTCTCTCTCTCAGGTTACCATCGCTGGTCTCTAGGAGTCTCTCTCTCTCTCAGGTTACCATCGCTGGTCTCTAGGAGTTCTCTCTCTCTCTCAGGTTACCATCGCTGGTCTCTAGGAGTTCTCTCTCTCCTCTCAGGTTACCATCGCTGGTCTCTAGGAGTTCTCTCTCTCTCTCTCAGGTTACCATCGCTGGTCTCTAGGAGTTCTCTCTCTCTCTCTCTCAGGTTACCATCGCTGGTCTCTAGGAGTTCTCTCTCTCTCTCTCAGGTTACCATCGCTGGTCTCTAGGAGTTCTCTCTCTCTCTCTCAGGTTACCATCGCTGGTCTCTAGGAGTTCTCTCTCTCTCTCTCAGGTTACCATCGCTGGTCTCTAGGAGTTCTCTCTCTCTCTCTCAGGTTACCATCGCTGGTCTCTAGGAGTTCTCTCTCTCTCTCAGGTTACCATCGCTGGTCTCTAGGAGTTCTCTCTCTCTCTCTCTCAGGTTACCATCGCTGGTCTCTAGGAGTTCTCTCTCTCTCTCTCAGGTTACCATCGCTGGTCTCTAGGAGTTCTCTCTCTCTCTCAGGTTACCATCGCTGGTCTCTAGGAGTTCTCTCTCTCTCTCTCAGGTTACCATCGCTGGTCTCTAGGAGTTCTCTCTCTCTCTCTCAGGTTACCATCGCTGGTCTCTAGGAGTTCTCTCTCTCTCAGGTTACCATCGCTGGTCTCTAGGAGTTCTCTCTCTCTCTCTCAGGTTACCATCGCTGGTCTCTAGGAGTTCTCTCTCTCTCTCTCAGGTTACCATCGCTGGTCTCTAGGAGTTCTCTCTCTCTCTCTCAGGTTACCATCGCTGGTCTCTAGGAGTTCTCTCTCTCTCTCAGGTTACCATCGCTGGTCTCTAGGAGTTCTCTCTCTCTCTCTCAGGTTACCATCGCTGGTCTCTAGGAGTTCTCTCTCTCTCTCTCAGGTTACCATCGCTGGTCTCTAGGAGTTCTCTCTCTCTCTCTCAGGTTACCATCGCTGGTCTCTAGGAGTCTCTCTCTCTCTCTCTCAGGTTACCATCGCTGGTCTCTAGGAGTTCTCTCTCTCTCTCAGGTTACCATCGCTGGTCTCTAGGAGTTCTCTCTCTCTCTCTCTCAGGTTACCATCGCTGGTCTCTAGGAGTTCTCTCTCTCTCTCTCAGGTTACCATCGCTGGTCTCTAGGAGTTCTCTCTCTCTCTCTCAGGTTACCATCGCTGGTCTCTAGGAGTTCTCTCTCTCTCTCTCAGGTTACCATCGCTGGTCTCTAGGAGTTCTCTCTCTCTCTCTCAGGTTACCATCGCTGGTCTCTAGGAGTTCTCTCTCTCTCTCTCAGGTTACCATCGCTGGTCTCTAGGAGTTCTCTCTCTCTCTCAGGTTACCATCGCTGGTCTCTAGGAGTTCTCTCTCTCTCTCTCAGGTTACCATCGCTGGTCTCTAGGAGTTCTCTCTCTCTCTCTCAGGTTACCATCGCTGGTCTCTAGGAGTTCTCTCTCTCTCTCAGGTTACCATCGCTGGTCTCTAGGAGTTCTCTCTCTCTCTCTCAGGTTACCATCGCTGGTCTCTAGGAGTTCTCTCTCTCTCTCAGGTTACCATCGCTGGTCTCTAGGAGTTCTCTCTCTCTCTCAGGTTACCATCGCTGGTCTCTAGGAGTTCTCTCTCTCTCTCTCAGGTTACCATCGCTGGTCTCTAGGAGTCTCTCTCTCTCTCTCAGGTTACCATCGCTGGTCTCTAGGAGTTCTCTCTCTCTCTCAGGTTACCATCGCTGGTCTCTAGGAGTTCTCTCTCTCTCTCAGGTTACCATCGCTGGTCTCTAGGAGTCTCTCTCTCTCTCTCAGGTTACCATCGCTGGTCTCTAGGAGTTCTCTCTCTCTCTCAGGTTACCATCGCTGGTCTCTAGGAGTTCTCTCTCTCTCTCTCAGGTTACCATCGCTGGTCTCTAGGAGTTCTCTCTCTCTCTCTCAGGTTACCATCGCTGGTCTCTAGGAGTTCTCTCTCTCTCTCTCAGGTTACCATCGCTGGTCTCTAGGAGTTCTCTCTCTCTCTCTCAGGTTACCATCGCTGGTCTCTAGGAGTTCTCTCTCTCTCTCAGGTTACCATCGCTGGTCTCTAGGAGTTCTCTCTCTCTCTCTCAGGTTACCATCGCTGGTCTCTAGGAGTTCTCTCTCTCTCTCAGGTTACCATCGCTGGTCTCTAGGAGTTCTCTCTCTCTCTCAGGTTACCATCGCTGGTCTCTAGGAGTTCTCTCTCTCTCTCAGGTTACCATCGCTGGTCTCTAGGAGTTCTCTCTCTCTCTCAGGTTACCATCGCTGGTCTCTAGGAGTTCTCTCTCTCTCTCTCAGGTTACCATCGCTGGTCTCTAGGAGTTCTCTCTCTCTCTCTCAGGTTACCATCGCTGGTCTCTAGGAGTTCTCTCTCTCTCTCAGGTTACCATCGCTGGTCTCTAGGAGTCTCTCTCTCTCTCTCAGGTTACCATCGCTGGTCTCTAGGAGTTCTCTCTCTCTCTCTCAGGTTACCATCGCTGGTCTCTAGGAGTTCTCTCTCTCTCTCAGGTTACCATCGCTGGTCTCTAGGAGTTCTCTCTCTCTCTCTCAGGTTACCATCGCTGGTCTCTAGGAGTTCTCTCTCTCTCTCAGGTTACCATCGCTGGTCTCTAGGAGTTCTCTCTCTCTCTCTCAGGTTACCATCGCTGGTCTCTAGGAGTTCTCTCTCTCTCTCTCAGGTTACCATCGCTGGTCTCTAGGAGTTCTCTCTCTCTCTCTCAGGTTACCATCGCTGGTCTCTAGGAGTCTCTCTCTCTCTCAGGTTACCATCGCTGGTCTCTAGGAGTTCTCTCTCTCTCTCAGGTTACCATCGCTGGTCTCTAGGAGTTCTCTCTCTCTCTCTCAGGTTACCATCGCTGGTCTCTAGGAGTTCTCTCTCTCTCTCTCAGGTTACCATCGCTGGTCTCTAGGAGTTCTCTCTCTCTCTCAGGTTACCATCGCTGGTCTCTAGGAGTTCTCTCTCTCTCTCTCAGGTTACCATCGCTGGTCTCTAGGAGTTCTCTCTCTCTCTCTCAGGTTACCATCGCTGGTCTCTAGGAGTTCTCTCTCTCTCTCTCAGGTTACCATCGCTGGTCTCTAGGAGTTCTCTCTCTCTCTCTCAGGTTACCATCGCTGGTCTCTAGGAGTTCTCTCTCTCTCTCAGGTTACCATCGCTGGTCTCTAGGAGTTCTCTCTCTCTCTCAGGTTACCATCGCTGGTCTCTAGGAGTTCTCTCTCTCTCTCTCAGGTTACCATCGCTGGTCTCTAGGAGTTCTCTCTCTCTCTCTCAGGTTACCATCGCTGGTCTCTAGGAGTTCTCTCTCTCTCTCTCAGGTTACCATCGCTGGTCTCTAGGAGTTCTCTCTCTCTCTCTCAGGTTACCATCGCTGGTCTCTAGGAGTTCTCTCTCTCTCTCTCAGGTTACCATCGCTGGTCTCTAGGAGTTCTCTCTCTCTCTCAGGTTACCATCGCTGGTCTCTAGGAGTTCTCTCTCTCTCTCAGGTTACCATCGCTGGTCTCTAGGAGTTCTCTCTCTCTCTCTCAGGTTACCATCGCTGGTCTCTAGGAGTTCTCTCTCTCTCTCTCAGGTTACCATCGCTGGTCTCTAGGAGTTCTCTCTCTCTCTCAGGTTACCATCGCTGGTCTCTAGGAGTTCTCTCTCTCTCTCAGGTTACCATCGCTGGTCTCTAGGAGTTCTCTCTCTCTCTCAGGTTACCATCGCTGGTCTCTAGGAGTTCTCTCTCTCTCTCAGGTTACCATCGCTGGTCTCTAGGAGTTCTCTCTCTCTCTCTCTCAGGTTACCATCGCTGGTCTCTAGGAGTTCTCTCTCTCTCTCTCAGGTTACCATCGCTGGTCTCTAGGAGTTCTCTCTCTCTCTCTCAGGTTACCATCGCTGGTCTCTAGGAGTTCTCTCTCTCTCTCTCAGGTTACCATCGCTGGTCTCTAGGAGTTCTCTCTCTCTCTCTCAGGTTACCATCGCTGGTCTCTAGGAGTTCTCTCTCTCTCTCTCAGGTTACCATCGCTGGTCTCTAGGAGTTCTCTCTCTCTCTCAGGTTACCATCGCTGGTCTCTAGGAGTTCTCTCTCTCTCTCTCAGGTTACCATCGCTGGTCTCTAGGAGTTCTCTCTCTCTCTCTCAGGTTACCATCGCTGGTCTCTAGGAGTTCTCTCTCTCTCTCAGGTTACCATCGCTGGTCTCTAGGAGTTCTCTCTCTCTCTCAGGTTACCATCGCTGGTCTCTAGGAGTTCTCTCTCTCTCTCAGGTTACCATCGCTGGTCTCTAGGAGTTCTCTCTCTCTCTCTCAGGTTACCATCGCTGGTCTCTAGGAGTTCTCTCTCTCTCTCTCAGGTTACCATCGCTGGTCTCTAGGAGTTCTCTCTCTCTCTCTCAGGTTACCATCGCTGGTCTCTAGGAGTTCTCTCTCTCTCTCTCAGGTTACCATCGCTGGTCTCTAGGAGTTCTCTCTCTCTCTCTCAGGTTACCATCGCTGGTCTCTAGGAGTTCTCTCTCTCTCTCTCAGGTTACCATCGCTGGTCTCTAGGAGTTCTCTCTCTCTCTCTCAGGTTACCATCGCTGGTCTCTAGGAGTTCTCTCTCTCTCTCAGGTTACCATCGCTGGTCTCTAGGAGTTCTCTCTCTCTCAGGTTACCATCGCTGGTCTCTAGGAGTTCTCTCTCTCTCTCAGGTTACCATCGCTGGTCTCTAGGAGTTCTCTCTCTCTCTCTCAGGTTACCATCGCTGGTCTCTAGGAGTTCTCTCTCTCTCAGGTTACCATCGCTGGTCTCTAGGAGTCTCTCTCTCTCTCTCTCAGGTTACCATCGCTGGTCTCTAGGAGTTCTCTCTCTCTCTCTCAGGTTACCATCGCTGGTCTCTAGGAGTTCTCTCTCTCTCTCAGGTTACCATCGCTGGTCTCTAGGAGTTCTCTCTCTCTCAGGTTACCATCGCTGGTCTCTAGGAGTTCTCTCTCTCTCTCTCAGGTTACCATCGCTGGTCTCTAGGAGTTCTCTCTCTCTCTCTCAGGTTACCATCGCTGGTCTCTAGGAGTTCTCTCTCTCTCTCAGGTTACCATCGCTGGTCTCTAGGAGTTCTCTCTCTCTCTCTCAGGTTACCATCGCTGGTCTCTAGGAGTTCTCTCTCTCTCTCTCAGGTTACCATCGCTGGTCTCTAGGAGTTCTCTCTCTCTCTCTCAGGTTACCATCGCTGGTCTCTAGGAGTTCTCTCTCTCTCTCTCAGGTTACCATCGCTGGTCTCTAGGAGTTCTCTCTCTCTCTCTCAGGTTACCATCGCTGGTCTCTAGGAGTTCTCTCTCTCTCTCTCAGGTTACCATCGCTGGTCTCTAGGAGTTCTCTCTCTCTCTCAGGTTACCATCGCTGGTCTCTAGGAGTCTCTCTCTCTCTCTCAGGTTACCATCGCTGGTCTCTAGGAGTTCTCTCTCTCTCTCTCAGGTTACCATCGCTGGTCTCTAGGAGTCTCTCTCTCTCTCTCAGGTTACCATCGCTGGTCTCTAGGAGTTCTCTCTCTCTCTCAGGTTACCATCGCTGGTCTCTAGGAGTTCTCTCTCTCTCTCTCAGGTTACCATCGCTGGTCTCTAGGAGTTCTCTCTCTCTCTCTCAGGTTACCATCGCTGGTCTCTAGGAGTTCTCTCTCTCTCTCAGGTTACCATCGCTGGTCTCTAGGAGTTCTCTCTCTCTCTCAGGTTACCATCGCTGGTCTCTAGGAGTTCTCTCTCTCTCTCTCAGGTTACCATCGCTGGTCTCTAGGAGTTCTCTCTCTCTCTCAGGTTACCATCGCTGGTCTCTAGGAGTTCTCTCTCTCTCTCAGGTTACCATCGCTGGTCTCTAGGAGTTCTCTCTCTCTCTCAGGTTACCATCGCTGGTCTCTAGGAGTTCTCTCTCTCTCTCTCAGGTTACCATCGCTGGTCTCTAGGAGTTCTCTCTCTCTCTCAGGTTACCATCGCTGGTCTCTAGGAGTTCTCTCTCTCTCTCTCAGGTTACCATCGCTGGTCTCTAGGAGTTCTCTCTCTCTCTCTCAGGTTACCATCGCTGGTCTCTAGGAGTTCTCTCTCTCTCTCTCAGGTTACCATCGCTGGTCTCTAGGAGTTCTCTCTCTCTCTCAGGTTACCATCGCTGGTCTCTAGGAGTTCTCTCTCTCTCTCCAGGTTACCATCGCTGGTCTCTAGGAGTTCTCTCTCTCTCTCTCAGGTTACCATCGCTGGTCTCTAGGAGTTCTCTCTCTCTCTCTCAGGTTACCATCGCTGGTCTCTAGGAGTTCTCTCTCTCTCTCTCAGGTTACCATCGCTGGTCTCTAGGAGTTCTCTCTCTCTCTCAGGTTACCATCGCTGGTCTCTAGGAGTTCTCTCTCTCTCTCTCAGGTTACCATCGCTGGTCTCTAGGAGTTCTCTCTCTCTCTCTCAGGTTACCATCGCTGGTCTCTAGGAGTTCTCTCTCTCTCTCTCAGGTTACCATCGCTGGTCTCTAGGAGTTCTCTCTCTCTCTCTCAGGTTACCATCGCTGGTCTCTAGGAGTTCTCTCTCTCTCTCAGGTTACCATCGCTGGTCTCTAGGAGTTCTCTCTCTCTCTCAGGTTACCATCGCTGGTCTCTAGGAGTTCTCTCTCTCTCTCTCAGGTTACCATCGCTGGTCTCTAGGAGTTCTCTCTCTCTCTCTCAGGTTACCATCGCTGGTCTCTAGGAGTTCTCTCTCTCTCTCAGGTTACCATCGCTGGTCTCTAGGAGTTCTCTCTCTCTCTCTCAGGTTACCATCGCTGGTCTCTAGGAGTTCTCTCTCTCTCAGGTTACCATCGCTGGTCTCTAGGAGTTCTCTCTCTCTCTCAGGTTACCATCGCTGGTCTCTAGGAGTTCTCTCTCTCTCTCTCAGGTTACCATCGCTGGTCTCTAGGAGTTCTCTCTCTCTCAGGTTACCATCGCTGGTCTCTAGGAGTTCTCTCTCTCTCTCTCAGGTTACCATCGCTGGTCTCTAGGAGTTCTCTCTCTCTCTCTCAGGTTACCATCGCTGGTCTCTAGGAGTTCTCTCTCTCTCTCAGGTTACCATCGCTGGTCTCTAGGAGTTCTCTCTCTCTCAGGTTACCATCGCTGGTCTCTAGGAGTTCTCTCTCTCTCTCTCAGGTTACCATCGCTGGTCTCTAGGAGTTCTCTCTCTCTCTCTCAGGTTACCATCGCTGGTCTCTAGGAGTTCTCTCTCTCTCTCAGGTTACCATCGCTGGTCTCTAGGAGTTCTCTCTCTCTCTCAGGTTACCATCGCTGGTCTCTAGGAGTTCTCTCTCTCTCTCTCAGGTTACCATCGCTGGTCTCTAGGAGTTCTCTCTCTCTCTCTCAGGTTACCATCGCTGGTCTCTAGGAGTTCTCTCTCTCTCTCAGGTTACCATCGCTGGTCTCTAGGAGTTCTCTCTCTCTCAGGTTACCATCGCTGGTCTCTAGGAGTTCTCTCTCTCTCAGGTTACCATCGCTGGTCTCTAGGAGTTCTCTCTCTCTCTCTCAGGTTACCATCGCTGGTCTCTAGGAGTTCTCTCTCTCTCTCAGGTTACCATCGCTGGTCTCTAGGAGTTCTCTCTCTCTCTCTCAGGTTACCATCGCTGGTCTCTAGGAGTTCTCTCTCTCTCTCTCTCAGGTTACCATCGCTGGTCTCTAGGAGTTCTCTCTCTCTCTCTCAGGTTACCATCGCTGGTCTCTAGGAGTTCTCTCTCTCTCTCTCAGGTTACCATCGCTGGTCTCTAGGAGTTCTCTCTCTCTCTCTCAGGTTACCATCGCTGGTCTCTAGGAGTTCTCTCTCTCTCTCTCAGGTTACCATCGCTGGTCTCTAGGAGTTCTCTCTCTCTCCTCTCAGGTTACCATCGCTGGTCTCTAGGAGTTCTCTCTCTCTCTCTCAGGTTACCATCGCTGGTCTCTAGGAGTTCTCTCTCTCTCTCTCAGGTTACCATCGCTGGTCTCTAGGAGTTCTCTCTCTCTCTCAGGTTACCATCGCTGGTCTCTAGGAGTTCTCTCTCTCTCTCTCAGGTTACCATCGCTGGTCTCTAGGAGTCTCTCTCTCTCTCTCAGGTTACCATCGCTGGTCTCTAGGAGTTCTCTCTCTCTCTCTCAGGTTACCATCGCTGGTCTCTAGGAGTTCTCTCTCTCTCTCAGGTTACCATCGCTGGTCTCTAGGAGTTCTCTCTCTCTCTCAGGTTACCATCGCTGGTCTCTAGGAGTTCTCTCTCTCTCAGGTTACCATCGCTGGTCTCTAGGAGTTCTCTCTCTCTCTCTCAGGTTACCATCGCTGGTCTCTAGGAGTCTCTCTCTCTCTCTCAGGTTACCATCGCTGGTCTCTAGGAGTTCTCTCTCTCTCTCAGGTTACCATCGCTGGTCTCTAGGAGTTCTCTCTCTCTCTCTCAGGTTACCATCGCTGGTCTCTAGGAGTTCTCTCTCTCTCTCAGGTTACCATCGCTGGTCTCTAGGAGTTCTCTCTCTCTCTCAGGTTACCATCGCTGGTCTCTAGGAGTTCTCTCTCTCTCTCTCAGGTTACCATCGCTGGTCTCTAGGAGTCTCTCTCTCTCTCTCAGGTTACCATCGCTGGTCTCTAGGAGTTCTCTCTCTCTCTCTCAGGTTACCATCGCTGGTCTCTAGGAGTTCTCTCTCTCTCTCAGGTTACCATCGCTGGTCTCTAGGAGTTCTCTCTCTCTCTCAGGTTACCATCGCTGGTCTCTAGGAGTTCTCTCTCTCTCTCAGGTTACCATCGCTGGTCTCTAGGAGTTCTCTCTCTCTCAGGTTACCATCGCTGGTCTCTAGGAGTTACCATCGCTGGTCTCTAGGAGTTCTCTCTCTCTCTCTCAGGTTACCATCGCTGGTCTCTAGGAGTTCTCTCTCTCTCTCAGGTTACCATCGCTGGTCTCTAGGAGTTCTCTCTCTCTCAGGTTACCATCGCTGGTCTCTAGGAGTCTCTCTCTCTCTCTCTCAGGTTACCATCGCTGGTCTCTAGGAGTTCTCTCTCTCTCTCTCAGGTTACCATCGCTGGTCTCTAGGAGTCTCTCTCTCTCTCAGGTTACCATCGCTGGTCTCTAGGAGTTCTCTCTCTCTCTCAGGTTACCATCGCTGGTCTCTAGGAGTTCTCTCTCTCTCTCAGGTTACCATCGCTGGTCTCTAGGAGTTCTCTCTCTCTCAGGTTACCATCGCTGGTCTCTAGGAGTTCTCTCTCTCTCTCAGGTTACCATCGCTGGTCTCTAGGAGTTCTCTCTCTCTCAGGTTACCATCGCTGGTCTCTAGGAGTTCTCTCTCTCTCTCTCAGGTTACCATCGCTGGTCTCTAGGAGTTCTCTCTCTCTCTCTCAGGTTACCATCGCTGGTCTCTAGGAGTTCTCTCTCTCTCTCAGGTTACCATCGCTGGTCTCTAGGAGTTCTCTCTCTCTCTCTCAGGTTACCATCGCTGGTCTCTAGGAGTTCTCTCTCTCTCTCAGGTTACCATCGCTGGTCTCTAGGAGTTCTCTCTCTCTCTCAGGTTACCATCGCTGGTCTCTAGGAGTTCTCTCTCTCTCTCTCAGGTTACCATCGCTGGTCTCTAGGAGTTCTCTCTCTCTCTCTCAGGTTACCATCGCTGGTCTCTAGGAGTTCTCTCTCTCTCTCAGGTTACCATCGCTGGTCTCTAGGAGTTCTCTCTCTCTCTCAGGTTACCATCGCTGGTCTCTAGGAGTTCTCTCTCTCTCTCAGGTTACCATCGCTGGTCTCTAGGAGTTCTCTCTCTCTCTCAGGTTACCATCGCTGGTCTCTAGGAGTTCTCTCTCTCTCTCAGGTTACCATCGCTGGTCTCTAGGAGTTCTCTCTCTCTCTCAGGTTACCATCGCTGGTCTCTAGGAGTTCTCTCTCTCTCTCTCAGGTTACCATCGCTGGTCTCTAGGAGTCTCTCTCTCTCTCTCAGGTTACCATCGCTGGTCTCTAGGAGTTCTCTCTCTCTCTCAGGTTACCATCGCTGGTCTCTAGGAGTTCTCTCTCTCTCTCAGGTTACCATCGCTGGTCTCTAGGAGTCTCTCTCTCTCTCTCAGGTTACCATCGCTGGTCTCTAGGAGTTCTCTCTCTCTCTCAGGTTACCATCGCTGGTCTCTAGGAGTTCTCTCTCTCTCTCTCAGGTTACCATCGCTGGTCTCTAGGAGTTCTCTCTCTCTCTCAGGTTACCATCGCTGGTCTCTAGGAGTTCTCTCTCTCTCAGGTTACCATCGCTGGTCTCTAGGAGTTCTCTCTCTCTCTCTCAGGTTACCATCGCTGGTCTCTAGGAGTCTCTCTCTCTCTCAGGTTACCATCGCTGGTCTCTAGGAGTTCTCTCTCTCTCTCAGGTTACCATCGCTGGTCTCTAGGAGTTCTCTCTCTCTCTCTCAGGTTACCATCGCTGGTCTCTAGGAGTTCTCTCTCTCTCTCAGGTTACCATCGCTGGTCTCTAGGAGTTCTCTCTCTCTCTCAGGTTACCATCGCTGGTCTCTAGGAGTTCTCTCTCTCTCTCAGGTTACCATCGCTGGTCTCTAGGAGTTCTCTCTCTCTCTCAGGTTACCATCGCTGGTCTCTAGGAGTTCTCTCTCTCTCTCAGGTTACCATCGCTGGTCTCTAGGAGTTCTCTCTCTCTCTCAGGTTACCATCGCTGGTCTCTAGGAGTTCTCTCTCTCTCTCTCAGGTTACCATCGCTGGTCTCTAGGAGTTCTCTCTCTCTCTCTCAGGTTACCATCGCTGGTCTCTAGGAGTTCTCTCTCTCTCTCTCAGGTTACCATCGCTGGTCTCTAGGAGTTCTCTCTCTCTCTCTCAGGTTACCATCGCTGGTCTCTAGGAGTTCTCTCTCTCAGGTTACCATCGCTGGTCTCTAGGAGTTCTCTCTCTCTCTCTCAGGTTACCATCGCTGGTCTCTAGGAGTCTCTCTCTCTCTCTCAGGTTACCATCGCTGGTCTCTAGGAGTTCTCTCTCTCTCTCAGGTTACCATCGCTGGTCTCTAGGAGTTCTCTCTCTCTCTCAGGTTACCATCGCTGGTCTCTAGGAGTTCTCTCTCTCTCTCTCTCAGGTTACCATCGCTGGTCTCTAGGAGTTCTCTCTCTCTCTCAGGTTACCATCGCTGGTCTCTAGGAGTTCTCTCTCTCTCTCTCAGGTTACCATCGCTGGTCTCTAGGAGTTCTCTCTCTCTCTCAGGTTACCATCGCTGGTCTCTAGGAGTTCTCTCTCTCTCAGGTTACCATCGCTGGTCTCTAGGAGTTCTCTCTCTCTCTCTCAGGTTACCATCGCTGGTCTCTAGGAGTTCTCTCTCTCTCTCTCAGGTTACCATCGCTGGTCTCTAGGAGTTCTCTCTCTCTCTCTCAGGTTACCATCGCTGGTCTCTAGGAGTTCTCTCTCTCTCAGGTTACCATCGCTGGTCTCTAGGAGTTCTCTCTCTCTCAGGTTACCATCGCTGGTCTCTAGGAGTTCTCTCTCTCTCTCTCAGGTTACCATCGCTGGTCTCTAGGAGTTCTCTCTCTCTCTCTCAGGTTACCATCGCTGGTCTCTAGGAGTTCTCTCTCCTCTCTCAGGTTACCATCGCTGGTCTCTAGGAGTTCTCTCTCTCTCTCTCAGGTTACCATCGCTGGTCTCTAGGAGTTCTCTCTCTCTCAGGTTACCATCGCTGGTCTCTAGGAGTTCTCTCTCTCTCTCAGGTTACCATCGCTGGTCTCTAGGAGTTCTCTCTCTCTCTCTCAGGTTACCATCGCTGGTCTCTAGGAGTTCTCTCTCTCTCTCTCAGGTTACCATCGCTGGTCTCTAGGAGTTCTCTCTCTCTCTCTCAGGTTACCATCGCTGGTCTCTAGGAGTTCTCTCTCTCTCTCTCAGGTTACCATCGCTGGTCTCTAGGAGTTCTCTCTCTCTCTCTCAGGTTACCATCGCTGGTCTCTAGGAGTTCTCTCTCTCTCTCAGGTTACCATCGCTGGTCTCTAGGAGTTCTCTCTCTCTCTCAGGTTACCATCGCTGGTCTCTAGGAGTTCTCTCTCTCTCTCTCAGGTTACCATCGCTGGTCTCTAGGAGTTCTCTCTCTCTCTCAGGTTACCATCGCTGGTCTCTAGGAGTTCTCTCTCTCTCAGGTTACCATCGCTGGTCTCTAGGAGTTCTCTCTCTCTCTCTCAGGTTACCATCGCTGGTCTCTAGGAGTTCTCTCTCTCTCTCTCAGGTTACCATCGCTGGTCTCTAGGAGTTCTCTCTCTCTCTCTCAGGTTACCATCGCTGGTCTCTAGGAGTTCTCTCTCTCTCTCAGGTTACCATCGCTGGTCTCTAGGAGTTCTCTCTCTCTCTCAGGTTACCATCGCTGGTCTCTAGGAGTTCTCTCTCTCTCTCAGGTTACCATCGCTGGTCTCTAGGAGTTCTCTCTCTCTCTCTCAGGTTACCATCGCTGGTCTCTAGGAGTTCTCTCTCTCTCTCTCAGGTTACCATCGCTGGTCTCTAGGAGTTCTCTCTCTCTCTCAGGTTACCATCGCTGGTCTCTAGGAGTTCTCTCTCTCTCTCAGGTTACCATCGCTGGTCTCTAGGAGTTCTCTCTCTCTCTCAGGTTACCATCGCTGGTCTCTAGGAGTTCTCTCTCTCTCTCTCAGGTTACCATCGCTGGTCTCTAGGAGTTCTCTCTCTCTCTCTCAGGTTACCATCGCTGGTCTCTAGGAGTTCTCTCTCTCTCTCTCAGGTTACCATCGCTGGTCTCTAGGAGTTCTCTCTCTCTCTCAGGTTACCATCGCTGGTCTCTAGGAGTTCTCTCTCTCTCTCAGGTTACCATCGCTGGTCTCTAGGAGTTCTCTCTCTCTCTCAGGTTACCATCGCTGGTCTCTAGGAGTTCTCTCTCTCTCTCAGGTTACCATCGCTGGTCTCTAGGAGTTCTCTCTTCTCTCTCAGGTTACCATCGCTGGTCTCTAGGAGTTCTCTCTCTCTCTCAGGTTACCAT
The DNA here is from genome assembly GCF_965601325.2 of Salmo salar. Classification (NCBI taxonomy): domain Eukaryota; kingdom Metazoa; phylum Chordata; class Actinopteri; order Salmoniformes; family Salmonidae; genus Salmo; species Salmo salar. The sequence continues at coordinate 75,646,748 of NC_138297.1, forward strand.
CGCTGGTCTCTAGGAGTTCTCTCTCTCTCTCAGGTTACCATCGCTGGTCTCTAGGAGTTCTCTCTCTCTCTCAGGTTACCATCGCTGGTCTCTAGGAGTTCTCTCTCTCTCTCAGGTTACCATCGCTGGTCTCTAGGAGTTCTCTCTCTCTCTCAGGTTACCATCGCTGGTCTCTAGGAGTTCTCTCTCTCTCTCAGGTTACCATCGCTGGTCTCTAGGAGTTCTCTCTCTCTCTCAGGTTACCATCGCTGGTCTCTAGGAGTTCTCTCTCTCTCTCTCAGGTTACCATCGCTGGTCTCTAGGAGTTCTCTCTCTCTCTCAGGTTACCATCGCTGGTCTCTAGGAGTTCTCTCTCTCTCTCTCAGGTTACCATCGCTGGTCTCTAGGAGTTCTCTCTCTCTCAGGTTACCATCGCTGGTCTCTAGGAGTTCTCTCTCTCTCAGGTTACCATCGCTGGTCTCTAGGAGTTCTCTCTCTCTCAGGTTACCATCGCTGGTCTCTAGGAGTTCTCTCTCTCTCTCAGGTTACCATCGCTGGTCTCTAGGAGTTCTCTCTCTCTCTCAGGTTACCATCGCTGGTCTCTAGGAGTTCTCTCTCTCTCTCAGGTTACCATCGCTGGTCTCTAGGAGTTCTCTCTCTCTCTCAGGTTACCATCGCTGGTCTCTAGGAGTTCTCTCTCTCTCTCAGGTTACCATCGCTGGTCTCTAGGAGTTCTCTCTCTCTCTCTCAGGTTACCATCGCTGGTCTCTAGGAGTTCTCTCTCTCTCTCTCAGGTTACCATCGCTGGTCTCTAGGAGTTCTCTCTCTCTCTCTCAGGTTACCATCGCTGGTCTCTAGGAGTTCTCTCTCTCTCTCTCTCAGGTTACCATCGCTGGTCTCTAGGAGTTCTCTCTCTCTCTCAGGTTACCATCGCTGGTCTCTAGGAGTTCTCTCTCTCTCAGGTTACCATCGCTGGTCTCTAGGAGTTCTCTCTCTCTCTCAGGTTACCATCGCTGGTCTCTAGGAGTTCTCTCTCTCTCTCAGGTTACCATCGCTGGTCTCTAGGAGTTCTCTCTCTCTCTCTCAGGTTACCATCGCTGGTCTCTAGGAGTTCTCTCTCTCTCAGGTTACCATCGCTGGTCTCTAGGAGTTCTCTCTCTCTCAGGTTACCATCGCTGGTCTCTAGGAGTTCTCTCTCTCTCTCTCAGGTTACCATCGCTGGTCTCTAGGAGTTCTCTCTCTCTCAGGTTACCATCGCTGGTCTCTAGGAGTTCTCTCTCTCTCAGGTTACCATCGCTGGTCTCTAGGAGTTCTCTCTCTCTCAGGTTACCATCGCTGGTCTCTAGGAGTTCTCTCTCTCTCTCAGGTTACCATCGCTGGTCTCTAGGAGTTCTCTCTCTCTCTCAGGTTACCATCGCTGGTCTCTAGGAGTTCTCTCTCTCTCAGGTTACCATCGCTGGTCTCTAGGAGTTCTCTCTCTCTCTCAGGTTACCATCGCTGGTCTCTAGGAGTTCTCTCTCTCTCTCAGGTTACCATCGCTGGTCTCTAGGAGTTCTCTCTCTCTCTCTCAGGTTACCATCGCTGGTCTATAGGAGTTCTCTCTCTCTCTCTCAGGTTACCATCGCTGGTCTCTAGGAGTTCTCTCTCTCTCTCTCAGGTTACCATCGCTGGTCTCTAGGAGTTCTCTCTCTCTCTCTCTCTCAGGTTACCATCGCTGGTCTCTAGGAGTTCTCTCTCTCTCAGGTTACCATCGCTGGTCTCTAGGAGTTCTCTCTCTCTCAGGTTACCATAGCTGGTCTCTAGGAGTTCTCTCTCTCTCTCAGGTTACCATCGCTGGTCTCTAGGAGTTCTCTCTCTCTCTCAGGTTACCATCGCTGGTCTCTAGGAGTTCTCTCTCTCTCTCTCAGGTTACCATCGCTGGTCTCTAGGAGTTCTCTCTCTCTCAGGTTACCATCGCTGGTCTCTAGGAGTTCTCTCTCTCTCAGGTTACCATCGCTGGTCTCTAGGAGTTCTCTCTCTCTCTCTCAGGTTACCATCGCTGGTCTCTAGGAGTTCTCTCTCTCTCAGGTTACCATCGCTGGTCTCTAGGAGTTCTCTCTCTCTCTCTCTCAGGTTACCATCGCTGGTCTCTAGGAGTTCTCTCTCTCTCTCAGGTTACCATCGCTGGTCTCTAGGAGTTCTCTCTCTCTCAGGTTACCATCGCTGGTCTCTAGGAGTTCTCTCTCTCTCAGGTTACCATCGCTGGTCTCTAGGAGTTCTCTCTCTCTCTCAGGTTACCATCGCTGGTCTCTAGGAGTTCTCTCTCTCTCAGGTTACCATCGCTGGTCTCTAGGAGTTCTCTCTCTCTCTCTCTCTCAGGTTACCATCGCTGGTCTCTAGGAGTTCTCTCTCTCTCTCTCAGGTTTTATTCCAGGGTTGTTATGGTTGGTTGGATGTTCCAGCTTAGGAAGCTGTCTTGCAGTCGTCCTCCCGTCTCTGCCCAGCCGTCCCCACAGTGTTTGAATCATAACATAAACACGGCCCTTCGTGTGCACGTGTGTGTGTGTGTGTGTGTGTGTGTGTGTGTGTGTGTGTGTGTGTGTGTGTGTGTGTGTGTGTGTGTGTGTGTGTGTGTGTGTGTGTGTGTGTGTGTGTGTGTGTGAGAGAGAGAGTAGTGTAGTGTAGTGTATCTCTACTCCTGCTAAAGGTCTCTCAGCCCCTCAACCTGTGGCCAAACCAAACTTGTCATGTTGCAAAACCCAGCGGTGTGAATTATTTTAATGGTTCTGCTGTTAAGCCAAGCTCTCCTCCTCGCCACATTCCTCCTCCTCTTCTTTTGGAAACGTTAATCGTTTGTAATTGAATTTCAAATCGGATTTACGATGAGAAGTGGCAATTTGTTGACACTTTAGTTTCGCTGTGAGGAGATGAGTGCCACGTGGAGCTGTCCAGAACCTGGACTGAGTTACAGACGAATAGAGAGCTAGAGAGGGGAGAATATATATAACTGCTGTGTTTGGTTCTGCTGTGTTTGGGTCTGCTGTGTTTGGGTCTGCTGTGCTTTGGGTCTGCTGTGTTTGGGTCTGCTGTGTTTGGGTTCTGCTGTGTTTGGGTCTGCTGTGTTTGGGTCTGCTGCGTTTGGTGTTTGGGTCTGCTGTGTTTGGGTCTGCTGTGTTTGGGTCTGCTGTGTTTGGGTCTGCTGTGTTTGGGTCTGCTGTGTTTGGTGTTTGGTTCTGCTGTGTTTGGGTCTGCTGTGTTTGGGTCTGCTGTGTTTGGTGTTTGGTTCTGCTGTGTTTGGGTCTGCTGTGTTTGGGTCTGCTGTGTTTGGGTCTGCTGTGTTTGGGTCTGCTGTGTTTGGTTCTGCTGTGTTTGGGTCTGCTGTGTTTGGGTCTGCTGTGTTTGGGTCTGCTGTGTTTGGTTCTGCTGTGTTTGGGTCTGCTGTGTTTGGTGTCTGCTGTGTTCTGCTGTGTCTGCTGTGTTTGGTTCTGCTGTGTTTGGGTCTGCTGTGTTTGGGTCTGCTGTGTTTGGTTCTGCTGTGTTTGGGTCTGCTGTGTTTGGGTCTGCTGTGTTCTGGTGTTTGGGTCTGCTGTGTTTGGGTCTGCTGTGTTTGGTTCTGCTGTGTTTGGGTCTGCTGTGTTTGGGTCTGCTGTGTTTGGTTCTGCTGTGTTTGGGTCTGCTGTGTTTGGGTCTGCTGTGTTTGGGTCTGCTGTGTTTGGGTCTGCTGTGTTTGGTTCTGCTGTGTTTGGGTCTGCTGTGTTTGGGTCTGCTGTGTTTGGTTCTGCTGTGTTTGGGTCTGCTGTGTTTGGGTCTGCTGTGTTTGGGTCTGCTGTGTTTGGGTCTGCTGTGTTTGGTTCTGCTGTGTTTGGTCTGCTTTGGGTCTGCTGTGCTTGGGTCTGCTGTGTTTGGGTCTGCTGTGCTTGGGTCTGCTGTGTTTGGTACAGCTGTGCAGGGCTGCTGTGTTTGGATCTCAGAGATAGAGAGATAGGGGTTGTCTTAACTCAGAGACTGAGAGACAGGGGTTGTCTTGACTCAGAGACAGAGAGACAGGGGTTGTCTTAACTCAGAGACAGAGAGACAGGGGTTGTCTTGACTCAGAGACAGAGAGACAGGGGTTGTCTTAACTCAGAGACAGAGAGACAGGGGTTGTCTTAACTCAGAGACAGAGAGACAGGGGTTGTCTCAACTCAGAGACAGAGAGACAGGGGTTGTCTTAACTCAGAGACAGAGAGACAGGGGTTGTCTTAACTCAGAGACAGAGAGACAGGGGTTGTCTTAACTCAGAGACAGAGAGACAGGGGTTGTCTTAACTCAGAGACAGAGAGACAGGGGTTGTCTTAACTCAGAGACAGAGAGACAGGGGTTGTCTTAACTCAGAGACAGAGAGACAGGGGTTGTCTTAACTCAGAGACAGAGAGACAGGGGTTGTCTTAACTCAGAGACAGAGAGACAGGGGTTGTCTTAACTCAGAGACAGAGAGACAGGGGTTGTCTTAACTCAGAGACAGAGAGACAGGGGTACAGGGGTTGTCTTAACTCATAGACAGAGAGACAGGGGTTGTCTTAACTCAGAGACAGAGAGACAGGGGTTGTCTTAACTCAGAGACAGAGAGACAGGGGTTGTCTTAACTCAGAGACAGAGAGACAGGGGTTGTCTTAACTCAGAGACAGAGAGACAGGGGTTGTCTTAACTCAGAGACAGAGAGACAGGGGTTGTCTTAACTCAGAGACAGAGAGACAGGGGTTGTCTTAACTCAGAGACAGAGAGACAGGGGTTGTCTTGACTCAGAGACAGAGAGACAGGGGTTGTCTTAACTCAGAGACAGAGAGACAGGGGTTGTCTTAACTCAGAGACAGAGAGACAGGGGTTGTCTTAACTCAGAGACAGAGAGACAGGGGTTGTCTTAACTCAGAGACAGAGAGACAGGGGTTGTCTTAACTCAGAGACAGAGAGACAGGGGTTGTCTTAACTCAGAGACAGAGAGACAGGGGTTGTCTTGACTCAGAGACAGAGAGACAGGGGTTGTCTTAACTCAGGAGACAGAGAGACAGGGGGTTGTCTTAACTCAGAGACAGAGAGACAGGGGTTGTCTTGACTCAGAGACAGAGAGACAGGGGTTGTCTTAACTCAGAGACAGAGAGACAGGGGTTGTCTTGACTCAGAGACAGAGAGACAGGGGTTGTCTTAACTCAGAGACAGAGAGACAGGGGTTGTCTTGACTCAGAGACAGAGAGACAGGGGTTGTCTCAACTCAGAGACAGAGAGACAGGGGTTGTCTTAACTCAGAGACAGAGAGACAGGGGTTGTCTTAACTCAGAGACAGAGAGACAGGGGTTGTCTTAACTCAGAGACAGAGAGACAGGGGTTGTCTTAACTCAGAGACAGAGAGACAGGGGTTGTCTTAACTCAGAGACAGAGAGACAGGGGTTGTCTTAACTCAGAGACAGAGAGACAGGGGTTGTCTTAACTCAGAGACAGAGAGACAGGGGTTGTCTTAACTCAGAGACAGAGAGACAGGGGTTGTCTTAACTCAGAGACAGAGAGACAGAGGGGTTGTCTTGACTCAGAGACAGAGAGACAGGGGTTGTCTTAACTCAGAGACAGAGAGACAGGGGTTGTCTTAACTCAGAGACAGAGAGACAGGGGTTGTCTCAACTCAGAGACAGAGAGACAGGGGTTGTCTTAACTCAGAGACAGAGAGACAGGGGTTGTCTTAACTCAGAGACAGAGAGACAGGGGTTGTCTTAACTCAGAGACAGAGAGACAGGGGTTGTCTCAACTCAGAGACAGAGAGACAGGGGTTGTCTTAACTAAGAGACAGAGAGACAGGGGTTGTCTCAACTCAGAGACAGAGAGACAGGGGTTGTCTTAACTCAGAGACAGAGAGACAGGGGTTGTCTCGACTCAGAGACAGAGAGACAGGGGTTGTCTTAACTCAGAGACAGAGAGACAGGGGTTGTCTTAACTCAGAGACAGAGAGACAGGGGTTGTCTTAACTCAGAGACAGAGAGACAGGGGTTGTCTTAACTCAGAGACAGAGAGACAGGGGTTGTCTTAACTCAGAGACAGAGAGACAGGGGTTGTCTCGACTCAGAGACAGAGAGACAGGGGTTGTCTCAACTCAGAGACATCTTGCCAGCACATGAACTCCAGGGATGAAATCTGTCAATAGTCAAAGCCGAAGGAGGCCATTTACTTGGGCAAGCCATGAGAGGAGGGAGGCCCGGCGGGTTCTGACCGGGTCATATAAGGCCTGGCGGGTTCTGACCGGGTCGACGGGGTCGTGCTCTCTGTATGAGGCCGTCGTGATCGTTGCTGCTGTACTTTAATAGTTTTTACAGGAACCAAGTCAAGACGCTGCTGTCTGTCTACTGTCTGGTACCCAGAAACCCCTGCAACATTCAACGCTCTGTGGGAGAAGAATCCGATTGAGAGAGATTCCCTATATAGTGCTCTACTTTTGACCAGAGAACGATGGTGAACTGATGTATAGTGGACAGTAACAGAGGAGAGGAGGTGCTGGACAGTAATCAGTCTGTCCCTAGAGGAGGCGCTGGACAGTAATCAGCCTGTCCCTAGAGGAGGTGCTGGACAGTAATCAGTATGTCCCTGGAGGAGGTGGAGGAGGTGCTGGACAGTAATCAGCCTGTCCATAGAGGAGGTGCTGGACAGTAATCAGTCTGTCCCTAGAGGAGGTGCTGGACAGTAATCAGTCTGTCCCTAGAGGAGGTGCTGGACAGTAATCAGCCTGTCCTTAGAGGAGGTGCTGGACAGTAATCAGTCTGTCCCTAGAGGAGGTGCTGGACAGTAATCAGTCTGTCCCTAGAGGAGGTGCTGGACAGTAATCAGTCTGTCCCTAGAGGAGGTGCTGGACAGTAATCAGTCTGTCCCTAGAGGAGGTGGAGGAGGTGCTGGGCAGTAATCAGCCTGTCCCTAGAGGAGGTGCTGGACAGTAATCAGTCTGTCCCTAGCGGAGGTGCTGGACAGTAATCAGTCTGTCCCTAGAGGAGGTGCTGGACAGTAATCAGCCTGTCCTTAGAGGAGGTGCTGGACAGTAATCAGTCTGTCCCTAGAGGAGGTGCTGGACAGTAATCAGTCTGTCCCTAGAGGAGGTGCTGGACAGTAATCAGTCTGTCCCTAGAGGAGGTGCTGGACAGTAATCAGTCTGTCCCTAGAGGAGGTGGAGGAGGTGCTGGACAGTAATCAGCCTGTCCCTAGAGGAGGTGCTGGACAGTAATCAGTCTGTCCCAGGAGGAGGTGCTGGACAGTAATCAGTCTGTCCCTAGAGGAGGTGCTGGACAGTAATCAGTCTGTCCCTAGAGGAGGTGCTGGACAGTAATCAGTCTGTCCCTAGAGGAGGTGCTGGACAGTAATCAGCCTGTCCCTAGAGGAGGTGCTGGACAGTAATCAGTCTGTCCCTAGAGGAGGTGCTGGTCAGTAATAAACCTGTCCCTAGCGGAGGAGGTGCTGGACAGTAATCAGTCTGTCCCTGGAGGAGGTGGAGGAGGTGCTGGACAGTAATCAGCCTGTCCTTAGAGGAGGTGCTGGACAGTAATCAGTCTGTCCCTAGAGGAGGTGCTGGACAGTAATCAGTCTGTCCCTAGAGGAGGTGCTGGACAGTAATCAGCCTGTCCTTAGAGGAGGTGCTGGACAGTAATCAGTCTGTCCCTAGAGGAGGTGCTGGACAGTAATCAGTCTGTCCCTAGAGGAGGTGCTGGACAGTAATCAGTCTGTCCCTAGAGGAGGTGCTGGACAGTAATCAGTCTGTCCCTAGAGGAGGTGGAGGAGGTGCTGGACAGTAATCAGCCTGTCCCTAGAGGAGGTGCTGGACAGTAATCAGTCTGTCCCTAGAGGAGGTGCTGGACAGTAATCAGTCTGTCCCTAGAGGAGGTGCTGGACAGTAATCAGCCTGTCCCTAGAGGAGGTGCTGGACAGTAATCAGTCTGTCCCTAGAGGAGGTGCTGGACAGTAATCAGTCTGTCCCTAGAGGAGGTGCTGGACAGTAATCAGTCTGTCCCTAGAGGAGGTGCTGGACAGTAATCAGTCTGTCCCTAGAGGAGGTGCTGGACAGTAATCAGCCTGTCCCTAGCGGAGGAGGTGCTGGACAGTAATGAGTCTGTCCCTAGAGGAGGTGCTGGACAGTAATCAGTCTGTCCCTGGAGGAGGTGCTGGACAGTAATCAGTCTGTCCCTAGAGGGGGTGCTGGACAGTAATCAGCCTGTCCTTAGAGGAGGTGCTGGACAGTAATCAGTCTGTCCCTAGAGGAGGTGCTGGACAGTAATCAGTCTGTCCCTAGAGGAGGTGCTGGACAGTAATCAGCCTGTCCTTAGAGGAGGTGCTGGACAGTAATCAGTCTGTCCCTAGAGGAGGTGCTGGACAGTAATCAGTCTGTCCCTAGAGGAGGTGCTGGACAGTAATCAGTCTGTCCCTAGAGGAGGTGCTGGACAGTAATCAGTCTGTCCCTAGAGGAGGTGCTGGACAGTAATCAGCCTGTCCCTAGAGGAGGTGCTGGACAGTAATCAGTCTGTCCCTAGAGGAGGTGCTGGACAGTAATCAGCCTGTCCCTAGCGGAGGAGGTGCTGGACAGTAATCAGTCTGTCCCTAGAGGAGGTGCTGGACAGTAATCAGCCTGTCCCTAGAGGAGGTGCTGGACAGTAATCAGTCTGTCCCTAGAGGAGGTGCTGGACAGTAATCAGTCTGTCCCTAGAGGAGGTGCTGGACAGTAATCAGCCTGTCCCTAGAGGAGGTGCTGGACAGTAATCAGTCTGTCCCTAGAGGAGGTGCTGGACAGTAATCAGCCTGTCCCTAGAGGAGGTGCTGGACAGTAATCAGTCTGTCCCTAGAGGAGGTGCTGGACAGTAATCAGCCTGTCCCTAGAGGAGGTGCTGGACAGTAATCAGTCTGTCCCTAGAGGAGGTGCTGGACAGTAATCAGTCTGTCCCTAGAGGAGGTGCTGGACAGTAATCAGCCTGTCCCTAGGAGGAGGTGCTGGACAGTAATCAGTCTGTCCCTAGAGGAGGTGCTGGACAGTAATCAGTCTGTCCCTAGAGGAGGTGCTGGACAGTAATCAGTCTGTCCCTAGAGGAGGTGCTGGACAGTAATCAGTCTGTCCCTAGAGGAGGTGCTGGACAGTAATCAGTCTGTCCCTAGAGGAGGTGCTGGACAGTAATCAGTCTGTCCCTAGAGGAGGTGCTGGACAGTAATCAGTCTGTCCCTAGAGGAGGTGCTGGACAGTAATCAGTCTGTCCCTAGAGGAGGTGCTGGACAGTAATCAGTCTGTCCCTAGAGGAGGTGCTGGACAGTAATCAGCCTGTCCCTAGCGAGGAGGTGCTGGACAGTAATCAGTCTGTCCCTAGAGGAGGTGCTGGACAGTAATCAGTCTGTCCCTAGAGGAGGTGCTGGACAGTAATCAGTCTGTCCCTAGAGGAGGTGCTGGACAGTAATCAGCCTGTCCCTAGAGGAGGTGCTGGACAGTAATCAGTCTGTCCCTAGAGGAGGTGCTGGACAGTAATCAGTCTGTCCCTAGAGGAGGTGCTGGACAGTAATCAGTCTGTCCCTAGAGGAGGTGCTGGACAGTAATCAGCCTGTCCTTAGAGGAGGTGCTGGACAGTAATCAGTCTGTCCCTAGAGGAGGTGCTGGACAGTAATCAGTCTGTCCCTAGAGGAGGTGCTGGACAGTAATCAGTCTGTCCCTAGAGGAGGTGCTGGACAGTAATCAGTCTGTCCCTAGAGGAGGTGGAGGAGGTGCTGGACAGTAATCAGCCTGTCCCTAGAGGAGGTGCTGGACAGTAATCAGTCTGTCCCTAGAGGAGGTGCTGGACAGTAATCAGTCTGTCCCTAGAGGAGGTGCTGGACAGTAATCAGCCTGTCCCTAGAGGAGGTGCTGGACAGTAATCAGTCTGTCCCTAGAGGAGGTGCTGGACAGTAATCAGTCTGTCCCTAGAGGAGGTGCTGGACAGTAATCAGTCTGTCCCTAGAGGAGGTGCTGGACAGTAATCAGTCTGTCCCTAGAGGAGGTGGAGGAGGTGCTGGACAGTAATCAGCCTGTCCCTAGAGGAGGTGCTGGACAGTAATCAGTCTGTCCCAGGAGGAGGTGCTGGACAGTAATCAGTCTGTCCCTAGAGGAGGTGCTGGACAGTAATCAGTCTGTCCCTAGAGGAGGTGCTGGACAGTAATCAGTCTGTCCCTAGAGGAGGTGCTGGACAGTAATCAGCCTGTCCCTAGAGGAGGTGCTGGACAGTAATCAGTCTGTCCCTAGAGGAGGTGCTGGACAGTAATCAGCCTGTCCCTAGAGGAGGTGCTGGACAGTAATCAGTCTGTCCCTAGAGGAGGTGCTGGACAGTAATCAGTCTGTCCCTAGAGGAGGTGCTGGACAGTAATCAGCCTGTCCCTAGGGAGGAGGTGCTGGACAGTAATCAGTCTGTCCCTAGAGGAGGTGCTGGACAGTAATCAGTCTGTCCCTAGAGGAGGTGCTGGACAGTAATCAGTCTGTCCCTAGAGGAGGTGCTGGACAGTAATCAGTCTGTCCCTAGAGGAGGTGCTGGACAGTAATCAGTCTGTCCCTAGAGGAGGTGCTGGACAGTAATCAGTCTGTCCCTAGAGGAGGTGCTGGACAGTAATCAGCCTGTCCCTAGAGGAGGTGCTGGACAGTAATCAGTCTGTCCCTAGAGGAGGTGCTGGACAGTAATCAGTCTGTCCCTAGAGGAGGTGCTGGACAGTAATCAGCCTGTCCCTAGCGGAGGAGGTGCTGGACAGTAATGAGTCTGTCCCTAGAGGAGGTGCTGGACAGTAATCAGTCTGTCCCTGGAGGAGGTGCTGGACAGTAATCAGTCTGTCCCTAGAGGAGGTGCTGGACAGTAATCAGCCTGTCCTTAGAGGAGGTGCTGGACAGTAATCAGTCTGTCCCTAGAGGAGGTGCTGGACAGTAATCAGTCTGTCCCTAGAGGAGGTGCTGGACAGTAATCAGTCTGTCCCTAGAGGAGGTGCTGGACAGTAATCAGCCTGTCCCTAGAGGAGGTGCTGGACAGTAATCAGTCTGTCCCTAGAGGAGGTGCTGGACAGTAATCAGTCTGTCCCTAGAGGAGGTGCTGGACAGTAATCAGTCTGTCCCTAGAGGAGGTGCTGGACAGTAATCAGTCTGTCCCTAGAGGAGGTGGAGGAGGTGCTGGGCAGTAATCAGCCTGTCCCTAGAGGAGGTGCTGGACAGTAATCAGTCTGTCCCTAGCGGAGGTGCTGGACAGTAATCAGTCTGTCCCTAGAGGAGGTGCTGGACAGTAATCAGCCTGTCCTTAGAGGAGGTGCTGGACAGTAATCAGTCTGTCCCTAGAGGAGGTGCTGGACAGTAATCAGTCTGTCCCTAGAGGAGGTGCTGGACAGTAATCAGTCTGTCCCTAGAGGAGGTGCTGGACAGTAATCAGTCTGTCCCTAGAGGAGGTGGAGGAGGTGCTGGACAGTAATCAGCCTGTCCCTAGAGGAGGTGCTGGACAGTAATCAGTCTGTCCCAGGAGGAGGTGCTGGACAGTAATCAGTCTGTCCCTAGAGGAGGTGCTGGACAGTAATCAGTCTGTCCCTAGAGGAGGTGCTGGACAGTAATCAGTCTGTCCCTAGAGGAGGTGCTGGACAGTAATCAGTCTGTCCCTAGAGGAGGTGCTGGACAGTAATCAGTCTGTCCCTAGAGGAGGTGCTGGACAGTAATCAGTCTGTCCCTAGAGGAGGTGCTGGACAGTAATCAGTCTGTCCCTAGAGGAGGTGCTGGACAGTAATCAGCCTGTCCCTAGAGGAGGTGCTGGACAGTAATCAGTCTGTCCCTAGAGGAGGTGCTGGACAGTAATCAGTCTGTCCCTAGAGGAGGTGCTGGACAGTAATCAGCCTGTCCCTAGCGAGGAGGTGCTGGACAGTAATGAGTCTGTCCCTAGAGGAGGTGCTGGACAGTAATCAGTCTGTCCCTGGAGGAGGTGCTGGACAGTAATCAGTCTGTCCCTAGAGGAGGTGCTGGACAGTAATCAGCCTGTCCTTAGAGGAGGTGCTGGACAGTAATCAGTCTGTCCCTAGAGGAGGTGCTGGACAGTAATCAGTCTGTCCCTAGAGGAGGTGCTGGACAGTAATCAGTCTGTCCCTAGAGGAGGTGCTGGACAGTAATCAGCCTGTCCCTAGAGGAGGTGCTGGACAGTAATCAGTCTGTCCCTAGAGGAGGTGCTGGACAGTAATCAGTCTGTCCCTAGAGGAGGTGCTGGACAGTAATCAGTCTGTCCCTAGAGGAGGTGCTGGACAGTAATCAGTCTGTCCCTAGAGGAGGTGGAGGAGGTGCTGGGCAGTAATCAGCCTGTCCCTAGAGGAGGTGCTGGACAGTAATCAGTCTGTCCCTAGCGGAGGTGCTGGACAGTAATCAGTCTGTCCCTAGAGGAGGTGCTGGACAGTAATCAGCCTGTCCTTAGAGGAGGTGCTGGACAGTAATCAGTCTGTCCCTAGAGGAGGTGCTGGACAGTAATCAGTCTGTCCCTAGAGGAGGTGCTGGACAGTAATCAGTCTGTCCCTAGAGGAGGTGCTGGACAGTAATCAGTCTGTCCCTAGAGGAGGTGGAGGAGGTGCTGGACAGTAATCAGCCTGTCCCTAGAGGAGGTGCTGGACAGTAATCAGTCTGTCCCAGGAGGAGGTGCTGGACAGTAATCAGTCTGTCCCTAGAGGAGGTGCTGGACAGTAATCAGTCTGTCCCTAGAGGAGGTGCTGGACAGTAATCAGTCTGTCCCTAGAGGAGGTGCTGGACAGTAATCAGCCTGTCCCTAGAGGAGGTGCTGGACAGTAATCAGTCTGTCCCTAGAGGAGGTGCTGGACAGTAATCAGCCTGTCCCTAGAGGAGGTGCTGGACAGTAATCAGTCTGTCCCTAGAGGAGGTGCTGGACAGTAATCAGTCTGTCCCTAGAGGAGGTGCTGGACAGTAATCAGCCTGTCCCTAGGGAGGAGGTGCTGGACAGTAATCAGTCTGTCCCTAGAGGAGGTGCTGGACAGTAATCAGTCTGTCCCTAGAGGAGGTGCTGGACAGTAATCAGTCTGTCCCTAGAGGAGGTGCTGGACAGTAATCAGTCTGTCCCTAGAGGAGGTGCTGGACAGTAATCAGTCTGTCCCTAGAGGAGGTGCTGGACAGTAATCAGTCTGTCCCTAGAGGAGGTGCTGGACAGTAATCAGCCTGTCCCTAGAGGAGGTGCTGGACAGTAATCAGTCTGTCCCTAGAGGAGGTGCTGGACAGTAATCAGTCTGTCCCTAGAGGAGGTGCTGGACAGTAATCAGCCTGTCCCTAGCGGAGGAGGTGCTGGACAGTAATCAGTCTGTCCCTAGAGGAGGTGCTGGACAGTAATCAGTCTGTCCCTAGAGGAGGTGCTGGACAGTAATCAGTCTGTCCCTAGAGGAGGTGCTGGACAGTAATCAGCCTGTCCCTAGAGGAGGTGCTGGACAGTAATCAGTCTGTCCCTAGAGGAGGTGCTGGACAGTAATCAGTCTGTCCCTAGAGGAGGTGCTGGACAGTAATCAGTCTGTCCCTAGAGGAGGTGCTGGACAGTAATCAGCCTGTCCCTAGAGGAGGTGCTGGACAGTAATCAGTCTGTCCCTAGAGGAGGTGCTGGACAGTAATCAGTCTGTCCCTAGAGGAGGTGCTGGACAGTAATCAGTCTGTCCCTAGAGGAGGTGCTGGACAGTAATCAGTCTGTCCCTAGAGGAGGTGGAGGAGGTGCTGGACAGTAATCAGCCTGTCCCTAGAGGAGGTGCTGGACAGTAATCAGTCTGTCCCTAGAGGAGGTGCTGGACAGTAATCAGTCTGTCCCTAGAGGAGGTGCTGGACAGTAATCAGCCTGTCCTAGAGGAGGTGCTGGACAGTAATCAGTCTGTCCCTAGAGGAGGTGCTGGACAGTAATCAGTCTGTCCCTAGAGGAGGTGCTGGACAGTAATCAGTCTGTCCCTAGAGGAGGTGCTGGACAGTAATCAGTCTGTCCCTAGAGGAGGTGGAGGAGGTGCTGGACAGTAATCAGCTCTGTCCCTAGAGGAGGTGCTGGACAGTAATCAGTCTGTCCCTAGAGGAGGTGCTGGACAGTAATCAGTCTGTCCCTAGAGGAGGTGCTGGACAGTAATCAGTCTGTCCCTAGAGGAGGTGCTGGACAGTAATCAGTCTGTCCCTAGAGGAGGTGCTGGACAGTAATCAGCCTGTCCCTAGAGGAGGTGCTGGACAGTAATCAGTCTGTCCCTAGAGGAGGTGCTGGACAGTAATCAGTCTGTCCCTAGAGGAGGTGCTTGTCCCTAGCGGAGGAGGTGCCGGACAGTAATCAGTCTGTCCCTAGAGGAGGTGCTGGACAGTAATCAGTCTGTCCCTGGAGGAGGTGCTGGACAGTAATCAGTCTGTCCCTAGAGGAGGTGCTGGACAGTAATCAGTCTGTCCCTAGAGGAGGTGCTGGACAGTAATCAGTCTGTCCCTAGAGGAGGTGCTGGACAGTAATCAGTCTGTCCCAGGAGGAGGTGCTGGACAGTAATCAGTCTGTCCCTAGAGGAGGTGCTGGACAGTAATCAGTCTGTCCCTAGAGGAGGTGCTGGACAGTAATCAGTCTGTCCCTAGAGGAGGTGCTGGACAGTAATCAGCCTGTCCCTAGAGGAGGTGCTGGACAGTAATCAGTCTGTCCCTAGAGGAGGTGCTGGACAGTAATCAGCCTGTCCCTAGAGGAGGTGCTGGACAGTAATCAGTCTGTCCCTAGAGGAGGTGCTGGACAGTAATCAGTCTGTCCCTAGAGGAGGTGCTGGACAGTAATCAGCCTGTCCCTAGCGGAGGAGGTGCTGGACAGTAATGAGTCTGTCCCTAGAGGAGGTGCTGGACAGTAATCAGTCTGTCCCTGGAGGAGGTGCTGGACAGTAATCAGTCTGTCCCTAGAGGAGGTGCTGGACAGTAATCAGCCTGTCCTTAGAGGAGGTGCTGGACAGTAATCAGTCTGTCCCTAGAGGAGGTGCTGGACAGTAATCAGTCTGTCCCTAGAGGAGGTGCTGGACAGTAATCAGTCTGTCCCTAGAGGAGGTGCTGGACAGTAATCAGCCTGTCCTTAGAGGAGGTGCTGGACAGTAATCAGTCTGTCCCTAGAGGAGGTGCTGGACAGTAATCAGTCTGTCCCTAGAGGAGGTGCTGGACAGTAATCAGTCTGTCCCTAGAGGAGGTGCTGGACAGTAATCAGTCTGTCCCTAGAGGAGGTGGAGGAGGTGCTGGGCAGTAATCAGCCTGTCCCTAGAGGAGGTGCTGGACAGTAATCAGTCTGTCCCTAGCGGAGGTGCTGGACAGTAATCAGTCTGTCCCTAGAGGAGGTGCTGGACAGTAATCAGCCTGTCCTTAGAGGAGGTGCTGGACAGTAATCAGTCTGTCCCTAGAGGAGGTGCTGGACAGTAATCAGTCTGTCCCTAGAGGAGGTGCTGGACTGTAATCAGTCTGTCCCTAGAGGAGGTGCTGGACAGTAATCAGTCTGTCCCTAGAGGAGGTGGAGGAGGTGCTGGACAGTAATCAGCCTGTCCCTAGAGGAGGTGCTGGACAGTAATCAGTCTGTCCCAGGAGGAGGTGCTGGACAGTAATCAGTCTGTCCCTAGAGGAGGTGCTGGACAGTAATCAGTCTGTCCCTAGAGGAGGTGCTGGACAGTAATCAGTCTGTCCCTAGAGGAGGTGCTGGACAGTAATCAGCCTGTCCCTAGAGGAGGTGCTGGACAGTAATCAGCCTGTCCCTAGAGGAGGTGCTGGACAGTAATCAGTCTGTCCCTGGAGGAGGTGGAGGAGGTGCTGGACAGTAATCAGCCTGTCCTTAGAGGAGGTGCTGGACAGTAATCAGTCTGTCCCTAGAGGAGGTGCTGGACAGTAATCAGTCTGTCCCTAGAGGAGGTGCTGGACAGTAATCAGCCTGTCCTTAGAGGAGGTGCTGGACAGTAATCAGTCTGTCCCTAGAGGAGGTGCTGGACAGTAATCAGTCTGTCCCTAGAGGAGGTGCTGGACAGTAATCAGTCTGTCCCTAGAGGAGGTGCTGGACAGTAATCAGTCTTCCCTAGGGAGGAGGTGCTGGACAGTAATCAGCCTGTCCCTAGAGGAGGTGCTGGACAGTAATCAGTCTGTCCCAGGAGGAGGTGCTGGACAGTAATCAGTCTGTCCCTAGAGGAGGTGCTGGACAGTAATCAGTCTGTCCCTAGAGGAGGTGCTGGACAGTAATCAGTCTGTCCCTAGAGGAGGTGCTGGACAGTAATCAGCCTGTCCCTAGAGGAGGTGCTGGACAGTAATCAGTCTGTCCCTAGAGGAGGTGCTGGACAGTAATCAGCCTGTCCCTAGAGGAGGTGCTGGACAGTAATCAGTCTGTCCCTAGAGGAGGTGCTGGACAGTAATCAGTCTGTCCCTAGAGGAGGTGCTGGACAGTAATCAGCCTGTCCCTAGCGGAGGAGGTGCTGGACAGTAATGAGTCTGTCCCTAGAGGAGGTGCTGGACAGTAATCAGTCTGTCCCTGGAGGAGGTGCTGGACAGTAATCAGTCTGTCCCTAGAGGAGGTGCTGGACAGTAATCAGTCTGTCCCTAGAGGAGGTGCTGGACAGTAATCAGTCTGTCCCTAGAGGAGGTGCTGGACAGTAATCAGTCTGTCCCTGGAGGAGGTGCTGGACAGTAATCAGTCTGTCCCTAGAGGAGGTGCTGGACAGTAATCAGTCTGTCCCTGGAGGAGGTGGAGGAGGTGCTGGACAGTAATCAGTCTGTCCCTGGAGGAGGTGGAGGAGGTGCTGGACAGTAATCAGTCTGTCCCTAGAGGAGGTGCTGGACAGTAATCAGTCTGTCCCTAGAGGAGGTGCTGGACAGTAATCAGTCTGTCCCTAGAGGAGGTGCTGGACAGTAATCAGTCTGTCCCTGGAGGAGGTGGAGGAGGTGCTGGACAGTAATCAGCCTGTCCCTAGAGGAGGTGCTGGACAGTAATCAGTCTGTCCCTGGAGGAGGTGCTGGACAGTAATCAGCCTGTCCCTAGCGGAGGAGGTGCTGGACAGTAATCAGTCTGTCCCTAGAGGAGGAGGTGCTGGACAGTAATCAGTCTGTCCCTAGAGGAGGTGCTGGACAGTAATCAGTCTGTCCCTAGAGGAGGTGCTGGACAGTAATCAGTCTGTCCCTAGAGGAGGTGCTGGACAGTAATCAGCCTGTCCTTAGAGGAGGTGCTGGACAGTAATCAGTCTGTCCCTAGAGGAGGTGCTGGACAGTAATCAGTCTGTCCCTAGAGGAGGTGCTGGACAGTAATCAGTCTGTCCCTAGAGGAGGTGCTGGACAGTAATCAGCCTGTCCCTAGAGGAGGTGCTGGACAGTAATCAGTCTGTCCCTAGAGGAGGTGCTGGACAGTAATCAGTCTGTCCCTAGAGGAGGTGCTGGACAGTAATCAGTCTGTCCCTAGAGGAGGTGCTGGACAGTAATCAGTCTGTCCCTAGAGGAGGTGCTGGACAGTAATCAGTCTGTCCCTAGAGGAGGTGCTGGACAGTAATCAGTCTGTCCCTAGAGGAGGAGGTGCTGGACAGTAATCAGTCTGTCCCTAGAGGAGGTGCTGGACAGTAATCAGTCTGTCCCTAGGAGGAGGTGCTGGACAGTAATCAGTCTGTCCCTAGAGGAGGTGCTGGACAGTAATCAGTCTGTCCCTAGAGGAGGTGCTGGACAGTAATCAGTCTGTCCCTAGAGGAGGTGCTGGACAGTAATCAGCCTGTCCCTAGAGGAGGTGCTGGACAGTAATCAGCCTGTCCCTAGAGGAGGTGCTGGACAGTAATCAGTCTGTCCCTAGAGGAGGTGCTGGACAGTAATCAGCCTGTCCCTAGAGGAGGTGCTGGACAGTAATCAGTCTGTCCCTAGAGGAGGTGCTGGACAGTAATCAGTCTGTCCCTAGAGGAGGTGCTGGACAGTAATCAGTCTGTCCCTAGAGGAGGTGCTGGACAGTAATCAGTCTGTCCCTAGAGGAGGTGCTGGACAGTAATCAGTCTGTCCCTAGAGGAGGTGCTGGACAGTAATCAGTCTGTCCCTAGAGGAGGTGCTGGACAGTAATCAGTCTGTCCCTAGAGGAGGAGGTGCTGGACAGTAATCAGCCTGTCCCTAGAGGAGGTGCTGGACAGTAATCAGTCTGTCCCAGGAGGAGGTGCTGGACAGTAATCAGTCTGTCCCTAGAGGAGGTGCTGGACAGTAATCAGTCTGTCCCTAGAGGAGGTGCTGGACAGTAATCAGTCTGTCCCTAGAGGAGGTGCTGGACAGTAATCAGCCTGTCCCTAGAGGAGGTGCTGGACAGTAATCAGTCTGTCCCTAGAGGAGGTGCTGGACAGTAATCAGCCTGTCCCTAGAGGAGGTGCTGGACAGTAATCAGTCTGTCCCTAGAGGAGGTGCTGGACAGTAATCAGTCTGTCCCTAGAGGAGGTGCTGGACAGTAATCAGCCTGTCCCTAGCGGAGGAGGTGCTGGACAGTAATCAGTCTGTCCCTAGAGGAGGTGCTGGACAGTAATCAGTCTGTCCCTAGAGGAGGTGCTGGACAGTAATCAGTCTGTCCCTAGAGGAGGTGCTGGACAGTAATCAGTCTGTCCCTAGAGGAGGTGCTGGACAGTAATCAGTCTGTCCCTAGAGGAGGTGCTGGACAGTAATCAGTCTGTCCCTAGAGGAGGTGCTGGACAGTAATCAGTCTGTCCCTAGAGGAGGTGCTGGACAGTAATCAGTCTGTCCCTGGAGGAGGTGGAGGAGGTGCTGGACAGTAATCAGTCTGTCCCTAGAGGAGGAGGTGCTGGACAGTAATCAGTCTGTCCCTAGAGGAGGTGCTGGACAGTAATCAGTCTGTCCCTAGAGGAGGTGCTGGACAGTAATCAGTCTGTCCCTAGAGGAGGTGCTGGACAGTAATCAGCCTGTCCCTAGAGGAGGAGGTGCTGGACAGTAATCAGCCTGTCCCTAGAGGAGGTGCTGGACAGTAATCAGTCTGTCCCTGGCTGGACAGTAATCAGCCTGTCCTTAGAGGAGGTGCTGGACAGTAATCAGTCTGTCCCTAGAGGAGGTGCTGGACAGTAATCAGTCTGTCCCTAGAGGAGGTGCTGGACAGTAATCAGCCTGTCCTTAGAGGAGGTGCTGGACAGTAATCAGTCTGTCCCTAGAGGAGGTGCTGGACAGTAATCAGTCTGTCCCTAGAGGAGGTGCTGGACAGTAATCAGTCTGTCCCTAGAGGAGGTGCTGGACAGTAATCAGTCTGTCCCTAGAGGAGGTGGAGGAGGTGCTGGACAGTAATCAGCCTGTCCCTAGAGGAGGTGCTGGACAGTAATCAGTCTGTCCCAGGAGGAGGTGCTGGACAGTAATCAGTCTGTCCCTAGAGGAGGTGCTGGACAGTAATCAGTCTGTCCCTAGAGGAGGTGCTGGACAGTAATCAGTCTGTCCCTAGAGGAGGTGCTGGACAGTAATCAGCCTGTCCCTAGAGGAGGTGCTGGACAGTAATCAGTCTGTCCCTAGAGGAGGTGCTGGACAGTAATCAGCCTGTCCCTAGAGGAGGTGCTGGACAGTAATCAGTCTGTCCCTAGAGGAGGTGCTGGACAGTAATCAGTCTGTCCCTAGAGGAGGTGCTGGACAGTAATCAGCCTGTCCCTAGCGGAGGAGGTGCTGGACAGTAATGAGTCTGTCCCTAGAGGAGGTGCTGGACAGTAATCAGTCTGTCCCTGGAGGAGGTGCTGGACAGTAATCAGTCTGTCCCTAGAGGAGGTGCTGGACAGTAATCAGTCTGTCCCTAGAGGAGGTGCTGGACAGTAATCAGTCTGTCCCTAGAGGAGGTGCTGGACAGTAATCAGTCTGTCCCTGGAGGAGGTGCTGGACAGTAATCAGTCTGTCCCTAGAGGAGGTGCTGGACAGTAATCAGTCTGTCCCTGGAGGAGGTGGAGGAGGTGCTGGACAGTAATCAGTCTGTCCCTGGAGGAGGTGGAGGAGGTGCTGGACAGTAATCAGTCTGTCCCTAGAGGAGGTGCTGGACAGTAATCAGTCTGTCCCTAGAGGAGGTGCTGGACAGTAATCAGTCTGTCCCTAGAGGAGGTGCTGGACAGTAATCAGTCTGTCCCTGGAGGAGGTGGAGGAGGTGCTGGACAGTAATCAGCCTGTCCCTAGGGAGGAGGTGCTGGACAGTAATCAGTCTGTCCCTAGAGGAGGTGCTGGACAGTAATCAGTCTGTCCCTAGAGGAGGTGCTGGACAGTAATCAGTCTGTCCCTAGAGGAGGTGCTGGACAGTAATCAGTCTGTCCCTAGAGGAGGTGCTGGACAGTAATCAGTCTGTCCCTAGAGGAGGTGCTGGACAGTAATCAGTCTGTCCCTGGAGGAGGTGGAGGAGGTGCTGGACAGTAATCAGCCTGTCCCTAGAGGAGGTGCTGGACAGTAATCAGTCTGTCCCTAGAGGAGGTGCTGGACAGTAATCAGTCTGTCCCTGGAGGAGGTGCTGGACAGTAATCAGTCTGTCCCTAGAGGAGGTGTTGGACAGTAATCAGTCTGTCCCTGGAGGAGGTGCTGGACAGTAATCAGTCTGTCCCTAGAGGAGGTGCTGGACAGTAATCAGTCTGTCCCTAGAGGAGGTGCTGGACAGTAATCAGCCTGTCCCTAGAGGAGGTGGAAGGTGCTGGACAGTAATCAGCCTGTCCCTAGAGGAGGTGCTGGACAGTAATCAGCCTGTCCCTAGAGGAGGTGCTGGACAGTAATCAGTCTGTCCCTAGAGGAGGTGCTACGCTGGACAGTAATCAGTCTGTCCCTAGAGGAGGTGCTGGACAGTAATCAGTCTGTCCCTAGAGGAGGTGCTGGACAGTAATCAGTCTGTCCCTAGAGGAGGTGCTGGACAGTAATCAGTCTGTCCCTAGAGGAGGTGCTGGACAGTAATCAGTCTGTCCCTGGAGGAGGTGGAGGAGGTGCTGGACAGTAATCAGCCTGTCCCTAGAGGAGGTGCTGGACAGTAATCAGTCTGTCCCTAGAGGAGGTGCTGGACAGTAATCAGTCTGTCCCTGGAGGAGGTGCTGGACAGTAATCAGTCTGTCCCTAGAGGAGGTGCTGGACAGTAATCAGTCTGTCCCTGGAGGAGGTGCTGGACAGTAATCAGTCTGTCCCTAGAGGAGGTGCTGGACAGTAATCAGTCTGTCCCTAGAGGAGGTGCTGGACAGTAATCAGCCTGTCCTTAGAGGAGGTGGATTAGGTGCTGGACAGTAATCAGCCTGTCCCTAGAGGAGGTGCTGGACAGTAATCAGCCTGTCCCTAGAGGAGGTGCTGGACAGTAATCAGTCTGTCCCTAGAGGAGGTGCTGGACAGTAATCAGTCTGTCCCTAGAGGAGGTGCTGGACAGTAATCAGCCTGTCCCTAGAGGAGGTGTTGGACAGTAATCAGTCTGTCCCTAGAGGAGGTGCTGGACAGTAATCAGTCTGTCCCTAGAGGAGGTGCTGGACAGTAATCAGTCTGTCCCTAGAGGAGGTGCTGGACAGTAATCAGTCTGTCCCTAGAGGAGGTGCTGGACAGTAATCAGTCTGTCCCTAGAGGAGGTGCTGGACAGTAATCAGTCTGTCCCTAGAGGAGGTGCTGGACAGTAATCAGTCTGTCCCTAGAGGAGGTGCTGGACAGTAATCAGTCTGTCCCTAGAGGAGGTGCTGGACAGTAATCAGTCTGTCCCTAGAGGAGGTGCTGGACAGTAATCAGTCTGTCCCTAGAGGAGGTGCTGGACAGTAATCAGTCTGTCCCTAGAGGAGGTGCTGGACAGTAATCAGCCTGTCCCTAGAGGAGGTGCTGGACAGTAATCAGTCTGTCCCTAGAGGAGGTGCTGGACAGTAATCAGTCTGTCCCTAGAGGAGGTGCTGGACAGTAATCAGCCTGTCCCTAGAGGAGGTGCTGGACAGTAATCAGCCTGTCCCTAGAGGAGGTGCTGGACAGTAATCAGCCTGTCCCTAGAGGAGGTGCTGGACAGTAATCAGTCTGTCCCTAGCGGAGGAGGTGCTGGACAGTAATCAGCCTGTCCCTAGAGGAGGTGCTGGACAGTAATCAGTCTGTCCCAGGAGGAGGTGCTGGACAGTAATCAGTCTGTCCCTAGAGGAGGTGCTGGACAGTAATCAGTCTGTCCCTAGAGGAGGTGCTGGACAGTAATCAGCCTGTCCCTAGGGAGGAGGTGCTGGACAGTAATCAGCCTGTCCCTAGAGGAGGTGCTGGACAGTAATCAGTCTGTCCCTAGAGGAGGTGCTGGACAGTAATCAGTCTGTCCCTAGAGGAGGTGCTGGACAGTAATCAGCCTGTCCCTAGAGGAGGTGCTGGACAGTAATCAGTCTGTCCCTAGTGGAGGAGGTGCTGGACAGTAATCAGTCTGTCCCTAGAGGAGGAGGTGCTGGACAGTAATCAGTCTGTCCCTAGAGGAGGGGTGCTGGACAGTAATCAGTCTGTCCCAGGAGGAGGTGCTGGACAGTAATCAGTCTGTCCCTAGAGGAGGTGCTGGACAGTAATCAGTCTGTCCCTAGAGGAGGTGCTGGACAGTAATCAGTCTGTCCCTAGAGGAGGTGCTGGACAGTAATCAGTCTGTCCCTAGAGGAGGTGCTGGACAGTAATCAGTCTGTCCCTAGGAGGAGGTGCTGGACAGTAATCAGTCTGTCCCTGAGAGGAGGTGCTGGACAGTAATCAGTCTGTCCCTAGAGGAGGTGCTGGACAGTAATCAGTCTGTCCCTAGAGGAGGTGCTGGACAGTAATCAGCCTGTCCCTAGAGGAGGTGCTGGACAGTAATCAGTCTGTCCCTAGAGGAGGTGCTGGACAGTAATCAGTCTGTCCCTAGAGGAGGTGCTGGACAGTAATCAGTCTGTCCCTAGAGGAGGTGCTGGACAGTAATCAGTCTGTCCCTAGAGGAGGTGCTGGACAGTAATCAGCCTGTCCCTAGAGGAGGTGCTGGACAGTAATCAGCCTGTCCCTAGAGGAGGTGGTGGACAGTAATCAGTCTGTCCCTAGAGGAGGTGCTGGACAGTAATCAGTCTGTCCCTAGAGGAGGTGCTGGACAGTAATCAGTCTGTCCCTAGAGGAGGTGCTGGACAGTAATCAGTCTGTCCCTAGAGGAGGAGGTGCTGGACAGTAATCAGTCTGTCCCTAGAGGAGGTGCTGGACAGTAATCAGTCTGGCCCTAGAGGAGGTGCTGGACAGTAATCAGTCTGTCCCTAGAGGAGGTGCTGGACAGTAATCAGCCTGTCCCTAGAGGAGGTGCTGGACAGTAATCAGTCTGTCCCTAGAGGAGGTGCTGGACAGTAATCAGCCTGTCCCTAGAGGAGGTGCTGGACAGTAATCAGCCTGTCCCTAGAGGAGGTGCTGGACAGTAATCAGTCTGTCCCTAGAGGAGGTGCTGGACAGTAATCAGTCTGTCCCTAGAGGAGGTGCTGGACAGTAATCAGCCTGTCCCTAGAGGAGGTGCTGGACAGTAATCAGTCTGTCCCTAGAGGAGGTGCTGGACAGTAATCAGTCTGTCCCTAGAGGAGGTGCTGGACAGTAATCAGTCTGTCCCTAGAGGAGGTGCTGGACAGTAATCAGTCTGTCCCTAGGAGGAGGTGCTGGACAGTAATCAGTCTGTCCCTAGAGGAGGTGCTGGACAGTAATCAGTCTGTCCCTAGAGGAGGTGCTGGACAGTAATCAGTCTGTCCCTAGAGGAGGTGCTGGACAGTAATCAGTCTGTCCCTAGAGGAGGTGCTGGACAGTAATCAGTCTGTCCCTAGAGGAGGTGCTGGACAGTAATCAGTCTGTCCCTAGAGGAGGTGCTGGACAGTAATCAGTCTGTCCCTAGAGGAGGTGCTGGACAGTAATCAGTCTGTCCCTAGAGGAGGTGCTGGACAGTAATCAGTCTGTCCCTAGAGGAGGTGCTGGACAGTAATCAGTCTGTCCCTAGAGGAGGTGCTGGACAGTAATCAGTCTGTCCCTAGAGGAGGTGCTGGACAGTAATCAGTCTGTCCCTAGAGGAGGTGCTGGACAGTAATCAGTCTGTCCCTAGAGGAGGTGCTGGACAGTAATCAGTCTGTCCCTAGAGGAGGTGCTGGACAGTAATCAGTCTGTCCCTAGAGGAGGTGCTGGACAGTAATCAGTCTGTCCCTAGAGGAGGTGCTGGACAGTAATCAGTCTGTCCCTAGAGGAGGTGCTGGACAGTAATCAGTCTGTCCCTAGAGGAGGTGCTGGACAGTAATCAGTCTGTCCCTAGAGGAGGTGCTGGACAGTAATCAGCCTGTCCCTAGCGGAGGAGGTGCTGGACAGTAATCAGTCTGTCCCTAGAGGAGGTGCTGGACAGTAATCAGTCTGTCCCTAGAGGAGGTGCTGGACAGTAATCAGTCTGTCCCTAGAGGAGGTGCTGGACAGTAATCAGTCTGTCCCTAGAGGAGGTGCTGGACAGTAATCAGTCTGTCCCTAGCGGAGGAGGTGCTGGACAGTAATCAGTCTGTCCCTAGCGGAGGAGGTGCTGGACAGTAATCAGTCTGTCCCTAGAGGAGGTGCTGGACAGTAATCAGTCTGTCCCTAGAGGAGGTGCTGGACAGTAATCAGCCTGTCCCTAGAGGAGGTGCTGGACAGTAATCAGTCTGTCCCTAGAGGAGGTGCTGGACAGTAATCAGTCTGTCCCTAGAGGAGGTGCTGGACAGTAATCAGTCTGTCCCTAGGAGGAGGTGCTGGACAGTAATCAGTCTGTCCCTAGAGGAGGTGCTGGACAGTAATCAGTCTGTCCCTAGAGGAGGTGCTGGACAGTAATCAGCCTGTCCCTAGAGGAGGTGCTGGACAGTAATCAGTCTGTCCCTAGAGGAGGTGCTGGACAGTAATCAGTCTGTCCCTAGAGGAGGTGCTGGACAGTAATCAGTCTGTCCCTAGAGGAGGTGCTGGACAGTAATCAGTCTGTCCCTAGAGGAGGTGCTGGACAGTAATCAGCCTGTCCCTAGAGGAGGTGCTGGACAGTAATCAGTCTGTCCCTAGAGGAGGTGCTGGACAGTAATCAGTCTGTCCCTAGAGGAGGTGCTGGACAGTAATCAGTCTGTCCCTAGAGGAGGTGCTGGACAGTAATCAGTCTGTCCCTAGAGGAGGTGCTGGACAGTAATCAGTCTGTCCCTAGAGGAGGTGCTGGACAGTAATCAGTCTGTCCCTAGAGGAGGTGCTGGACAGTAATCAGTCTGTCCCTAGAGGAGGTGCTGGACAGTAATCAGTCTGTCCCTAGAGGAGGTGCTGGACAGTAATCAGTCTGTCCCTAGAGGAGGTGCTGGACAGTAATCAGTCTGTCCCTAGAGGAGGTGCTGGACAGTAATCAGTCTGTCCCTAGAGGAGGTGCTGGACAGTAATCAGCCTGTCCCTAGAGGAGGTGCTGGACAGTAATCAGTCTGTCCCTAGAGGAGGTGCTGGACAGTAATCAGTCTGTCCCTAGAGGAGGTGCTGGACAGTAATCAGCCTGTCCCTAGAGGAGGTGCTGGACAGTAATCAGTCTGTCCCTGGAGGAGGTGCTGGACAGTAATCAGTCTGTCCCTAGAGGAGGTGCTGGACAGTAATCAGTCTGTCCCTAGAGGAGGTGGAGGAGGTGCTGGACAGTAATCAGCCTGTCCCTAGCGGAGGAGGTGCTGGACAGTAATCAGTCTGTCCCTAGAGGAGGTGCTGGACAGTAATCAGTCTGTCCCTAGAGGAGGAGGTGCTGGACAGTAATCAGCCTGTCCCTAGAGGAGGTGCTGGACAGTAATCAGTCTGTCCCTAGAGGAGGTGCTGGACAGTAATCAGTCTGTCCCTAGTGGAGGTGCTGGACAGTAATCAGCCTGTCCCTAGAGGAGGTGCTGGACAGTAATCAGTCTGTCCCTAGTGGAGGAGGTGCTGGACAGTAATCAGTCTGTCCCTAGAGGAGGAGGTGCTGGACAGTAATCAGTCAGTCCCTAGAGGAGGAGGTGCTGGACAGTAATCAGTCTGTCCCAGGAGGAGGTGCTGGACAGTAATCAGCCTGTCCCTAGAGGAGGTGCTGGACAGTAATCAGTCTGTCCCTAGAGGAGGTGCTGGACAGTAAATAGCCTGTCCCTAGAGGAGGTGCTGGACAGTAATCAGTCTGTCCCTGGAGGAGGTGCTGGACAGTAATCAGTCTGTCCCTAGAGGAGGTGCTGGACAGTAATCAGTCTGTCCCTAGAGGAGGTGCTGGACAGTAATCAGTCTGTCCCTAGAGGAGGTGCTGGACAGTAATCAGTCTGTCCCTAGGAGGAGGTGCTGGACAGTAATCAGCCTGTCCCTAGCGGAGGAGGTGCTGGACAGTAATCAGTCTGTCCCTAGAGGAGGTGCTGGACAGTAATCAGTCTGTCCCTAGAGGAGGTGCTGGACAGTAATCAGTCTGTCCCTAGAGGAGGTGCTGGACAGTAATCAGTCTGTCCCTAGAGGAGGTGCTGGACAGTAATCAGTCTGTCCCTGGAGGAGGTGGAGGAGGTGCTGGACAGTAATCAGCCTGTCCCTAGCGGAGGAGGTGCTGGACAGTAATCAGTCTGTCCCTAGAGGAGGTGCTGGACAGTAATCAGTCTGTCCCTAGAGGAGGTGCTGGACAGTAATCAGTCTGTCCCTAGAGGAGGTGCCTGGACAGTAATCAGTCTGTCCCTAGAGGAGGTGCTGGACAGTAATCAGTCTGTCCCTAGCGGAGGAGGTGCTGGACAGTAATCAGTCTGTCCCTAGCGGAGGAGGTGCTGGACAGTAATCAGTCTGTCCCTAGAGGAGGTGCTGGACAGTAATCAGTCTGTCCCTAGAGGAGGTGCTGGACAGTAATCAGCCTGTCCCTAGAGGAGGTGCTGGACAGTAATCAGTCTGTCCCTGGAGGAGTGGAGGAGGTGCTGGACAGTTATCAGTCTGTCCCTAGCAGAGGAGGTGCTGGACAGTAATCAGTCTGTCCCTGGAGGAGGTGCTGGACAGTAATCAGTCTGTCCCTAGCGGAGGAGGTGCTGGACAGTAATCAGCCTGTCCCTAGGAGGAGGTGCTGGACAGTAATCAGTCTGTCCCTAGAGGAGGTGCTGGACAGTAATCAGCCTGTCCTTAGAGGAGGTGCTGGACAGTAATCAGTCTGTCCTTAGAGGAGGTGCTGGACAGTAATCAGTCTGTCCTTAGAGGAGGTGCTGGACAGTAATCAGTCTGTCCCTAGAGGAGGTGCTGGACAGTAATCAGTCTGTCCCTAGAGGAGGTGCTGGACAGTAATCAGTCTGTCCCTAGAGGAGGTGCTGGACAGTAATCAGTCTGTCCCTAGAGGAGGTGCTGGACAGTAATCAGTCTGTCCCTAGAGGAGGTGCTGGACAGTAATCAGCCTGTCCCTAGAGGAGGTGCTGGGCAGTAATCAGTCTGTCCCTGGAGGAGGTGCTGGACAGTAATCAGTCTGTCCCTAGAGGAGGTGCTGGACAGTAATCAGCCTGTCCCTAGAGGAGGTGCTGGACAGTAATCAGTCTGTCCCTGGAGGAGGTGCTGGACAGTAATCAGTCTGTCCCTAGAGGAGGTGCTGGACAGTAATCAGTCTGTCCCTAGAGGAGGTGGAGGAGGTGCTGGACAGTAATCAGCCTGTCCCTAGCGGAGGAGGTGCTGGACAGTAATCAGTCTGTCCCTAGAGGAGGTGCTGGACAGTAATCAGTCTGTCCCTAGAGGAGGTGCTGGACAGTAATCAGTCTGTCCCTAGAGGAGGTGCTGGACAGTAATCAGTCTGTCCCTAGAGGAGGTGCTGGACAGTAATCAGTCTGTCCCTAGAGGAGGTGGAGGAGGTGCTGGACAGTAATCAGCCTGTCCCTAGCGGAGGAGGTGCTGGACAGTAATCAGTCTGTCCCTAGAGGAGGAGGTGCTGGACAGTAATCAGTCTGTCCCTAGAGGAGGTGCTGGACAGTAATCAGCCTGTCCTTAGAGGAGGTGCTGGACAGTAATCAGTCTGTCCTTAGAGGAGGTGCTGGACAGTAATCAGTCTGTCCTTAGAGGAGGTGCTGGACAGTAATCAGTCTGTCCTTAGAGGAGGTGCTGGACAGTAATCAGTCTGTCCCTAGAGGAGGTGCTGGACAGTAATCAGTCTGTCCCTAGAGGAGGTGCTGGACAGTAATCAGCCTGTCCCTAGCGGAGGAGGTGCTGGACAGTAATCAGTCTGTCCCTAGAGGAGGTGCTGGACAGTAATCAGTCTGTCCCTAGAGGAGGTGCTGGACAGTAATCAGCCTGTCCCTAGAGGAGGTGCTGGACAGTAATCAGCCTGTCCCTAGAGGAGGTGCTGGACAGTAATCAGTCTGTCCCTAGAGGAGGTGCTGGACAGGAATCAGCCTGTCCCTAGCGGAGGAGGTGCTGGACAGGAATCAGCCTGTCCTTAGAGGAGGTGTAACTGTACATCTAACATAGTGATCAACGTTGACGCTGTATAAAACATTTGGACTCGCTTGCGTTTGGCTTGTTTATATTTTTTATTTTAATTTTATTTTACCGTTTTTTTTTTAACGGTTTTATATGACACAATTATTCTAGTCCTCAACGTCACATCTTTCAACGTCACGCGTTTCCCTAAGTTAGCCAATCAGCAGGAGGGATGAGGGCGACTCGTTGTCGCGAGGTGGTCAAGTCCAGAGCTGGGAAACACAGGGCCACGGAGGGATGATGGACCCTCATCAGAGATACTGTTGTGATTGACTTCAGGGAAATATAGCCTAGCTAACGATAAGATAGTTATTGATCGATTCGATCGATTGATTATTATGGAACTTCAAGGCCAGTGTGAGATGGTGAGGTGAGGGATATCAGCAGGACAAAGACAAAAACAGACAGTTCAGACAGGATGACAGGAGGACAGACAGTTCATACAACCAGACAGGATGGACAGGAGGACAGTCAGTTCATACAACCAGACAGGATGACAGACAGTTCATTCAACCAGACAGGATGACAGTCAGTCAGTTCATACAACCAGACAGGATGACAGACAGTTCATTCAACCAGACAGGATGACAGTCAGTTCATACAACCAGACAGGATGACAGTCAGTTCTTTCAACCAGACAGGAGGACAGTTCATACAACCAGACAGGATGACAGTCAGTCAGTTCATACAACCAGACAGGATGACAGTCAGTTCAGACAGGATCTCAGTCAGACACATAGCAAAGAGACGTCAGACTCAGGGTAGATACTCTGAAATGTTTAATCCATTCAGTACAGGGTCGTCTCTCAGTGCAAGTGCCGAACAACAATATGAAGTCGTTGCATTGTGTTCTGGTTCTGTACGGGCCCGAGTGAAAGGAGATGGTTCCCAGTGGACCAACTGATGGAGACAGACGGCGGGAGGGGGGGGGGGGTTGAAGCATAATGTACAGAGGTCAGGGGTCGAGGACAGCTGCATGGGTCGTTCTGGGTCGTCTTGGGTCGTGTTCATTAGGTAACAAACTGAAGAAAACCATCTCGAACGAGGACGGACTTGCTGGACTTAAGTCCAATAAGAAATGCTAAAAAAAAAATATGTATATGTATGTTTTTTGTTTTTTTGTAAAACATTTTGAAACATTTTTTTTCCATAGTGTGCCTATTGAACACGCCGACTTGGTCAACAGCCAATTAGATTAGACGTCTGTGGGCCAGTCAGAGCAGAGCGGACAGACGTGTCATGTGATCGCTATGGGAACCGTGCGGAGGAGGAGCCTAGTGAACACGGAGGAATGACCAGCAATGTTGTCTTCATTTCAATCAACCACAGAAATTACTTATATATTTATATTTATATATCTAAAAGTGCATTATGGTACAAAAATATAGGTCAGCAGCACCTCAATACATTTACAAAATAAATACACTGTTCAAACAAAATAAATTACAGCACAATGTGACATTAATAATAATTGACATAGTCGTAAGACAAAACAGAACAGGACAGGACAGGATTTCACAATTATTAAATTATGTCGCTCCGCAGAGCGAGCGTCTGTAAATGTTTTTTAATTGTCTTCGTCATTATCACTAGTCTGGTGCGTTTTACAATATTTACAGAAAAATAAATATTTCCTATCGCAAGAAACCCCTGCAACAGGAATGTCTGGGTGTCCATCTGCTTGTCCTCAGGTTTCTGAAACACACAATGACAACAACAAGACAGAAAAGGACATTAGTTCGCTGTAAGACATTCACTGATATTCACTCAGCAATCTATGACCCAGACAACAACAACAACAACGACGACAACGACGACGACACAACGACGACGACGACAACGACAACAACAACAACGACAACAACAACAACAACGACGACGACAACACCAACAACGACAACGCAACAACAACAACGACAACAACAACAACAACAACACCACCAACAACGACAACAACAACAACAACAACAACGACAACAACAACAACGACACCATCGAGGTGTTTGTTTACCTTAGTCAGAGTGTGACAGTGTTCTAGTGCGGCGCCCCCCTCAGGCCGAAGAAGGGCCCTCGCCACTCCAGGCGGTACCCATTCCCAGGCTCCTCCTCTTCCTGCGCCCAGCCCAGTGAGCGCGCCCTCCTCTTCCTCTCCCCCTCCCTCCTCTCCCCCTCTCTCCTCTTCCCATTCCTCCCTTTTTTTTTCTTCCCTTCCTTGGCCTTCCGCGTCCCGTCTTTCTCTTTGTACGTTTGGGACTTGTTGGTCTCCTGCGGCAGGTTGGTTCCTTCCTCTTCCGTGTGGAAGTTGATGGGAAGGTTCTTGGTGCCCCCTGGAGGTTTGGGGTGAGGGTGCTGGGTACCTCCCGTTGTACCCAATCCCAGGCTGACCCCTACCCCGGCCACCGGTAGTCCAAGCCCCACTCCGGCTCCGCTGCTGACCACCGGGCGGACAGGAAGTTCCCTGATCTCGGCTGTATGGACCACGTCCAGCAGCTCTTGGAGCCACATGCGACGCTTGAAATCCTGCAGCGTCCGGCCCTTATCGTGCATCAGCTGGGCGTGGGTCACCGAGCGCTTCCTGGGAGAGGAGAGGAGAGGAGAGAGGAGAGAGGGGGAGAGGGAGAGAGAGAGAGAGGGGGGGGGAGGAGAGGGGGAGAGAGGGGGTAGAGAGAGGAGAGGAGAGAGGGGGAGAGAGAGAGGAGAGAGAGGGAGAGAGAGAGGAGAGGGGGAGAGAGAGGAGAGGAGAGGAGAGGAGAGAGGGGGAGGAAGAGGAAGAGGGAGAGAGAGGGGGAGAGGGAGAGAGAGAGAGAGGGGGGGAGAGGAGAGGGGGAGAGAGGGGGAGAGAGAGAGGAGAGGGAGAGGAGAGGAGGGGAGAGAGGGAGAGAGAGAGATGTGAGAGGGAGGGAGAGAGGGAGAGAGAGAGATGTGAGAGGGAGAGAGAGAGAGAGAGAGAGAGAGGAGGGAGAGAGAGAGGGGGGGAGAGGAGAGGGGGAGAGAGAGAGGAGAGGGAGAGGAGAGGAGGGGAGAGAGGGAGAGAGAGAGATGTGAGAGGGAGGGAGAGAGGGAGAGAGAGAGATGTGAGAGGGAGGGAGAGAGGGAGGGAGAGAGAGAGATGTGAGAGGGAGGGAGAGAGAGAGAGAGAGAGAGAGAGAGAGGAGAGAGAGAGAGAGATGAGAGAGAGAGGGGGGAGAGAGGGGGGAGAGAGAGAGAGAACAGGAGGAGGACAGTTCGAACTTTACATCACAGAACATTGAGAAAACACAGACATTAGACCTTAGTTTTTACAGTTTTTCTGTTTTCCCACCGTGTGCTCTCAGATTTCCAATAAATGTCTCTGACATGAGAACAACACTTTAAACAGGCAACAGATAAACTGTTCCCTGCAAACAGCATGTTAGTAGCCTGGAATTACAATTTAAAACTTTTGTGAAATGTTTAATCGCTGTAAGTGATACAACCAGCCAGAGAAAACAAATTTTTCAACATTGGCATTGTCTGTTTATTCAGTCCGCTGTGTTCAGATCTGCTGCTCTCGATAAACATCCTGAATGTCACAGCATTGTGTATTAAAAAAAAACCCTCCTCTCCTCTCCCACCACGACTAGAAATATCTTCTGTAATTCGACATGATGGTTGTCGTTGTCTTCATCTCTAAAAACAAACTTTAAAAAAAATATAAAAAAAATCTTTAAAAGTCCTCTCACTACCTCGAACATCTGACCGGGAGCGAAATCCTCTCAGTTGGATAAGCAACATGGAGGGGGGGGGGGGGGGGGGACAACTATCCAAAATGTCTTGAAACAATTACACATTTCAACACTCTGATCTTTCCAACATGCCAAAGTAAAGTATAACTCGCTGTTATTTCATCAACAACAACAAACCGTTCAAGCTTTGAGTCAAATCAGAGAATCAACGGCCCACATCTGGAGTACGGAGAGGTCTAAATGGACATGTCTCCACTAGGGGGGGTCAGTCTAATGGACATGTCTTCACTAGGGGGGGTCAGTCTAAATGGACATGTCTTCACTAGGGGGGGTCAGTCTAATGGACATGTCTCCACTAGGGGGGGTCAGTCTAAATGGACATGTCTCCACTAGGGGGGGTCAGTCTAAATGGACATGTCTCCACTAGGGGGGGTCAGTCTAAATGGACATGTCTTCACTAGGGGGGGTCAGTCTAAATGGACATGTCTCCACTAGGGGGGGTCAGTCTAAATGGACATGTCTTCACTAGGGGGGGTCAGTCTAAATGGACATGTCATCACTAGGGGGGTCAGTCTAATGGACATGTCTTCACTAGGGGGGGGTCAGTCTAAATGGACATGTCTTCACTAGGGGGGGGTCAGTCTAAATGGACATGTCTCCACTAGGGGGGGTCAGTCTAATGGACATGTCTCCACTAGGGGGGGTCAGTCTAAATGGACATGTCTTCACTAGGGGGGTCAGTCTAAATGGACATGTCTCCACTAGGGGGGGGTCAGTCTAATGGACATGTCTTCACTAGGGGGGTCAGTCTAAATGGACATGTCTCCACTAGGGGGGGTCAGTCTAAATGGACATGTCTTCACTAGGGGGGGTCAGTCTAATGGACATGTCTTCACTAGGGGGGTCAGTCTAAATGGACATGTCTCCACTAGGGGGGGTCAGTCTAAATGGACATGTCTCCACTAGGGGGGGTCAGTCTAAATGGACATGTCTTCACTAGGGGGGTCAGTCTAATGGACATGTCTTCACTAGGGGGGGGTCAGTCTAATGGACATGTCTTCACTAGGGGGGTCAGTCTAAATGGACATGTCTCCACTAGGGGGGGTCAGTCTAAATGGACATGTCTCCACTAGGGGGGGTCAGTCTAAATGGACATGTCTCCACTAGGGGGGTCAGTCTAAATGGACATGTCTTCACTAGGGGGGTCAGTCTAATCGACATGTCTTCACTAGGGGGGGTCAGTCTAATGGACATGTCTCCACTAGGGGGGGTCAGTCTAATGGACATATCTTCACTAGGGGGGTCAGTCTAATGGACATGTCTCCACTAGGGGGGTCAGTCTAAATGGACATGTCTTCACTAGGGGGGGTCAGTCTAAATGGACATGTCTTCACTAGGGGGGTCAGTCTAATCGACATGTCTTCACTAGGGGGGGGTCAGTCTAAATGGACATGTCTTCACTAGGGGGGTCAGTCTAAATGGACATGTCTCCACTAGGGGGGTCAGTCTAATGGACATGTCTCCACTAGGGGGGTCAGTCTAAATGGACATGTCTTCACTAGGGGGGGTCAGTCTAATGGACATGTCTTCACTAGGGGGGGTCAGTCTAATGGACATGTCTCCACTAGGGGGGGTCAGTCTAATGGACATGTCTTCACTAGGGGGGTCAGTCTAAATGGACATGTCTCCACTAGGGGGGGTCGGTCTAAATGGACATGTCTTCACTAGGGGGGTCAGTCTAAATGGACATGTCTCCACTAGGGGGGTCAGTCTAATGGACATGTCTCCACTAGGGGGGGTCAGTCTAAATGGACATGTCTTCACTAGGGGGGTCAGTCTAAATGGACATGTCTCCACTAGGGGGGGTCAGTCTAAATGGACATGTCTTCACTAGGGGGGTCAGTCTAAATGGACATGTCTCCACTAGGGGGGGTCAGTCTAATGGACATGTCTCCACTGGGGGGTCAGTCTAATGGACATGTCTTCACTAGGGGGGGTCGGTCTAATGGACATGTCTCCACTAGGGGGGGTCAGTCTAATGGACATGTCTCCACTAGGGGGGGTCAGTCTAATGGACATGTCTCCACTAGGGGGGGTCAGTCTAATGGACATGTCTTCACTAGGGGGGGTCAGTCTAATGGACATGTCTTCACTAGGGGGGTCAGTCTAATGGACATGTCTCCACTAGGGGGGTCAGTCTAATGGACATGTCTCTACTAGGGGGGGTCAGTCTAATGGACATGTCTCCACTAGGGGGGGTCAGTCTAATGGACATGTCTCCACTAGGGGGGGTCAGTCTAATGGACATGTCTCCACTAGGGGGGTCAGACTAAACGGACATGTCTTCACTAGGGGGGTCAGTCTAATGGACATGTCTTCACTAGGGGGGTCAGTCTAAATAACAGTAGTTATACTGACCACAACCCCTAACCCTGGAAACACAACAGTAGTTATACTGACCACAACCCCTAACCCTGGAAACACAACAGTAGTTATACTGACCACAACCCCTATCCCTGGAAACACAACAGTAGTTATAGTGACCACAACCCCTATCCCTGGAAACACAACAGTAGTTATTCTGACCACAACCCCTATCCCTGGAAACACAACAGTAGTTATACTGACCACAACCCCTATCCCTGGAAACACAACAGTAGTTATACTGACCACAACCCCTATCCCTGGAAACACAACAGTAGTTATACTGACCACAACCCCTATCCCTGGAAACACAACAGTAGTTATACTGACCACAACCCCTATCCCTGGAAACACAACAGTAGTTATCCTGACCACAACCACAACCCCTATCCCTGGAAACACAACAGTAGTTATACTGACCACAACCACAACCCCTATCCCTGGAAACACAACAGTAGTTATACTGACCACAACCCCTATCCCTGGCAACACAACAGTAGTTATACTGACCACGACCCCTATCCCTGGAAACACAACAGTAGTTATACTGACCACAACCCCTATCCCTGGAAACACAACAGTAGTTATACTGACCACAACCCCTATCCCTGGCAACACAACAGTAGTTATACTGACCACGACCCCTAACCAAGACTACAGAACAGCACAGCCTTGATCAAGACTACAGAACAGCACAGCCTTGACCCAGATTACTACCAGGTAAGGTCTCTAAATTTGTTTATGTGCTGTAGTCTGCCAGTCTGGATCAAGACTGTTTATTTTTGTTCCAGACCTCGTAGCAGGTAAGAGCTATGTATTTGTTTGCTTGCTGGTTGACAACACAACAGTTATTGTTCAATATCAGTCAACTATTATCTGTTTACCCATGATGCTGTTCTCCTTGGCCTTCAGTATGAGATGATTCATAGCAGAGAGAGAGAGAGAGAGAGAGAGAGAGAGAGGAGAGAGTGTTTCCACTTGATATGTCAGGTCAGCCTGCTAGCTGCCAAACACTAAGAGATGACTCTTCCTTTCTTTAGGAAAATCCCCTTTTTCCCCCCCAATCGGAGAGAGCAGCATCCACTAACTAATCCCTCTACTGTCACAGAGGAATCATGCTGTGTTCAAGAGCATCGGGAAACGGTGGCACTCCGAAAGAAAAGGACAACAATACGTACTTTTGTCCGCCATTTCCCTGAAGTTCTTGAACTTGGGATTTCATTTGAAGTCATTGTCGAATATGGCAGAGAACCCAGTTATTAAAATAAATTCACCGGAAGTTTGCGGTGGGTATGCTAGTTCTGAACATCACATGCTAATGTAAAAAGCTGTTTTTTGAAATAAATATGAACTTGATTGAACAAAACATGCATGTATTGTATAACATAATGTCCTAGGAGTGTCATCTGATGAAGAT
The DNA here is from genome assembly GCF_965601325.2 of Salmo salar. NCBI lineage: Eukaryota > Metazoa > Chordata > Actinopteri > Salmoniformes > Salmonidae > Salmo > Salmo salar. The sequence continues at coordinate 75,682,602 of NC_138297.1, forward strand.
CATTCAAGGTTAGTGCTGCATTTAGCTGTGGTTTGGGTTTATGTGACATTATATGCTAGCTTTGAAAATGGCTGTGTGATTATTTTTGGCAGGGTACTCTCCTGACATAATCTAATGTTTTGCTTTCGCTGTAAAGCCTTTTTGAAATCGGACAATGTGGTTAGATTAACGAGAGTCTTGTCTTTAAAATGGTGTAAAATAGTCATATGTTTGAGAAATTGAAGTTATAGCATTTGTGAGGTATTTGGATTTCGCGCCACGCAAGCGTCCCACCTTGCCCGGGGAGGTTAAAGAGAGATCGCGCACCCGTTACCCAGCCTGCATCATACCGTGTGTGGATTGGTGTGGGTGTAACAGAGAGAAATACATTCTGACTGTCACCTCTAGTTAAAATCAGTGTGTTTGACAGGTTCTTAGCAGTGAAGTACATCAGGACTCACTGGAAACAAACCACTAGAGTATCTATGGTTACCAACACAGCTGGAGTATCTATGGTTTACCAACACAGCTGGAGTATCTATGGTTACCAACACAGCTGGAGTATCTATGGTTTACCAACACAGCTGGAGTATCTATGGTTACCAACACAGCTGGAGTATCTATGGTTTACTAACACAGCTGGAGAATCTATGGTTTACTAACACAGCTGGAGTATCTATGGTTACCAACACAGCTGGAGTATCTATGGTTACCAACACAGCTGGAGTATCTATGGTTACCAACACAGCTGGAGTATCTATGGTTACCAACACAGCTGGAGTATCTATGGTTACCAACACAGCTGGAGTATCTATGGTTACCAACACAGCTGGAGTATCTATGGTTACCAACACAGCTGGAGTATCTATGGTTTACTAACACAGCTGGAGAATCTATGGTTTACTAACACAGCTGGAGTATCTATGGTTACCAACACAGCTGGAGTATCTATGGTTACCAACACAGCTGGAGTATCTATGGTTACCAACACAGCTGGAGTATCTATGGTTACCAACACAGCTGGAGTATCTATGGTTACCAACACAGCTGGAGTATCTATGTTTTTTTTTTTTTTTTTTTTAAACCTTTATTTAACCAGGAAAGGCTCATTGAGATTTAAAATCTCTTTTTCAAGAGCGTCCTGGCCAAGATAGGCAGCGCCAAGTCATTACAAAAATTGGACAAACAACATGAAAAACTACAAGTAATCTAGTAAAAACCATAAAATTAACAAAGAATATAACAAAATCAAAAACAGCAAATTAAAAACATTGACAGGTCAGGGAATCAGTCTCTAGATCATTCATCAGTGATTTAAAAATACCAATCGGGACAAGTTCTTCCAGTTTAAAAGTATTTTGTAAGGCGTTCCAAGACGATGGCGCAGAGTACATAAAAGCCCTTTTACCAAATTCAGTTCGGACATTTGGAACAGTTAGCAAGATAAAGTCCCTCGAACGAAGAGAGTACCCACCACATTTCTGAACAATAAAAATGCCCAAATAAAAAGGTAGTAAACCCAAAATGGCTTTGTAAATAAAAGTATACCAGTGACTGAGCCTACGAGTGACTAGAGAAGGCCAGCCAACCCTGGTATATAAAGTGCAGTGGTGCGTAAAGGTTTTGCAGTTTAAAATAAATCTCAAAGTGCCATGGTAAAGGGTGTCAATTGATCTCAAACACTGAATGTGAGTATTTGCACGTGTGAGTAGATTGGGTGTTGAGGTCGATTGAGAGAGCGGGTTGGGGATTATTGAGCTGCCACTGACAGCCAGACGAAGAGCAAAAAGGAGCGGCTTGGACGAGACACTCCGTGGATGAAGAAGGAACTCAGGCCAGCCAGAGATCGGGTTACTTTGGTAAACGTCAGTGCAGAGTTGAAGTGCCAAGTTGAGGAAGACCCGTGATCTTTACAGCAGCAAAAATAAAATAATTTGCACTACACAACAAGGAAGTTACTCAGCCATAAATAAATAGGTTATTAGTAGGTTAAAATGTACTAGTCACAGACAAACGACTTGACATGCTACCATCTTGGGACTTGACGAACACAGCTGGAGTATCTATGGTTACCAACACAGCTGGAGTATCTATGGTTTACCAACACAGCTGGAGTATCTATGGTTACCAACACAGCTGGAGTATCTATGGTTACCAACACAGCTGGAGTATCTATGGTTACCAACACAGCTGGAGTATCTATGGTTACCAACACAGCTGGAGTATCTATGGTTTACCAACACAGCTGGAGTATCTATGGTTTACCAACACAGCTGGAGTATCTATGGGTACCAACACAGCTGGAGTATCTATGGTTTACTTAGAATAACACTGTTACCCAGGAACTAACGCTGTTACCCAGGAACTAATGCTGTTACCCAGGAACTAATGCTGTTACCCAATAACTAATGCTGTTACCCGGGAACTAATGCTGTTACCCAGGAACTAATGCTGTTACCCAGGAACTAATGCTGTTACCCAATAACTAATGCTGTTACCCGGGAACTAATGCTGTTACCCAGGAACTAATGCTGTTACCCAGGAACTAACACTGTTACCAAGGAACTAACATTGTTACCCAGGAACTAATGCTGTTACCCAGGAACTAATGCTGTTACTCAGGAACTAATGCTGTTACCCAGGAACTAATGCTGTTACTCAGGAACTAATGCTGTTACCCAGGAACTAATGCTGTTACCCAATAACTAATGCTGTTACCCGGGAACTAATGCTGTTACCCAGGAACTAATGCTGTTACCCAGGAACTAACACTGTTACCAAGGAACTAACATTGTTACCCAGGAACTAATGCTGTTACCCAGGAACTAACGCTGTTACCCAGGAACTAACACTGTTACCCAGGAACTAATGCTGTTACCCAGGAACTAATGCTGTTACCCAGGAACTAACACTGTTACCCAGGAACTAATGCTGTTACCCAGGAACTAACACTGTTACCCAGGAACTAATGCTGTTACTCAGGAACTAATGCTGTTACCCAGGAACTAATGCTGTTACTCAGGAACTAATGCTGTTACCCAGGAACTAATGCTGTTACCCAGGAACTAACACTGTTACCCAGGAACTAATGCTGTTACCCAGGAACTAATGCTGTTACCCAGGAACTAATGCTGTTACCCAGGAACTAACACTGTTACCCAGGAACTAATGCTGTTACCCAGGAACTAATGCTGTTACCCAGGAACTAATGCTGTTACCCAGGAACTAACACTGTTACCCAGGAACTAATGCTGTTACCCAGGAACTAACACTGTTACCCAGGAACTAATGCTGTTACCCAGGAACTAACGCTGTTACCCAGGAACTAACACTGTTACCCAGGAACTAACACTGTCACCCAGGAACTATTTGTTTTTAAGGAACATTTCTGTGAATCTCCAGAACAACGATATGTCCAAGCTGTGTCCTGACCACCAGGCCAGTTAGTTTTACATAACAGTAAAACCATTGAAATGGCATCCATCATCACACTAAAACTGAAAAAAACCCATAATGATAAAATAAATATTCTCAATTATTTTCCTTAGAAAAGATTAAACATTAGATCGAGGATTTAAAAAAAAAACCTGGTTACATAATTTATTAATTTCTCCGAGCTCTTCAAAAAAGCTACGGCGTAGATATTTACTTGTCCAATGCAATAATATCCTGCTTCCCATACAGAGAGATATATTTCCTGTGATTCTCAGGGAGAGTCAACGAGGGAACTCAACCAGGCATGTCTGTGAAAAACGATCTCCTCTGGGGTTTTTTTTTTGTTTGTTTTTAACCTTTAATAATAAAGCCCGAACATCAAACACTCCCCAAAAGCACAACTAGAAGAGAGGAAAGGAAGGGAAGAGAAGGGGGGAAGAAAAAAAAGGGTTTTTGGATACATCCTGATGTGGGCACGATTCCAACAAGAACAGACGTCCTTCTTGGCCTACCTGATGCTAATTGTTTCTCTGTGCCGGGGTAAAAGAGGGGGGGGGGGGATGGGGGGGGGGGAAAGGAGGCAGAGGGAAAGAGAGAAACAAATAGTACACTGTGTTTAATCCTACCCACTAGGCATGTTCATTTCTCTGCTCTGTCTGATTGAAGATCTATCCAAAACCTTGGCAGACAGTTTGCTAAAGCTTTAATTTGGCTCCTGAGGCTTGGTGGACCAGGTCCAACACTATATGTTAGGGTGAGTCCTGACTCCTAAGGCTTGGTGGCCCAGGTCCAACACTATATGTTAGGGTGAGTCCTGACTCCTAAGACTGAGTGGCCCAGGTCCAAACACTATATGTTAGGGTGAGTCCTGACTCCTAAGACTGAGTGGCCCAGGTCCAACACTATATGTTAGGGTGAGTCCTGACTCCTAAGACTGAGTGGCCCAGGTCCAAACACTATATGTTAGGGTGAGTCCTGACTCCTAAGACTGAGTGGCCCAGGTCCAACACTATATGTTAGGGTGAGTCCTGACTCCTAAGACTGAGTGGCCCAGGTCCAACACTATATGTTAGGGTGAGTCCTGACTCCTAAGACTGAGTGGCCCAGGTCCAACACTATATGTTAGGGTGAGTCCTGACTCCTAAGACTGAGTGGCCCAGGTCCAACACTATATGTTAGGGTGAGTCCTGAGGCTTGGTGGCCCAGGTCCAACACTATATGTTAGGAGTCCTAACTCCTGAGGCTTGGTGGCCCAGGTCCAACACTATCGTGAGGGTGAGTCCTCCTGAGGCTTGGTGGCCCAGGTCCAAACACTATATGTTAGGGTGAGTCCTGACTCCTAAGACTGAGCGGCTGGTTTCCAATACATTTGATTGACTCAGTGCTTGTCCTATTTCCAAGCTGTCGACACTGTGTTTGATGTTAGCTGAGATCATATGTGTTGATATGTGGTCTGGAAGGGTTAGTTTAGTGTGATGATGGAATACAGTAACTCTGTTGTTGAGGACTCATTCTCCTTCGGTTTAGTTTCCATAGACCCCTCTGGTAAACTGCTTCACACAATGATAACTTAATAAAAAAAGCTTTATGTTCTAGGACAGTGCAGGGTTATGTTAGAGAAACAGACAAAAAAAAAAAAAAAAAAAAAAAAGTTTTAAACGTTTTGCAATGTTACAAAGAAATGCGATTTTAATCGTGTTTTTTTTATTTATTTATTTTTTAAATCACAATCTTTCATTTAATTGGATGTTCCCTTACAATCCAACTCAGTTCAGATCACTGCCAGAATGTTTCGTCCAGACTGTAACTCACCAGAACCCACAGCTCTATCTCCTAACAGTATGGACCTACCAACCAGACCCCACAGCTCTATCTCCTAACAGTATGGACCTACCAGAACCCACAGCTCTATCTCCTAACAGTATGGACCTACCAACCAGACCCCACAGCTCTATCTCCTAACAGTATGGACCTACCAACCAGACCCCACAGCTCTATCTCCTAACAGTATGGACCTACCAACCAGACCCCACAGCTCTATCTCCTAACAGTATGGACCTACCAGACCCCACAGCTCTATCTCCTAACAGTATGGACCTACCAACCAGACCCCACAGCTCTATCTCCTAACACTATGGACCTACCAGACCCCACAGCTCTATCTCCTAACAGTATGGACCTACCAACCAGACTCCACAGCTCTATCTCCTAACAGTATGGACCTACCAGACCCCACAGCTCTATCACCTAACAGTATGGACCTACCAACCAGACCCCACAGCTCTATCTCCTAACAGTATGGACCTACCAACCAGACCCCATTGCTCTATCTCCTAACACTATGGACCTACCAGACCCCACAGCTCTATCTCCTAACAGTATGGACCTACCAACCAGACTCCACAGCTCTATCTCCTAACAGTATGGACCTACCAGACCCCACAGCTCTATCACCTAACAGTATGGACCTACCAGACCCCACAGCTCTATCTCCTAACAGTATGGACCTACCAGAACCCACAGCTCTATCTCCTAACAGTATGGACCTACCAACCAGACCCCACAGCTCTATCTCCTAACAGTATGGACCTACCAACCAGACCCCACAGCTCTATCTCCTAACACTATGGACCTACCAGACCCCACAGCTCTATCTCCTAACAGTATGGACCTACCAACCAGACTCCACAGCTCTATCTCCTAACAGTATGGACCTACCAGACCCCACAGCTCTATCACCTAACAGTATGGACCTACCAACCAGACCCACAGCTCTATCTCCTAACACTATGGACCTACCAGACCCCACAGCTCTATCTCCTAACAGTATGGACCTACCAACCAGACTCCACAGCTCTATCTCCTAACAGTATGGACCTACCAGACCCCACAGCTCTATCACCTAACAGTATGGACCTACCAGACCCCACAGCTCTATCTCCTAACAGTATGGACCTACCAGAACCCACAGCTCTATCTCCTAACAGTATGGACCTACCAACCAGACCCCACAGCTCTATCTCCTAACAGTATGGACCTACCAACCAGACCCCACAGCTCTATCTCCTAACAGTATGGACCTACCAGAACCCACAGCTCTATCTCCTAATAGTATGGACCTACCAACCAGACACCACAGCTCTATCTCCTAACAGTATGGACCTACCTACCAGACCCCACAGCTCTATCTCCTAACAGTATGGACCTACCTACCAGAACCCACAGCTCTATCTCCTAACAGTATGGACCTACCTACCAGAACCCACAGCTCTATCTCCTAACAGTATGGACCTACCAACCAGACCCCACAGCTCTCTCCTAACAGTATGGACGTACCTACCAGACCCCACAGCTCTATCTCCTAACAGTATGGACCTACCAGACCCCACAGCTCTATCTCCTAACAGTATGGACCTACCAACCAGACCCCACAGCTCTATCTCCTAACAGTATGGACCCTACCAGACCCCACAGCTCTATCTCCTAACAGTATGGACCTACCAACCAGACCCCACAGCTCTATCTCCTAACAGTATTGACCTACCAGACCCCACAGCTCTATCTCCTAACAGTATGGACCTACCAACCAGACCCCACAGCTCTATCTCCTAACAGTATGGACCAACCAGACCCCACAGCTCTATCTCCTAACAGTATGGACCTACCAACCAGACCCCACAGCTCTATCTCCTAACAATATGGACCTACCAGACCCCACAGCTCTATCTCCTAACAGTATGGACCTACCAGACCCCACAGCTCTATCTCCTAACAGTATGGACCTACCAACCAGACCCCACAGCTCTATCTCCTGACAGTATGGACCTACCATCCAGACCCCCCATGAACCCTCCTGAGTCCTACTCTATAGACGACCCCATGAACCCTCCTGAGTCCTACTCTATAGACGACCCCATGAACCCTCCTGAGTCCTACCCTACAGACGAGTGGACCCCCATGAACCCTCCTGAGTCCTACTCTATAGACGAGTGGACCCCATGAACCCTCCTGAGTCCTACTCTATAGACGAGTGGACCCCATGAACCCTCCTGAGTCCTACTCTATAGACGACCCCATGAACCCTCCTGAGTCCTACTCTATAGACGAGTGGACCCCCATGAACCCTCCTGAGTCCTACCCTACAGACGAGTGGACCCCATGAACCCTCCTGAGTCCTACTGTACAGACGAGTGGACCCCATGAACCCTCCTGAGTCCTACTCCATAGACGAGTGGACCCCATGAACACTCCAGAGTCCTACTCTATAGACGACCCCATGAACCCTCCTGAGTCCTACCCTACAGACGAGTGGACCCCATGAACCCTCCTGAGTCCTACCCTACAGACGAGTGAACCCCATGAACCCTCCTGAGTCCTACCCTACAGACGAGTGGACCCCATGAACCCTCCTGAGTCCTACCCTACAGACGAGTGGACCCCATGAATCCTCCTGAGTCCTACTCTATAGACGACCCCATGAACCCTCCTGAGTCCTACCCTACAGACGAGTGGACCCCCATGAACCCTCCTGAGTCCTACCCTACAGACGAGTGGACCCCCATGAACCCTCCTGAGACGACCCCATGAACCCTCCTGAGTCCTACCCTACAGACGAGTGGACCCCATGAACCCTCCTGAGTCCTACCCTACAGACGAGTGGACCCCATGAACCCTCCTGAGTCCTACCCTACAGACGAGTGGACCCCATGAACCCTCCTGAGTCCTACTCTATAGACGAGTGGACCCCCATGAACCCTCCTGAGTCCTACTCTATAGACGACCCCATGAACCCTCCTGAGTCCTACCCTACAGACGAGTGGACCCCCATGAACCCTCCTGAGTCCTACCCTACAGACGAGTGGACCCCCATGAACCCTCCTGAGACGACCCCATGAACCCTCCTGAGTCCTACCCTACAGACGAGTGGACCCCATGAACCCTCCTGAGTCCTATTCTACAGACGAGTGGACCCCATGAACCCTCCTGAGTCCTACTCCATAGACGAGTGAACCCCCATGAACCCTCCTGAGTCCTACTCTATAGACGACCCCATGAACCCTCCTGAGTCCTACCCTACAGACGAGTGGACCCCATGAACCCTCCTGAGTCCTATTCTACAGACGAGTGGACCCCATGAACCCTCCTGAGGTCCTACTCTAGAGACGACCCCATGAACCCTCCTGAGTCCTACCCTACAGACGAGTGGACCCCATGAACCCTCCTGAGTCCTACTCTATAGACGAGTGGACCCCCATGAACCCTCCTGAGTCCTACTCTATAGACGACCCCATGAACCCTCCTGAGTCCTACCCTACAGACGAGTGGACCCCCATGAACCCTCCTGAGACGACCCCATGAACCCTCCTGAGTCCTACCCTACAGACGAGTGGACCCCATGAACCCTCCTGAGTCCTACCCTACAGACGAGTGGACCCCATGAACCCTCCTGAGTCCTATTCTACAGACGAGTGGACCCCATGAACCCTCCTGAGTCCTACTCTATAGACGAGTGACCCCATGAACCCTCCTGAGTCCTACTCCATAGACGAGTGAACCCCCATGAACCCTCCTGAGTCCTACTCTATAGACGACCCCATGAACCCTCCTGAGTCCTACCCTACAGACGAGTGGACCCCATGAACCCTCCTGAGTCCTACCCTACAGACGAGTGGACCCCATGAACCCTCCTGAGTCCTACCCTACAGACGAGTGGACCCCCATGAACCCTCCTGAGTCCTACCCTACAGACGAGTGGACCCCCATGAACCCTCCTGAGTCCTACCCTACAGACGAGTGGACCCCATGAACCCTCCTGAGTCCTACCCTACAGACGAGTGAACCCCCATGAACCCTCCTGAGTCCTACCCTACAGACGAGTGGACCCCATGAAACCTCCTGAGTCCTACCCTACAGACGAGTGGACCCCATGAAACCTCCTGAGTCCTACCCTATAGACGAGTGGACCCCATGAACCCTCCTGAGTCCTATTCTACAGACGAGTGGACCCCCATGAACCCTCCTGAGTACTACCCTACAGACGAGTGAACCCCCATGAACCCTCCTGAGTCCTACCCTACAGACGAGTGGACCCCATGAACCCTCCTGAGTCCTACCCTACAGACGAGTGGACCCCATGAACCCTCCTGAGTCCTATTCTACAGACGAGTGGACCCCATGAACCCTCCTGAGTCCTACTCTATAGACGACCCCATGAACCCTCCTGAGTCCTACCCTACAGACGAGTGGACCCCATGAACCCTCCTGAGTCCTACCCTACAGACGAGTGGACCCCCATGAACCCTCCTGAGTCCTACCCTACAGACGAGTGAACCCCCATGAACCCTCTACTCTCTCTCTTTCTCATCGTCTGTTAGTCGCCACGTTCAAAGCTCCTCCTGGGATTACCCAGCACCACCTGGTTCTAATCTCCTCTCAGGCGCCCTGTTCCCCAGGAACCAGGAACAAGCCTGTCAACACTGCAGCCA
>NC_138297.1:75702500-75750000 GCF_965601325.2 Salmo salar
GGCCTAACTCTGCTCTGAATGCATTATTTGGTGTTTTACGTTGTACACAGAGGATATTTTTTGTAGAATTCTGCATTCAGAGTCTCAATTTGGTGTTTGTCCCATTTTGTGAATTCTTGGTTGGTGAGCGGACCCCAGACCTCACAACCTTAAAGGGCAATGGGTTCTATAACTGATTCAAGTATTTTTTAGACAGATCCTAATTGGGATGTCGAATTTTATGTTCCTTTTGGTGGCGTAGAAGGCCCTTCTTGCCTTGTCTCTCAGATCGTTCACAGCTTTGTGGAAGTTACCTGTGGCGCTGATGTTTAGGACGAGGTATGTATAGTTTTTTGTGCGCTCTAGGGCAACGGTGTCTAGATGGAATTTGTATTTGTGGTCCTGGCAACTGGACCTTTTTTGGAACACCATTATTTTTGTCTTACTGAGATTTACTGTCAGGGCCCAGGTCTGTCAGGGCCCAGGTCTGTCAGGGCCCAGGTCTGTCAGGGCCCAGGTCTGTCAGGGCCCAGGTCTGTCAGGGCCCAGGTCTGTCAGGGCCCAGGTCTGTCAGGGCCCAGGTCTGTCAGGCCCCAGGTCTGTCAGGGCCCAGGTTTGTCAGGGCCCATGTCTGTCAGGGCCCAGGTCTGTCAGGGCCCAGGTCTGTCAGGGCCCAGGTCTGTCAGGGCCCAGGTCTGTCAGGGCCCAGGTCTGTCAGGGCCCAGGTTTGACAGGGCCCAGGTCTGACAGAATCTGTGCAGAAGATCTAGGTGTTGCTGTAGGCCCTCCTTGGTTGGTGACAGAAGCACCAGATCATCAGCAAACAGTAGATGTTTGACTTCAGATTCTAGTAGGGTGAGGGCCGGGTGCTGCAGACTGTTCTAGTGCCCTCGCTAATTCACCCAGTCAGCCAGCCAGCCAGTCAGCCAGTCAGCCAGCCAGCCAGTCAGCCAGCCAGTCAGCCAGCCAGCCAGCCAGCCAGTCAGCCAGCCAGTCAGCCAGCCAGCCAGCCAGCCAGTCAGCCAGTCAGTCACCCAGCCAGCCACCCAGTCAGCCAGTCAGCCAGCCAGCCAGCCAGTCAGCCAGTCACCCACCTACACAGCCAGCCAGCCAGCCAGTCAGCCAGCCAGTCAGCCAGCCAGCCAGTCAGCCAGCCAGCCAGCCAGTCAGCCAGCCAGTCAGCCAGTCAGCCAGTCAGTCAGTCAGCTGCAGACTGTTCTAGTGCCCTCGCTAATTCACCCAGTCAGCCAGCCAGCCAGTCAGCCAGCCAGCCAGCCAGCCAGCCAGCCAGCCAGTCAGCCAGCCAGCCAGCCAGTCAGCCAGTCAGCCAGTCAGTCACCCAGCCAGCCACCCAGTCAGCCAGTCAGCCAGCCAGCCAGTCAGCCAGTCACCCACCTACCCAGCCAGCCAGCCAGTCAGCCAGCCAGTCAGCCAGCCAGCCAGTCAGCCAGCCAGCCAGCCAGCCAGTCAGCCAGCCAGCCAGCCAGCCAGTCAGCCAGTCAGCCAGCCAGTCAGTCAGCCAGCCAGTCAGTCAGTCAGCCAGCCAGCCAACCAGCCAGTCAGCCAGTCAGCCAGCCAGCCAGCCAGCCAGCCAGCCAGCCAGTCAGCCAGCCAGCCACAAATAGTAATGCTTTGAGATGTAGAAGCCGCGGTAGCATCTCAGAATAACTCTAGTTCCTGGTCTGACCCCCATCTCAGAATAACTCTAGTTCCTGGTCTGACCCCCATCTCAGAATAACTGTATTTCCTGGTCTGACCCCCATCTCAGAATAACTCTAGTTCCTGGTCTGACCCCCATCTCAGAATAACTCTAGTTCCTGGTCTGACCCCCATCTCAGAATAACTCTAGTTCCTGGTCTGACCCCCATCTCAGAATAACTCTAGTTCCTGGTCTGACCCCCATCTCAGAATAACTCTAGTTCCTGGTCTGACCCCCATCTCAGAATAACTCTAGTTCCTGGTCTGACCCCCATCTCAGAATAACTGTATTTCCTGGTCTGACCCCTGCTGCTACCAGGTTTGACCTTCAACCGTTAACCCTTAGATCTCAGATCCCATAAAGACGGGTTGTGTGGCACCGTTGTCGCCTCAGTCTTTCAAATCAATTCCTCTGCAAACGCCACAATATGGGTTTGGCGTTTCATTCTATCCAGGTATGTGTGACTGGTGGATCTTCCCTGCCAGTATGGCGTCCCCTATCTGTCCCGTCCTGACCTTAGAGAGACGTTTTATATCTCTATGTTGTTAGGTCAGGGTGTGATGTGTGGTGGTGGGCATTCTATGTTATCTATTTCTTTGTTTTGGCCCGAGTATGGTTCCCAATCAGAGGCAGCTTGTCTATCGTTGTCTCTGATTGGGGATCATATTTAGGCAGCCCCTTTTTTCCCCCGCTTTGGTCCACTCATTCCGACGAGAGCCGTTACACCGGCTTCTATTAGAGCTCATTGATCTGCCAGGGAACTGGACCCTGTTCTCAGGGGTTTTGTTGGATTCATTCTACACATTTTTTCCATGTGGCGGAGATAAAATGTTGCAGTTTGAAAAGGTCATTTCCTGCAATTATACACATTTTTTCCATGTGGCGGAGATAAAATGTTGCAGTTTGAAAAGGTCATTTCCTGCAATTATACACATTTTTTCCATGTGGCGGAGATAAAATGTTGCAGTTTGAAAAGGTCATTTCCTGCAATTATACACATTTTTTCCATGTGGCGGAGATAAAATGTTGCAGTTTGAAAAGGTCATTTCCTGCAATTATACACATTTTTTCCATGTGGCGGAGATAAAATGTTGCAGTTTGAAAAGGTCATTTCCTGAAATTCTACACATTTTTTCCATGTGGCAGAGATAAAATGTTGCAGTTTTAAAGGTAATTTCCTGCAATTCTACACATTTTTTCCATGTGGCAGAGATAAAATGTTGCAGTTTTAAAGGTAATTTCCTGCAATTCTACACATTTTTTCCATGTGGCAGAGATAAAATGTTGCAGTTTGAAAAGGTCATTTCCTGAAATTCTACACATTTTTTCCATGTGGCAGAGATAAAATGTTGCAGTTTGAAAGGTCATTTCCTGCAATTATACACATTTTTTCCATGTGGCGGAGATAAAATGTTGCAGTTTGAAAAGGTCATTTCCTGAAATTCTACACATTTTTTCCATGTGGCAGAGATAAAATGTTGCAGTTTTAAAAGGTAATTTCCTGCAATTCTACACATTTTTTCCATGTGGCAGAGATAAAATGTTGCAGTTTGAAAAGGTCATTTCCTGCAATTCTACACATTTTGCCATGAGGCTGAGAGAAAAAAGTTGCAGTTAAAAAGCACATTTCCTTGCCATGGGTGTGAGTGTGACTCAGACATTATAACTAAATCATTGAAGTTGAAACTGAAAACCTTTTTCCATCCCAAATTTTTGGACATAAAAAAAAACATTAAGGCGGGCCAGCCCAAGACTTTTATAGTGAAAACCCTGACTTGCTCTCATCTGCCTGCCATACATTTATCATCAAATCAAATCAAATGTATTTATATAGCCCTTCGTACATCAGCTGATATCTCAAAGTGCTGTACAGAAACCCAGCCTAAAACCCCAAACAGCAAGCAATGCATGTGAAAGAAGCACGGTGGCTAGGAAAAACTCCCTAGGAAAAACTCCCTAGAAAGGCCAAAAACCTAGGAAGAAACCTAGAGAGGAACCAGGCTATGAGGGGTGGCCAGTCCTCTTCTGGCTGTGCCGGGTGGAGATTATAACAGAACATGTTGTCTTGAGTTTTATTAGCTTGCAACTACCCCAATATTTCATTTCTCACCATTTTCAGGTAACTCAGTTCAAGTTAGTTGGGATATTGTGTCTTTATAAAGTCAAATATCATTGAGCCCCAAGTCTGGTCTGTTCAATCATTATTATCCCCTTCCCCTTTATGCTAATAACACGACGTGATATATCCTGTACCCAGGCAGCGGTATGCAGGAAGTCCTCTCTTTCTGTCCAGACGACATTTCAGATCTACCTGTAGTCTCCTGAATCGTTGGCCTATACCGCTTACCCACACACCGCTTACCCACACACCCACACACCGCTTACCCACACACTGCTTACCCACACACCGCTTACCCACACACCGCTTACCCACACACCCGCACACCGCTTACCCACACACCGATTACCCACACACCGCTTACCCACACACCGCTTACCCACACACCCGCACACCGCTTACCCACACACCGCTTACCCACACACCGCTTACCCACACACTGCTTACCCACACACTGCTTACCCACACACCGCTTACCCGCACACCGCTTACCCGCACACTGCTTACCCGCACACCGCTTACCCACACACCGCTTACCCACACACCGCTTACCCACACACTGCTTACCAACACACTGCTTACCCACACACCCACACACCGCTTACCCACACACCGCTTACCCACACACCGCTTACCCACACACTCCTCTCTCACACACACACACACACACACACACACACACACACCACACACACACACACACACACACACACACACACACACACTCCCCCCTCACACACACACACACACACACTCCCCCCTCACACACACACACACACACTCCCCCCTCACACACACACACACACCCCATTCACACACACAGAGACAGACTATTCCTCACCCAGACTGGTGTCTACCCGCCAGCCGTGGGTTAGACTGGCACGTCTCAGCCATATTAGTGCTTATTGTGGGGTTTTTACTGGCCAGGAAGAATCTCATAACAGCTTTTACATCTCCTCTCCACTTCCTCATACAAGGTGGAGCTCTAGTCCCATAACATCCGTCCCTCTCTTTATCTACAGTAGGTTTGGGGTTTTATTCCCATAACATTCTCCCCTCTCTTTATTTACAGTAGGTTTGGGGTTTTATTCCCATAACACCCTCTCCTGTATCTAGGCTACAGTATATTATTGGTTTTATTCCCATAACATCCTCTCCTTTATCTACAGTAGGTTTGGGGTTTTAGTCCCATAACACCCTCTCCTTTATCTAGGCTACAGTATATTATTGGTTTCATTCCCATAACATCCTCTCCTTTATCTACAGTAGGTTTGGGGTTTTAGTCCCATAACACCCTCTCCTTTATCTAGGCTACAGTATATTATTGGTTTTATTCCCATAACATCCTCTCCTTTATCTAGGCTACAGTATATTATTGGTTTTATTCCCATAACATCCTCTCCTTTATCTAGGCTACAGTATATTATTGGTTTTAGTCCCATAACATCCTCTCCTTTATCTACAGTAGGTTTGGGGTTTTAGTCCCATAACACCCTCTCCTTTATCTAGGCTACAGTATATTATTGGTTTTATTCCCATAACATCCTCTCCTTTATCTAGGCTACAGTATATTATTGGTTTTATTCCCATAACATCCTCTCCTTTATCTAGGCTACAGTATATTATTGGTTTTACTCCCATAACACCCTCTCCTTTATCGTGGCTACAGTATATTATTGGTTTTACTCCCATAACATCCTCTCCTTTAACTAGGCTACAGTATATTATTGGTTTTATTCCCATAACATCCTCTCCTTTATCTAGGCTACAGTATATTATTGGTTTTACTCCCATAACACCCTCTCCTTTATCGTGGCTACAGTATATTATTGGTTTTACTCCCATAACATCCTCTCCTTTAACTAGGCTACAGTATATTATTGGTTTTATTCCCATAACATCCTCTCCTTTATCTAGGCTACAGTATATTATTGGTTTTATTCCCATAACACCCGCTCCTTTAACTAGGCTACAGTATATTATTGGTTTTAGTCCCCTAACATCTTTCCCTTTATCTAGGCTACAGTATATTATTGGTTTTATTCCCATAACACCCGCTCCTTTATCTAGGCTACAGTATATTATTGGTTTTAGTCCCATAACATCTTTCCCTTTATCTAGGCTACAGTATATTATTGGTTTTATTCCCATAACACCCGCTCCTTTATCTAGGCTACAGTATATTATTGGTTTTAGTCCCATAACATCTTTCCCTTTATCTAGGCTACAGTATATTATTGGTTTTAGTCCCAAGCATCAACATCGTTGTCTGTTCACAGGTCAACCACATCGCCAGGGGTTCAGGTATCAAGTCCCTCTTTCGTGAGCCTTGGCTTGTGTGATTCTGATAGGCTCATAGACGAAAGATGGTTGTCGGGCTGTCGTCATAACGACAAGTCCATGTAGACCAATCAGACAGACGGTGTCAATACACCACAATGATGTGTACACGGGTTCAATACAAAAGTTGGACAGCGTGTAAAGCAGAATACACCATAAAATACCGTACACAATAAGCTTAAAGATTAAATTTAAAATAAACTTACCAATAATACTAGCTGTCAGTTTTACTTCTAGTCTGTATATTATCGCCAATGGAGATTCCTCAGAAACAACACTTCCTTTGGTTCCCTGTCAGTCTCAGTGATGTTCAGATGAAGTCAAAAGCAATATATTTCCCCTCTGGACTAGAAAGAGGAGAGTGATGCTGTTAGAGATGCCTTGTGACTCTCTGATGCTCGTAGAGAAGTTGGTCTTGACTTGTTGGACCTCCTTCGCTGTAGCCGTTCAGTATGATGGTGTTTCTACATATATACAAGACTAAAGCCCCGCGGTGACATCACAGCGTGTCATCACCATGGTAATAGACGTGCTGCGTATGTAATTAGCAGGATGAACTTGACTTACTCATGTATCTCCCTCCTATCCCTCCCTCCCTCCCTTCATCTCCCTCCTCTCCTCTCCTCTCCTCTCCTCTCCTCTCCTCTCCTCTCCTCTCCTCTCCTCTCCTCTCCTTCCCTCCATCTCTCTCTCCCTCCCTCCATCTCTCTCATCCCTTCATCTCTCTCTCCCTCCCTCACTCTCTCCTATCCCTTCATCTCTCCCTCCCTCTCTCCTATCCCTTCATCTCTCCCTCCCTCTCTCCTATCCCTTCATCTCTCTCTCCCTCCCTCCCTCTCTCCCATCACTTCATCTCACTCCCTCTCTCCTAACCCTTCATTTCTCTCTCCCTCCCATCCCTCCCTCCCTCCCATCCCTTCATCTCTCTCTCCCTCCCTCCCTCCCTCTCTCCTATCCCTTCATCTCCCTCTCTCTCCCTCCCTCTCTCCTCTCCCTCCCATCCGTCCCTCCCATCCCTTCATCTCTCTCTCCCTCCCTCTCTCCTATCCCTTCATCTCTCTCTCCTATCCCTTCATCTCTCTCTCTCCCCCCTCTCTCCTATCCCTTCATTTCTCTCTCCCTCTCTACCTCCCTCTCTCCTATCCCTTCATCTCTCCCTCCCTCCATCTCTCTCTCTCTCACACACAAACACACACGCACTTTCTCTCTTTTCAGACTATAATTTATTGCCACGACTAATGACATATGCCATGTTATTCACCAGTCCAGTTTTTTGGGGATTGTGGGGGTGTCCTGTGATTCTGCTGCTTTACCCCAGTATAGGAAAGATGTCCAGGAGACAAAGAAGCTCCTTTCTGACCAACCAGGAGACAAAGAACCTCCTTTCTTAACCAACCAGGAGACAAAGAACCTCCTTTCTTAACCAACCAGGAGACAAAGAACCTCCTTTCTTAACCAACCAGGAGACAAAGAACCTCCTTTCTTAACCAACCAGGAGACAAAGAACCTCCTTTCTTAACCAACCAGGAGACAAAGAACCTCCTTTCTGACCAACCAGGAGACAAAGAACCTCCTTTCTGACCAACCAGGAGACAACGAACCTCCTTTCTTAACCAACCAGGAGACAAAGAACCTCCTTTCTTAACCAACCAGGAGACAAAGAACCTCCTTTCTTAACCAACCAGGAGACAAAGAACCTCCTTTCTTAACCAACCAGGAGACAAAGAACCTCCTTTCTTAACCAACCAGGAGACAAAGAACCTCCTTTCTGACCAACCAGGAGACAAAGAACCTCCTTTCTGACCAACCAGGAGACAAAGAACCTCCTTTCTTAACCAACCAGGAGACAAAGAACCTCCTTTCTGACCAACCAGGAGACAACGAACCTCCTTTCTTAACCAACCAGGAGACAAAGAACCTCCTTTCTGACCAACCAGGAGACAACGAACCTCCTTTCTTAACCAACCAGGAGACAAAGAACCTCCTTTCTGACCAACCAGGAGACAAAGAACCCGCCATTTTTTTTTGACCAACCAGGAGCCAAAGAACCTCCTTTCTTAACCAACCAGGAGACAAAGAACCCGCCATTTTTTTTGACCAACCAGGAGCCAAAGAACCTCCTTTCTTAACCAACCAGGAGACAAAGAACCCGCCATTTTTTTGGACCAACCAGGAGCCAAAGAACCTCCTCTCTGACCAACCAAGGGTGAGAAAAACATTCCAAAGCCCAGCATAGCGGCTCACACCCACCACTGTTTGCATAGATCACACGGTCTCCTGGTGAAAGCTTGGTCTAGTTTCCATTCCTCTGTGTCGTCTGGTCTGAAGGGGGGGGGGGGGTTTGCTGGTTCTATGTTTAGTAGCTGAGGCCCCGTGGTTCTGTGGTTTTGGTATGTTGTTCACGCTGGGGTCACAGACTGGTGTCGTCGTCCCCCACCACACCACAAGAAACATCAGCATCACAGCCAGGGACGAGACGGGACGGGACGGGAAAACGCTCCAGACCTGGCAACCCTACCTGCCTATCTGGAGAGTTAAATCCCCTGACTGTACTGGTGACTGTACTGCACCACTGCCAACTTTTTACCCAGGCTGATATTGGACTCTTCTCTCACCACACAAATCCCATTCCACTGCCTTTTTAAGCTTTGCTTTTATACTTACGAGACCGTCTACGCTTTACCCAGGGAGCTGGGGGGGTTTTGTCTTGTAATAATGTGGTCCCTGCCTGTAATTCCATACATTACATGTCATCGAAGGGGGGGGAAAATAAATATATATATATATTTCATAACATCTTTTGTTGGGCAGTAGGTGTCCAACTTAACAACAGGTTGTCACAGGTGTCGTAAGGTTTAGACCAAAACGCAGCGGGGAAATTTATACTCATCTTCTTTGTACAAAGCTATACACAGCAACAATCTCCCACAAAAAAATCCCCCATGAACAAAACAAACTCCTAATTATAGGACCTTCAATCAGAGGCAACGATATCCAGCTGCCTCCAAATTGAAGGTCCAACCCCAATTAACTAAACAAAGAACTACAATAGACTAGACAGAACATAGAAATGCACTAGCATAGAACATAGATTAACAAACCCCCCCGGACCACATAAACCAAACACCCTTCTACCTAAATACATAGCCCGAAACACATAAAACAAACACCCCTCTACCTAAATACATAGCCCGAATCTTGCCACGTATCCTGATAGAGGAAGACTGAAATCAAATCAAAGTTTATTTGTCACGTGTGCTGAGTAGACCTCACAGTGAAATGCTGAATACAACAGGTGTAGTAGACCTTACAGTGAAATGCTGAATACAACAGGTGTAGTAGACCTTACAGTGAAATGCTGAATACAACAGGTGTAGTAGACCTTACAGTGAAATGCTGAATACAACAGGTGTAGTAGACCTCACAGTGAAATGATGAATACAACAGGTGTAGTAGACCTCACAGTGAAATGCTGAATACAACAGGTGTAGTAGACCGTACAGTGAAATGCTGAATACAACAGGTGTAGTAGACCTTACAGTGAAATACTGAATACAACAGGTGTAGTAGACCTCACAGTGAAATGCTGAATACAACAGGTGTAGTAGACCTTACAGTGAAATGCTGAATACAACAGGTGTAGTAGACCTTACAGTGAAATGCTGAATACAACAGGTGTAGTAGACCTCACAGTGAAATGCTGAATACAACAGGTGTAGTAGACCTTACAGTGAAATGCTGAATACAACAGGTGTAGTAGACCTCACAGTGAAATGCTGAATACAACAGGTGTAGTAGACCTTACAGTGAAATGCTGAATACAACAGGTGTAGTAGACCTTACAGTGAAATGCTGAATACAACAGGTGTAGTAGACCTCACAGTGAAATGCTGAATACAACAGGTGTAGTAGACCTTACAGTGAAATGCTGAATACAACAGGTGTAGTAGACCTCACAGTGAAATGCTGAATACAACAGGTGTAGTAGACCTCACAGTGAAATGCTGAATACAACAGGTGTAGTAGACCTTACAGTGAAATGCTGAATACAACAGGTGTAGTAGACCTTACAGTGAAATGATGAATACAACAGGTGTAGTAGACCTTACAGTGAAATACTGAATACAACAGGTGTAGTAGACCTCACAGTGAAATGCTGAATACAACAGGTGTAGTAGACCTTACAGTGAAATGCTGAATACAACAGGTGTAGTAGACCTCACAGTGAAATGCTGAATACAACAGGTGTAGTAGACCTTACAGTGAAATGCTGAATACAACAGGTGTAGTAGACCTCACAGTGAAATGCTGAATACAACAGGTCTAGTAGACCTTACAGTGAAATGCTGAATACAACAGGTGTAGTAGACCTCACAGTGAAATGCTGAATACAACAGGTGTAGTAGACCTCACAGTGAAATGCTGAATACAACAGGTGTAGTAGACCTCACAGTGAAATGCTGAATACAACAGGTGTAGTAGACCTTACAGTGAAATGCTGAATACAACAGGTGTAGTAGACCTCACAGTGAAATGCTGAATACAACAGGTGTAGTAGACCTTACAGTGAAATGCTGAATACAACAGGTGTAGTAGACCTCACAGTGAAATGCTGAATACAACAGGTGTAGTAGACCTTACAGTGAAATGCTGAATACAACAGGTGTAGTAGACCTCACAGTGAAATGCTGAATACAACAGGTGTAGTAGACCTCACAGTGAAATGCTGAATACAACAGGTGTAGTAGACCTCACAGTGAAATGCTGAATACAACAGGTGTAGTAGACCTCACAGTGAAATGCTGAATACAACAGGTGTAGTAGACCTTACAGTGAAATGCTGAATACAACAGGTGTAGTAGACCTCACAGTGAAATGCTGAATACAACAGGTGTAGTAGACCTCACAGTGAAATGCTGAATACAACAGGTGTAGTAGACCTCACAGTGAAATGCTGAATACAACAGGTGTAGTAGACCTTACAGTGAAATGCTGAATACAACAGGTGTAGTAGACCTTACAGTGAAATGCTGAATACAACAGGTGTAGTAGACCTTACAGTGAAATGCTGAATACAACAGGTGTAGTAGACCTCACAGTGAAATGCTGAATACAACAGGTGTAGTAGACCTCACAGTGAAATGCTGAATACAACAGGTGTAGTAGACCTTACAGTGAAATGCTGAATACAACAGGTGTAGTAGACCTCACAGTGAAATGCTGAATACAACAGGTGTAGTAGACCTTACAGTGAAATGATGAATACAACAGGTGTAGTAGACCTCACAGTGAAATGATGAATACAACAGGTGTAGTAGACCTCACAGTGAAATGCTGAATACAACAGGTGTAGTAGACCTCACAGTGAAATGCTGAATACAACAGGTGTAGTAGACCTCACAGTGAAATGCTGAATACAACAGGTGTAGTAGACCTTACAGTGAAATACTGAATACAACAGGTGTAGTAGACCTCACAGTGAAATACTGAATACAACAGGTGTAGTAGACCTCACAGTGAAATACTGAATACAACAGGTGTAGTAGACCTTACAGTGAAATGCTGAATACAACAGGTGTAGTAGACCTCACAGTGAAATGCTGAATACAACAGGTGTAGTAGACCTTACAGTGAAATGCTGAATACAACAGGTGTAGTAGACCTCACAGTGAAATACTGAATACAACAGGTGTAGTAGACCTTACAGTGAAATGCTGAATACAACAGGTGTAGTAGACCTCACAGTGAAATGCTGAATACAACAGGTGTAGTAGACCTCACAGTGAAATACTGAATACAACAGGTGTAGTAGACCTTACAGTGAAATGCTGAATACAACAGGTGTAGTAGACCTCACAGTGAAATACTGAATACAACAGGTGTAGTAGACCTCACCGTGAAATTGTAACGCCCTGGCCATAGAGAGGGTTTTCTGTTCTCTATTTTTGGTTAGGCCAGGGTGTGACATGGGTGGGCGTTCTAGGTTTATTTTTCTACGTTGGTGGTTTTCTTTGTTTCGGCCGTGTGTGGCTCTCAATCAGGAACAGCTGTAGATCGTTGTTGCTGATTGAGAGTCATACATAGGCAGCCTGTTTTTCCTTTGGGGTTTGTGGGTAAATGTTTTCTGTTTAGGTTCGTTAATCCTGACAGGACTGTTCGGCTGTCATTCCTTGTCTTGTTTTTGTATAGTGTTCATTCGTTTATTAAAATCCTTAATATGAACACATCCTCCGCTGCACCTGATGATGAGCACCAACTCCTCTGCGTATTGGTCCACGTTCTCCGACGATGATTTCGCTATATCGTCTGACGACGAAGATTTCTGTGACAGCAGGACACTAGTCCATTATTCCTCTGAAAAGTATGAATTCGGCTGTTTGAGAAGGTTTGAATCCTAAGCAACCTGTAGCTCAGTTGGTAGAGCATGGTGTTTGCAACGCCAGGGTTGTGGGTTTGATTCCCACGGGGGGCCAGCACAGAAAAAAAAAAAATTTATGAAATGTATGCATTCACTACTGTAAGTCGCTCTGGATAAGAGCGTCTGCTAAATATGTAAAATGTAATGTAAAAATGTCACGTCCTGACCAGTATAAGGGGTTATTGGTTATTGTAGTTTGGTCAGGACGTAGCAGGGGGGTATTGGTTATTGTAGTTTGGTCAGGACGTAGCAGGGGAGTATTGGTTATTGTAGTTTGGTCAGGACGTGGCAGGGGGGTATTGGTTATTGTAGTTTGGTCAGGACGTAGCAGGGGGGTATTGGTTATTGTAGTTTGGTCAGGACGTAGCAGGGGGGTATTGGTTATTGTAGTTTGGTCAGGACGTAGCAGGGGGGTATTGGTTATTGTAGTTTGGTCAGGACGTGGCAGGGGGGTATTGGTTATTGTAGTTTGGTCAGGACGTAGCAGGGGGGTATTGGTTATTGTAGTTTGGTCAGGACGTGACAGGGGGGTATTGGTTATTGTAGTTTGGTCAGGACGTAGCAGGGGGGTATTGGTTATTGTAGTTTGGTCAGGACGTAGCAGGGGGGTATTGGTTATTGTAGTTTGGTCAGGACGTAGCAGGGGGGTATTGGTTATTGTAGTTTGGTCAGGACGTGGCAGGGGGGTATTGGTTATTGTAGTTTGGTCAGGACGTGGCAGGGGGGTATTGGTTATTGTAGTTTGGTCAGGACGTAGCAGGGGGGTATTGGTTATTGTAGTTTGGTCAGGACGTAGCAGGGGGGTATTTGTTTAGAGTGTTCCGAAGGTTTTTGGTTAATGTTTTATGTTAGTATATTTCTATGTTCTAGTCTAGTCTTTCCAGTTCTATGTTTAGTTTATTGATTTTGGCCTTCAATTGGAGGCAACTGTTCCCCGTTTGCCTCTGATTGAAGGTCCTATGTATAGAGGTGTTTCGGTAATGGGAATTGTGGGTAGTTATTTGCTGTTTAGTGTATGTAGCACCTGACGGGACTGTTTAGTGTCGTTCGTTCGTTCGTTCGTTCGTTTTGAAGATGAGAATCCATTTTCCCGCCGCACCTTTGGTCTACTCAATACGACGACCTTTACACAACCTGTATACACATAGTCTGAAGTAATATACCGACATAGCTACTGTAGTAGGTCAAAGCTGTGTGCTGGAAAACCTTGGTGGAGCATGGGGTGGAATAGGCATTGTGGTGCTGGAAAACCTTGGTGGAGCATGGGGTGGAATAGGCATTGTGGTGCTGTAAAACCTTGGTGGAGCATGGGTGGAATAGGCATTGTGGTGCTGGAAAACCTTGGTGGAGCATGGGTGGAATAGGCATTGTGGTGCTGTAAAACCTTGGTGGAGCATGGGTGGAATAGGCATTGTGGTGCTGGAAAACCTTGGTGGAGCATGGGTGGAATAGGCATTGTGGTGCTGGAAAACCTTGGTGGAGCATGGGGTGGAATAGGCATTGTGGTGCTGTAAAACCTTGGTGGAGCATGGGTGGAATAGGCATTGTGGTGCTGGAAAACCTTGGTGGAGCATGGGTGGAATAGGCATTGTGGTGCTGTAAAACCTTGGTGGAGCATGGGTGGAATAGGCATTGTGGTGCTGGAAAACCTTGGTGGAGCATGGGTGGAATAGGCATTGTGGTGCTGGAAAACCTTGGTGGAGCATGGGTGGAATAGGCATTGTGGTGCTGGAAAACCTTGGTGGAGATGGGTGGATAGGCATTGTGGTGCTGAAAACCTTGGAGCATGGGTGGAATAGGCATTGTGGTGCTGGAAAACCTTGGTGGAGCATGGGTGGAATAGGCATTGTGGTGCTGGAAAACCTTGGTGGAGCATGGGTGGAATAGGCATTGTGGTGCTGGAAAACCTTGGTGGAGCATGGGTGGAATAGGCATTGTGGTGCTGTAAAACCTTGGTGGAGCATGGGTGGAATAGGCATTGTGGTGCTGTAAAACCTTGGTGGAGCATGGGTGGAATAGGCATTGTGGTGCTGTAAAACCTTGGTGGAGCATGGGTGGAATAGGCATTGTGGTGCTGGAAAACCTTGGTGGAGCATGGGTGGAATAGGCATTGTGGTGCTGGAAAACCTTGGTGGAGCATGGGGTGGAATAGGCATTGTGGTGCTGGAAAACCTTGGTGGAGCATGGGTGGAATAGGCATTGTGGTGCTGGAAAACCTTGGTGGAGCATGGGTGGAATAGGCATTGTGGTGCTGTAAAACCTTGGTGGAGCATGGGTGGAATAGGCATTGTGGTGCTGGAAAACCTTGGTGGAGCATGGGTGGAATAGGCATTGTGGTGCTGTAAAACTTGGTGGAGCATGGGTGGAATAGGCATTGTGGTGCTGAAAACCTTGGTGGAGCATGGGTGGAATAGGCATTGTGGTGCTGGAAAACCTTGGTGGAGCATGGGTGGAATAGGCATTGTGGTGCTGGAAAACCTTGGTGGAGCATGGGTGGAATAGGCATTGTGGTGCTGTAAAACCTTGGTGGAGCATGGGTGGAATAGGCATTGTGGTGCTGGAAAACCTTGGTGGAGCATGGGTGGAATAGGCATTGTGGTGCTGGAAAACCTTGGTGGAGCATGGGGTGGAATAGGCATTGTGGTGCTGAAAACCTTGGTGGAGCATGGGTGGAATAGGCATTGTGGTGCTGAAAACCTTGGTGGAGCATGGGTGAATAGGCTTGTGGTGCTCATGTGATTTCCTTTTTTTTTCGGCTTCAGCTAAAACTTCTCACTTAAAACGTAGTGTTTTTTGTTTTTTAAAGGAAATATAACTGAGGCTGGACTGCTCTCACTCAATGCCTCTGAAAGAATATGTCTTGTTCAGAAATATAGTGCATTAAAGGTTGGGATAAAGCTGTCCAATCAGCCAAAGGCTAAACTCATCTACTAAGTTGTTAACTAAGCCTGACTTAGCGAATAAACACATTATTAAGCCTGGTTCAGTTGTTAACTAAGCCTGACTTAGCGAATAAACACATTATTAAGCCTGGTTCAGTTGTTAACTAACCTGACTTAGCGAATAAACACATTATTAAGCCTGGTTCAGTTGTTAACTAACCTGACTTAGCGAATAAACACATTATTAGGATAATGTAGTGAAGTCTTCCCTGTCAGCCTGTCTCCCATCAGAACACTGAATTACAGCTTCCCACGCACCACCCCTACACCCCCAGTACACTCCTACTACACCCCTAGTACACTCCTACCTACACCCCTACTACACCCCTACACCCCTACTACACCCGGTCGCGGTCGGTGCTGCAGGTTCAGGTTGTGGGCTGCAGGTTCAGGTTGTGGGCTGCAGGTTCAGGTTGTGGGCTGCAGGTTCAGGTTGTGGGCTGCAGGTTCAGGTTGTGGGCTGCAGGTTCAGGTTGTGGGCTGCAGGTTCAGGTTCAGGTTGTGGGCTGCAGGTTCAGGTTGTGAGCTGCAGGTTCAGGTTGTGGGCTGCAGGTTCAGGTTGTGGGCTGCAGGTTCAGGTTGTGGGCTGCAGGTTCAGGTTGTGAGCTGCAGGTTCAGGTTGTGGGCTGCAGGTTCAGGTTGTGAGCTGCAGGTTCAGGTTGTGGGCTGCAGGTTCAGGTTGTGGGCTGCAGGTTCAGGTTGTGGGCTGCAGGTTCAGGTTCAGGTTGTGGGCTGCAGGTTCAGGTTGTGGGCTGCAGGTTCAGGTTGTGGGCTGCAGGTTCAGGTTGTGAGCTGCAGGTTCAGGTTGTGGGCTGCAGGTTCAGGTTGTGGGCTGCAGGTTCAGGTTGTGGGCTGCAGGTTCAGGTTGTGGGCTGAAGGTTCAGGTTCAGGTTGTGGGCTGCAGGTTCAGGTTGTGGGCTGAAGGTTCAGGTTCAGGTTGTGGGCTGCAGGTTCAGGTTGTGGGCTGCAGGTTCAGGTTGTGGGCTGCAGGTTCAGGTTGTGGGCTGCAGGTTCAGGTTCAGGTTGTGGGCTGCAGGTTCAGGTTGTGGGCTACAGGTTCAGGTTGTGGGCTGCAGGTTCAGGTTGTGGGCTACAGGTTCAGGTTGTGGGCTACAGGTTCAGGTTGTGGGCTGCAGGTTCA
Source organism: Salmo salar (assembly GCF_965601325.2). NCBI lineage: Eukaryota > Metazoa > Chordata > Actinopteri > Salmoniformes > Salmonidae > Salmo > Salmo salar. The sequence continues at coordinate 75,719,139 of NC_138297.1, forward strand.
GGTTGTGGGCTACAGGTTCAGGTTGTGGGCTGCAGGTTCAGGTTGTGGGCTGCAGGTTCAGGTTGTGGGCTGAAGGTTCAGGTTCAGGTTGTGGGCTGCAGGTTCAGGTTGTGGGCTGCAGGTTCAGGTTGTGGGCTACAGGTTCAGGTTGTGGGCTGCAGGTTCAGGACTCCCAGCTGAGCCATATGTGTAGGGCCCATTGACTCCAAGTTGTTGTTTTCAGAAGCCACGTTAAAATCATCCAGCTAATTGCTTTAGCAGAACAACCATACAGTTTCCATTCCAAATCAGAGCTGTGACGTAACGTTTGTTCAGCCAATGTAAATACTTCCAACGTGTCTGTGATGGTCTCCACCTTGCTAGCCTCTTAGTCAGATCCCTCTGTGGTAAGAGGTGGAATTAATTCAATGTTTTTCCTCATCTGTTTACTGGAGTTACCTGTGGGTCGTGATGAACTGTGGAAGGGGTTGAAGTCTCAATGAGCATCTGAAGGCTGTTGTGTTTTGGCCACAACCTTCCCGCAGTCATACAGTCATTACTCAGCCTGGGCAGGACTGGATCAGGCAGTCAGCGTGCGGAGAGGGAGCGGGCCGGGCTGCCAGCCTGCCGGACCAGGTCAAAGCTGTGCAGGTACACCATCAACACTAGCTCTGAGCTGATTTAGACTACCTCAGCTCTGCTCCCTCCGTCTCTCCGTCCCTCCTCCCTCTGTCTCTCCGTCCCTCCGTCCCTCCTCCCTCTGTCCTTCCGTCCCTCCGTCCCTCCGTCCCTCTGTCCTTCCGTCCCTCCGTCTCTCCGTCCCTCCGTCCCTCCGTCCCTCCGTCCCTCCGTCCCTCTGTCCTTCCGTCCCTCCGTCCCTCCGTCCCTCTGTCCCTCCGTCCCTCCGTCCCTCCGTCCCTCCCTCCTCCCTCCGTCCCTCCGTCCCTCCGTCCCTCTGTCCTTCCGTCCCTCCGTCCCTCCCTACCTCCGTCCCTCCGTCCCTCCGTCCCTCCTCCCTCCGTCCCTCCGTCCCTCCTCCCTCAGACGGCCTGAGACTCTTTGAAGAGGGAGAAAATAACAGGAGATGAATGACATGAGGTCAGCGCAGTACCGTCCCTCACAGCGTCCCTCACAGCGTCCCTCACAGCGTCCCTCACACGTTCTGCTGAACACACAGCGTCCCTCACACGTTCTGCTGAACACACAGCGTCCCTCACAGCGTCCCTCACACGTTCTGCTGAACACACACCGTCCCTCACAGCGTCCCTCACACGTTCTGCTGAACACACAGCGTCCCTCACACGTTCTGCTGAACACACAGCGCCCCTCACACGTTCTGCTGAACACACACCGTCCCTCACAGCGTCCCTCACACGTTCTGCTGAACACACACCGTCCCTCACAGCGTCCCTCACACGTTCTGCTGAACACACAGCGTCCCTCACACGCTCCGCTGAACACACAGCGTCCCTCACACGCTCCGCTGAACACACAGCGTCCCTCACAGCGTCCCTCACATGTTCCCGCTGAACACACAGCATCCCTCACACGTTCTGCTGAACTCACAGCGTCCCTCACAGCGTCCCTCACAGCGTCCCTCACACGTTCTGCTGAACACACAGCGTCCCTCACAGTTCCCGCTGAACACACAGCGTCCCTCACAGCGTCCCTCACACGTTCCCGCTGAACACACAGCGTCCCTCACACGTCCCTCACACGTTCGCTGAACACACATCGTCCCTCACACGCCCGCTGAACACACAGCGTCCCTCACACGTTCCCGCTGAACACACAGCGTCCCTCACAGCGTTCCCGCTGAACACACAGCGTCCCTCACACGTCCCTCACACGTTCCCGCTGAACACACAGCGTCCCAAAACAGAACCCTGGCTATCCTTCACTGTGGTCATTCATGACGTTTATTCTGGGATGTAGGGAAGAGGGGATGGCATCATGTGACCTATACCTTGAACATCCTCCAGGCCAATGCCTGGAGGACATCTCAGACTCCTCCTCTGCTCGCCACTTCCTCTCTCCCTTGCTGATGGCCGTCCCCTCTAACGTCGCACGCTGACATATCTGACATGACAGAAATGATAGTCCGAGTTGTAAATCCACCTAGATTTCATTTAATCTCCCGGGGGATTTAGTACGGTCTGATCTGTGAAGGTCAGTTAAAAGCTCACAATAGAGGTTTCAAAACCTCAAGGGGTGTTTCCTGCTTTGATAAAGGTTAAATGAAAGGTCAGTGTTCACTGTGAATATTTCCTGGTCTCTCTTGGCCACTCAGTCAATCAGCGACATGCTGGAAGTTCGTTCAGCAACAGCCTATTGGTCTCCACTCGGTCTCTACTGGTCTCTACTGGTCTCTACTGGTCTCTACTGCAGTCTCTACTGGTCTCTACTGAGGCTCTACTGGTCTCTACTGGTCTCCACTCGATCTCTACTGATCTCTACTAGGTCTCTACTGGGCTCTACTGGTCTCTACTGGTCTCTACTCGGATCTCTACTGGTCTCTACTGGTCTCTACTGGTCTCTACTAGTCTCTACTGGTCTCTACTGGGCTCTACTGGTCTCTACTGGTCTCTACTGGTCTCTACTGGTCTCTACTCGGTCTCTACTGGTCTCTACTGGTCTCTACTCGGTCTCTACTCAGGTCTCTACTGGTCTCTACTGGTCTCTACTGGTCTCTACTCAGTCTCTACTGGTCTCTACTGGTCTCTACTCGGTCTATACTGGTCTCTACTGGTCCTCTACTGGTCTCTACTGTCTCTACTGGTCTCTACTGGTCTCTACTGGTCTCTACTGGTCTCTACTGGTCTCTACTGGTCTCTACTGGTCTCTACTCAGTCTCTACTGGTCTCTACTGGTCTCTACTGGTCTCTACTCGGTCTACCTACTGGTCTCTACTGGTCTCTACTGGTCTCTACTCAGTCTCTACTGGTCTCTACTGGTCTCCTACTCGGTCTCTACTGGTCTCTACTGGTCTCTACTGGTCTCTACTCAGGTCTCTACTGGTCTCTACTGGTCTCTACTGGTCTCTACTCGTCTCTACTGGTCTCTACTGGTCTCTACTGGTCTCTACTGGTCTCTACTCGGTCTCTACTCAGGTCTCTACTGGTCTCTACTGGTCTCTACTGGTCTCTACTGGTCTCTACTGGTCTCTACTGGTCTCTATTGGTCTCTACTGGTCTCTACTGGTCTCTACTGGTCTCTACTGGTCTCTACTGGTCTCTACTGGTCTCTACTGGTCTCTACTGGTCTCTACTGGTCTCTACTCAGTCTATACTGGTCTCTACTTGTTCTCTCTGAGGGTCAGTCAGCACAGCCTGTGTGGCCGGAGCTGTAGTCACCGTCTATATTACAGCGGTTAATTAAACGGTTATCCTGTAGTTCCATGTTGGCGCCGTGGGCGGGTCAGGATGACCCAGCTCGCTCTCTCTCTCTCTCTCTCCCTCTCTCTGGCTCTCTCTCTCTGGCTCTCTCCTCTCTCTCTCTCTCTCTGGCTCTCTCTCTCTCGCTCTCTCTCTCCCCTAGCCTCTCTCTCTGGCTCTCTCCCTCTCTCTCTCTCTCTCTCGGCTCTCTCTCTCTCGCTCTCTCTCTCCCCTCCCTCTCTCTCTCTCTCTCTCTCTCTCTCTCTGGCTCTCTCTCTCTGGCTCTCTCCCTCTCTCTCTCTCTCTCTGGCTCTCTCTCTCTGGCTCTCTCCCTCTCTCTCGCTCTCTCTCTCTCTCTCTTTTCTCTCTCTCTCTCTCTCTCTCTCTCCCCTAGCTCTCTCTCTCTCTCTCTCTCTGCTCTCTCTCTCTCTCTCTCTCTCTCTGTCTCTCTCTCTCTCTCCAACAGAGACGTACTCTGGGCCCGTTTCCCCTAGCTGAGATTTATACCCAACCTCTACCTGGTGGAGCTGTGTTGGCGGACTAGAGGAATGGAGGGAAGGGAGTTTTTTCTCCCTTTAGTCGGTCTGTGTGTTCAGCGTTAAGACTGAGAAACATTCCCACATAGTGATGACAATGATACATATTGTGCTATTTAAAGCCCTGGTCCAGAGTCTGAACCTGCTGCCTCATAAAGTCATAAGGAGGACTACAGTCCAGGTAGAAAACATTGTGTTATTATATAAAGGAGGACTACAGTCCAGGTATAAAACATTGTGTTATTATATGAAGTAGGTCTACAGTCCAGGTAGAAAACATTGTGTTATTATATAAAGTAGGACTACAGTCCAGGTATAAAACATTGTGTTGTTATATAAAGTAGGACTACAGTCCAGGTATAAAACATTGTGTTGTTATATAAAGTAGGACTACAGTCCAGGTATAAAACATTGTGTTATTATATAAAGTAGGTCCTACAGTCCAGGTATAAAACATTGTGTTGTTATATAAAGTAGGACTACAGTCCAGGTAGAAAACATTGTGTTATTATATAAAGTAGGTCTACAGTCCAGGTAGAAAACATTGTGTTATTATATAAAGTAGGACTACAGTCCAGGTAGAAAACATTGTGTTGAAGTAGGTCTACAGTCCAGGTAGAAAACATGTTATTATAAATTACACAGTAGTTCAGTCTGTGTACATTTGAATCAACACAGGATGTTAGAATATAAATATTGTTGATTTTAATTAATTGAGTTTATTAAATAACATTTATTTAATGAAGTTCTGAGGGCTCCGTGCTCTTAAGAGCGAACACTTCATTTAACGTCCGAATGTCTCCTATTTCCGGTTCTATTTAAAAGCGACGACGCAGACCTGAGGACAACGGAATAGCAGCTCCTTCCTGTTTCCGCGTTTTGGACCAGAGCCCGTGGGGAGGGGGGGGGGGGGGGGGGCTCTATACAGGAAATAGGAAGCCATTAGGAACGCTCGGTGATAATAATAGATTTCAGTCGGGATCTGAGGACAAACGACATTCATGCGACAGATGAACTGGCCAAGAAACCTCATTATAAAGATTTAATATTACTCATCAAATCAACAGATTTACAGATTTACAAAACGCCCCCCCCCCCCCCCCCCCCCTGAGGACGATCAAACCACTCAATGTGGTATTAATTTAAAACGCTTTATTCTTTATTAACAGAAAATGTAAAGAGCAACATTTTTTTTCCACCCACACACACACACACACACACACACACACATACACACACACACACACACACACACACACACACACACACACACACACACACACACACACACACACACACACACACACAGACACACACACACACACACACACACACTACACACACACACACTACACACACACACACACACACACACACACACACACACACACACACACACGTAAGAAAGTGTTTTGTTTCTTGCAGACAGTCAGCTATGGGTCCCGTGTCCTTATGGGACCTGGTCTAAAGTAGTGCACTACCCCTATGGGCCCTGGTCTAAAGTAGTGCACTACCCCTATGGGCCCTGGTCTAAAGTAGTGCACTACCCCTATGGGCCCTGGTCTAAAGTAGTGCACTACCCCTATGGGCCCTGGTCTAAAGTAGTGCACTACCCCTATGGGCCCTGGTCTAAAGTAGTGCACTACCCCTATGGGCCCTGGTCTAAAGTAGTGCACTACCCCTATGGGCCCTGGTCTAAAGTAGTGCACTACCCCTATGGGACCTGGTCTAAAGTAGTGCACTACCCCTATGGGCCCTGGTCTAAAGTAGTGCACTACCCCTATGCTCCCTGGTCTAAAGTAGTGCACTACCCCTATGGGCCCTGGTCTAAAGTAGTGCACTACCCTTATGGGCCCTGGTCTAAAGTAGTGCACTACCCCTATGGGCCCTGGTCTAAAGTAGTGCACTACCCCTATGGGCCCTGGTCTAAAGTAGTGTACTACCCCTATGGGCCCTGGTCTAAAGTAGTGTACTACCCCTATGGGCCCTGGTCTAAAGTAGTGCACTACCCCTATGGGCCCTGGTCTAAAGTAGTGCACTACCCCTATGGGCCCTGGTCTAAAGTAGTGCACTACCCCTATGGGCCCTGGTCTAAAGTAGTGCACTACCCTTATGGGGCCCTGGTCTAAAGTAGTGCACTACCCTTATGGGCCCTGGTCTAAAGTAGTGCACTACCCCTATGGGCCCTGGTCTAAAGTAGTGCACTACCCCTATGCTCCCTGGTCTAAAGTAGGGCACTAAACAGGAATAGGGTTTCATTTGGGACGTTAGAAAGTGCTTCAGTCAAAGGCAGTAATCGTGATTTAACGAAGCTGTTTGCAGTTAAAGTTCATTAGAGCTGCAGGCTAATTCAGCTAGCTACTGACTAGTGCTCTTCCACTTCAGTTCATTAGAGCTGGCCAGGCTAATTCAGCTAGCTACTGACTAGTGCTCTTCCACTTCAGTTCATTAGAGCTGGCCAGGCTAATTCAGCTAGCTACTGACTAGTGCTCTTCCACTTCAGTTCATTAGAGCTGGCCAGGCTAATTCAGCTAGCTACTGACTAGTGCTCTTCCACTTCAGTTCATTAGAGCTGGCCAGGCTAATTCAGCTAGCTACTGACTAGTGCTCTTCCACTTCAGTTCATTAGAGCTGGCCAGGCTAATTCAGCTAGCTACTGACTAGTGCTCTTCCACTTCAGTTCATTAGAGCTGGCCAGGCTAATTCAGCTAGCTACTGACTAGTGCTCTTCCACTTCAGTTCATTAGAGCTGGCCAGGCTAATTCAGCTAGCTACTGACTAGTGCTCTTCCACTTCAGTTCATTAGAGCTGGCCAGGCTAATTCAGCTAGCTACTGACTAGTGCTCTTCCACTTCAGTTCATTAGAGCTGGCCAGGCTAATTCAGCTAGCTACTGACTAGTGCTCTTCCACTTCAGTTCATTAGAGCTGGCCAGGCTAATTCAGCTAGCTACTGACTAGTGCTCTTCCACTTCAGTTCATTAGAGCTGGCCAGGCTAATTCAGCTAGCTACTGACTAGTGCTCTTCCACTTCAGTTCATTAGAGCTGGCCAGGCTAATTCAGCTAGCTACTGACTAGTGCTCTTCCACTTCAGTTCATTAGAGCTGGCCAGGCTAATTCAGCTAGCTACTGACTAGTGCTCTTCCACTTCAGTTCATTAGAGCTGGCCAGGCTAATTCAGCTAGCTACTGACTAGTGCTCTTCCACTTCAGTTCATTAGAGCTGGCCAGGCTAATTCAGCTAGCTACTGACTAGTGCTCTTCCACTTCAGTTCATTAGAGCTGGCCAGGCTAATTCAGCTAGCTACTGACTAGTGCTCTTCCACTTCAGTTCATTAGAGCTGGCCAGGCTAATTCAGCTAGCTACTGACTAGTGCTCTTCCACTTCAGTTCATTAGAGCTGGCCAGGCTAATTCAGCTAGCTACTGACTAGTGCTCTTCCACTTCAGTTCATTAGAGCTGGCCAGGCTAATTCAGCTAGCTACTGACTAGTGCTCTTCCACTTCAGTTCATTAGAGCTGGCCAGGCTAATTCAGCTAGCTACTGACTAGTGCTCTTCCACTTCAGTTCATTAGAGCTGGCCAGGCTAATTCAGCTAGCTACTGACTAGTGCTCTTCCACTTCAGTTCATTAGAGCTGGCCAGGCTAATTCAGCTAGCTACTGACTAGTGCTCTTCCACTTCAGTTCATTAGAGCTGGCCAGGCTAATTCAGCTAGCTACTGACTAGTGCTCTTCCACTTCAGTTCATTAGAGCTGGCCAGGCTAATTCAGCTAGCTACTGACTAGTGCTCTTCCACTTCAGTTCATTAGAGCTGGCCAGGCTAATTCAGCTAGCTACTGACTAGTGCTCTTCCACTTCAGTTCATTAGAGCTGCAGGCTAATTCAGCTAGCTACTGACTAGTGCTCTTCCACTTCAGTTCATTAGAGCTGGCCAGGCTAATTCAGCTAGCTACTGACTAGTGCTCTTCCACTTCAGTTCATTAGAGCTGGCCAGGCTAATTCAGCTAGCTACTGACTAGTGCTCTTCCACTTCAGTTCATTAGAGCTGGCCAGGCTAATTCAGCTAGCTACTGACTAGTGCTCTTCCACTTCAGTTCATTAGAGCTGGCCAGGCTAATTCAGCTAGCTACTGACTAGTGCTCTTCCACTTCAGTTCATTAGAGCTGGCCAGGCTAATTCAGCTAGCTACTGACTAGTGCTCTTCCACTTCAGTTCATTAGAGCTGCAGGCTAATTCAGCTAGCTACTGACTAGTGCTCTTCCACTTCAGTTCATTAGAGCTGGCCAGGCTAATTCAGCTAGCTACTGACTAGTGCTCTTCCACTTCAGTTCATTAGAGCTGGCCAGGCTAATTCAGCTAGCTACTGACTAGTGCTCTTCCACTTCAGTTCATTAGAGCTGCAGGCTAATTCAACCACCACCACCACCACCACACCACACCACCACCACCACACCACACCACCACCACCACCACCACACCACCACCACCACCACCACACCACACCACCACCACCACACCACACCACCACCACCACCACCACACCACCACCACCACCACCACACCACCACCACACCACCACGCATCCTGACAGCAGGGGGAAATATCTTCTGGCAGGACACATCCAGACAGCAGGGGGAAATATCTTCTGGCAGGACGCATCCTGACAGCAGGGAGAAATAGCTTCTGGCAGGACGCATCCCCCCCTGACAGGACTCTGCTCGAACGTCTACACAGGCCTCCTCCGTTGCTTGGAAAAGGGTCATATGTTCATGGGGTTTGCGATCGTACACCTTCCACCGCCATGCAGAAAACAACTCCTCAATGGGGTTGAGAAATGGGGGAATATGGTGGGAGATAGAGTATTGTAAACGTGGGATGGTCATGGAACCAGTTGCAGACCTGAGCAGCCCGATGGAAACTCACGTTGTCCCAAATCAGAACATGCATTTGCTGCTCGGCATCACCTGGCCCTCTCTGCTCGGGATCACCTGGCCCTCTCTGCTCGGGTTCACCTGGCCCTCTCTGCTCAGGACCACCTGGCCCTCTCTGCTCGGGGTCACCTGGCCCTCTCTGCTCGGGATCACCTGGCCCTCTCTGCTCAGGTCCACCTGGCCCTCTCTGCTCGGGACCACCTGGCCCTCTCTGCTCGGGACCACCTGGCCCTCTCTGCTCAGGACCACCTGGCCCTCTCTGCTCAGGACCACCTGGCCCTCTCTGCTCAGGTTACCTGGCCCTCTCTGCTCAGGTTACCTGGCCCTCTCTGCTCAGGACCACCTGGCCCTCTCTGCTCAGGACCACCTGGCCCTCTCTGCTCAGGTTACCTGGCCCTCTCTGCTCGGGATCACCTGGCCCTCTCTGCTCGGACCACCTGGCCCTCTCTGCTCAGGCCACCTGGCCCTCTCTGCTCAGGCCACCTGGCCCTCTCTGCTCGGGTTCACCTGGCCCTCTCTGCTCGGGACCACCTGGCCCTCTCTGCTCGGGACCACCTGGCCCTCTCTGCTCAGGTTACCTGGCCCTCTCTGCTCGGGACCACCTGGCCCTCTCTGCTCGGGACCACCTGGCCCTCTCTGCTCAGGGTACCTGGCCCTCTCTGCTCGGGACCACCTGGCCCTCTCTGCTCAGGACCACCTGGCCCTCTCTGCTCAGGACCACCTGGCCCTCTCTGCTCAGGTTACCTGGCCCTCTCTGCTCGGGACCACCTGGCCCTCTCTGCTCGGGACCACCTGGCCCTCTCTGCTCAGGTTACCTGGCCCTCTCTGCTCGGGACACCTGGCCCTCTCTGCTCGGGACCACCTGGCCCTCTCTGCTCGGGACCACCTGGCCCTCTCTGCTCAGGGACCACCTGGCCCTCTCTGCTCAGGACCACCTGGCCCTCTCTGCTCAGGACCACCTGGCCCTCTCTGCTCAGGACCACCTGGCCCTCTCTGCTCAGGTTACCTGGCCCTCTCTGCTCGGGATCACCTGGCCCTCTCTGCTCGGGGTCACCTGGCCCTCTCTGCTCGGGACCACCTGGCCCTCTCTGCTCGGGATCACCTGGCCCTCTCTGCTCGGGATCACCTGGCCCTCTCTGCTCGGGACCACCTGGCCCTCTCTGCTCAGGTTACCTGGCCCTCTCTGCTCGGGACCACCTGGCCCTCTCTGCTCAGGACCACCTGGCCCTCTCTGCTCGGGACCACCTGGCCCTCTCTGCTCGGGGTCACCTGGCCCTCTCTGCTCGGGACCACCTGGCCCTCTCTGCTCAGGTTACCTGGCCATCTCTGCTCGGGACCACCTGGCCCTCTCTGCTCGGGATCACCTGGCCCTCTCTGCTCGGGACCACCTGGCCCTCTCTGCTCGGGACCACCTGGCCCTCTCTGCTCGGGATCACCTGGCCCTCTCTGCTCGGGACCACCTGGCCCTCTCTGCTCAGGTTACCTGGCCCTCTCTGCTCGGGACCACCTGGCCCTCTCTGCTCGGGACCACCTGGCCCTCTCTGCTCGGGTTCACCTGGCCCTCTCTGCTCGGGACACCTGGCCCTCTCTGCTCAGGACCACCTGGCCCTCTCTGCTCGGGATCACCTAATAGATTGTAACGTAAGGTGTTCAGGAAATGAAGGATATGAGCGGTGTTGTCTGGTCCAAGGGTCGACTGGAGGTGGAGGACCCCATTGTGGCTCATAGCTGCACATGTAACCTCATTGATGGCACGTTGACCAATGATGTTACTTCCTCTCCTCCGCATCTTCGTTAAATTGAATCCAGCCTCATCTACGAATATGAGCTTCAGCTCTGCCTCAGACTCCGGCAGAACAACTCAGTACAGTTCACTGGCCGGCAGAACAACTCAGTACAGTTTACTGGCCAGTAGGACAACTCAGTACAGTTCACTGGCCAGCAGGACAACTCAGTACAGTTCACTGGCCAGCAGAACAACTCAGTACAGTTCACTGGCCAGCAGAACAACTCAGTACAGTTCACTGGCCGGCAGAACAACTCAGTACAGTTCACTGGCCAGCAGAACAACTCAGTACAGTTCACTGGCCGGCAGGACAACTCAGTACAGTTCACTGGCCAGCAGGACAACTCAGTACAGTTCACTGGCCGGCAGAACAACTCAGTACAGTTCACTGGCCAGCAGAACAACTCAGTACAGTTCACTGGCCAGCAGAACAACTCAGTACAGTTCACTGGCCGGCAGAACAACTCAGTACAGTTCACTGGCCAGCAGAACAACTCAGTACAGTTCACTGGCCAGCAGGACAACTCAGTACAGTTCACTGGCCAGCAGGACAACTCAGTACAGTTCACTGGCCGGCAGAACAACTCAGTACAGTTCACTGGCCAGCAGGACAACTCAGTACAGTTCACTGGCCGGCAGAACAACTCAGTACAGTCCACTGGCCAGCAGAACAACTCAGTACAGTTCACTGGCCGGCAGAACAACTCAGTACAGTTCACTGGCCGGCAGGACAACTCAGTACAGTTCACTGGCCAGCAGAACAACTCAGTACAGTTCACTGGCCAGCAGAACAACTCAGTACAGTTCACTGGCCGGCAGAACAACTCAGTACAGTTCACTGGCCGGCAGAACAACTCAGTACAGTTCACTGGCCGGCAGGACAACTCAGTACAGTTCACTGGCCAGCAGAACAACTCAGTACAGTTCACTGGCCGGCAGAACAACTCAGTACAGTTCACTGGCCGGCAGAACAACTCAGTACAGTTCACTGGCCGGCAGAACAACTCAGTACAGTTCACTGGCCAGCAGAACAACTCAGTACAGTTCACTGGCCGGCAGAACAACTCAGTACAGTTCACTGGCCTGCAGAACAACTCAGTACAGTTCACTGGCCAGCAGAACAACTCAGTACAGTCCACTGGCCAGCACTGCCTGTTGATTTCCTCTCTCTCTATCTGTCTCTCTCGCTCTCTCTATATTTTTCTATTTAAATTCAATTTAAGGGCTTTATTGGCATGGGAAATATATGTTAACATTGCCAAAGCAAGTGAAATAGATAATAAACAAAAATGAACAGTAAATATTAAACTCACAAAAGTTCCAAAAGAATAAAGACATTTCAAATGTCATATAACGTGCAGATAGTTAAAATACAAAAGGGAAAATAAATAAGCATAAATATGGGTTGTATTTATAATGGTGTTTGTTCTTCACTGGTTGACCTTTTCTTGTGGCTGCAGGTCACACATCTTGCTGCTGTGATTAAACTCTGTGGTATTTCACCCCAGTAGATATGGGAGTTTATCAAAACTTGTTTTAAAGGGATTACATTTGTTGTTGCCTAATTGTTTAATCTTAATCTTAATAATCTTAATCTTAATCTTAAATTTAATCTTAATTCTTAATGTTACTCAGTTCCTTCGCCTTTGATTTCTCATGATGGAGTATTTCTCTGTTCAAGTAGACTGTGATTTAGCTGTGATCTGATAGGGGTGTCAGTGGGCTGACTGTGAACGCTCTGAGAGACTCTGGGTTTGAGGTCAGTGATAAAGTAGTCTACAGTACTACTGCCAAGAGATGAGCTATAGGTGTACCTACCGTAGGAGTCACCTCGAAGCCTATCATTGACTATGTACATACCCAGCATGCAACAGAGCTGCAGGAGTTGTGCACCTGTTTTTCTGGTTATGTCATAGGTGTGCCGTGGGGGGCGTATGGGGGAGGGAACGCTGTCACCTCCAGGTAGGTGTTTGTCCCCCTGTGTGGCTGAGGGTGTCAGGTTCTTGTCCGGTTCTGGCATTTAGGTCACCACAGACTAGTACATGTCCCTGGGCCTGGAAATGATTGTGTTCCCCCTCCAGGATGGAGAAGCTGTCTTCATTATAGTATGGGGATTCTAGTGGGGGGATATAGGTAGGATGGAGAAGCTGTCTTCATTATAGTATGGGGGTTCTAGTGGGGGGATATAGGTAGTATGGAGAAGCTGTCTTCATTATAGTATGGGGGTTCTAGTGGGGGGATATAGGTAGGATGGAGAAGCTGTCTTCATTATAGTATGGGGATTCTAGTGGGGGGATATAGGTAGGATGGAGAAGCTGTCTTCATTATAGTATGGGGGTTCTAGTGGGGGGATATAGGTAGGATGGAGAAGCTGTCTTCATTAAAGTATGATTATAGTGGGGGGATATAGGTAGGATGGAGAAGCTGTCTTCATTATAGTGGGGGGATTCTAGTGGGGGGATATAGGTAGGATGGAGAAGCTGTCTTCATTATAGTATGGGGATTCTAGTGGGGGGATATAGGTAGGATGGAGAAGCTGTCTTCATTATAGTGGGGGGATTCTAGTGGGGGGATATAGGTAGGATGGAGAAGCTGTCTTCATTATAGTATGGGGATTCTAGTGGGGGGATATAGGTAGGATGGAGAAGCTGTCTTCATTATAGTGGGGGGATTCTAGTGGGGGGATATAGGTAGGATGGAGAAGCTGTCTTCATTATAGTATGGGGATTCTAGTGGGGGGATATAGGTAGGATGGAGAAGCTGTCTTCATTATAGTATGGGGATTCTAGTGGGGGGATATAGGTAGGATGGAGAAGCTGTCTTCATTATAGTATGGGGGTTCTAGTGGGGGATATAGGTAGGATGGAGAAGCTGTCTTCATTATAGTATGGGGGTTCTAGTGGAGGATATAGGTAGGATGGAGAAGCTGTCTTCATTATAGTGGGGGGATTCTAGTGGGGGGATATAGGTAGGATGGAGAAGCTGTCTTCATTATAGTATGGGGGTTCTAGTGGGGGATATAGGTAGGGTGGAGAAGCTGTCTTCATTATAGTATGGGGATTCTAGTGGAGGATATAGGTAGGATGGAGAAGCTGTCTTCATTAAAGTATGGGGATTCTAGTGGGGGGATATAGGCAGGATGGAGAAGCTGTCTTCATTATAGTATGGGGTTTCTAGTGGGGGGATATAGGTAGGATGGAGAAGCTGTCTTCATTATAGTATGGGGATTCTAGTGGGGGGATATAGGTAGGATGGAGAAGCTGTCTTCATTATAGTATGGGGATTCTAGTGGGGGGATATAGGTAGGATGGAGAAGCTGTCTTCATTATAGTATGGGGATTCTAGTGGGGGGATATAGGTAGCACACAGGAGGACATTTTTCTCTGTTGAGATAATTTCCTTTTAAATTTCGAGCCAAATGTAAAATGTTTCTGGTTTGATTAATTTAATAGAGTGGGTTATGTCTGGTCTATATTAGCATACCCCCTGAGTCCTCTTCCCTGTTTCACACCTGGTAGTTTGGTGGATGGGACTACCAGCTCTCTGTAACCTAGAGGACAACCAGTGGGTCCATCTCCTCTATACCACCTGGTAGTGTGGTGGATGGGACTACCAGCTCTCTGTAACCTAGAGGACAACCAGTGGGTCCGTCTCCTCTATACCACCTGGTAGTTTGGTGGATGGGACTACCAGCTCTCTGTAACCTAGAGGACAACCAGTGGGTCCGTCTCCTCTATACCACCTGGTAGTGTGGTGGATGGGACTACCAGCTCTCTGTAACCTAGAGGACAACCAGTGGGTCCATCTCCTCTATACCACCTGGTAGTGTGGTGGATGGGACTACCAGCTCTCTGTAACCTAGAGGACAACCAGTGGGTCCATCTCCTCTATACCACCTGGTAGTGTGGTGGATGGGACTACCAGCTCTCTGTAACCTAGAGGACAACCAGTGGGTCCATCTCCTCTATACCACCTGGTAGTGTGGTGGATGGGACTACCAGCTCTCTGTAACCTAGAGGACAACCAGTGGGTCCATCTCCTCTATACCACCTGGTAGTTTGGTGGATGGGACTACCAGCTCTCTGTAACCTAGAGGACAACCAGTGGGTCCATCTCCTCTATACCACCTGGTAGTGTGGTGGATGGGACTACCAGCTCTCTGTAACCTAGAGGACAACCAGTGGGTCCATCTCCTCTATACCACCTGGTAGTGTGGTGGATGGGACTACCAGCTCTCTGTAACCTAGAGGACAACCAGTGGGTCCGTCTCCTCTATACCACCTGGTAGTGTGGTGGATGGGACTACCAGCTCTCTGTAACCTAGAGGACAACCAGTGGGTCCGTCTCCTCTATACCACCTGGTAGTGTGGTGGATGGGACTACCAGCTCTCTGTAACCTAGAGGACAACCAGTGGGTCCGTCTCCTCTATACCACCCACCTGGTAGTGTGGTGGATGGGACTACCAGCTCTCTGTAACCTAGAGGACAACCAGTGGGTCCATCTCCTCTATACCACCTGGTAGTGTGGTGGATGGGACTACCAGCTCTCTGTAACCTAGAGGACAACCAGTGGGTCCATCTCCTCTATAGCACCCACCTGGTAGTGTGGTGGATGGGACTACCAGCTCTCTGTAACCTAGAGGACAACCAGTGGGTCCATCTCCTCTATACCACCTGGTAGTGTGGTGGATGGGACTACCAGCTCTCTGTAACCTAGAGGGCAACCAGTGGGTCCGTCTCCTCTATAGCACCCACCTGGTAGTGTGGTGGATGGGACTACCAGCTCTCTGTAACCTAGAGGACAACCAGTGGGTCCATCTCCTCTATACCACCCACCTGGTAGTGTGGTGGATGGGACTACCAGCTCTCTGTAACCTAGAGGACAACCAGTGGGTCCGTCTCCTCTATACCACCCACCTGGTAGTGTGGTGGATGGGACTACCAGCTCTCTGTAACCTAGAGGGCAACCAGTGGGTCCATCTCCTCTATACCACCTGGTAGTGTGGTGGATTGGACTACCAGCTCTCTGTAACCTAGAGGGCAACCAGTGGGTCCATCTCCTCTATACCACCCACCTGGTAGTGTGGTGGATGGGACTACCAGCTCTCTGTAACCTAGAGGGCAACCAGTGGGTCCATCTCCTCTATACCACCTGGTAGTGTGGTGGATGGGACTACCAGCTCTCTGTAACCTAGAGGACAACCAGTGGGTCCATCTCCTCTATACCACCTGGTAGTGTGGTGGATGGGACTACCAGCTCTCTGTAACCTAGAGGACAACCAGTGGGTCCATCTCCTCTATACCACCTGGTAGTGTGGTGGATGGGACTACCAGCTCTCTGTAACCTAGAGGACAACCAGTGGGTCCATCTCCTCTATACCACCTGGTAGTGTGGTGGATGGGACTACCAGCTCTCTGTAACCTAGAGGACAACCAGTGGGTCCATCTCCTCTATACCACCTGGTAGTGTGGTGGATGGGACTACCAGCTCTCTGTAACCTAGAGGACAACCAGTGGGTCTATCTCCTCTATACCACCCACCTGGTAGTGTGGTGGATGGGACTACCAGCTCTCTGTAACCTAGAGGACAACCAGTGGGTCCATCTCCTCTATACCACCTGGTAGTGTGGTGGATGGGACTACCAGCTCTCTGTAACCTAGAGGACAACCAGTGGGTCCATCTCCTCTATACCACCCACCTGGTAGTGTGGTGGATGGGACTACCAGCTCTCTGTAACCTAGAGGACAACCAGTGGGTCCATCTCCTCTATACCACCTGGTAGTGTGGTGGATGGGACTACCAGCTCTCTGTAACCTAGAGGACAACCAGTGGGTCCATCTCCTCTATACCACCTGGTAGTGTGGTGGATGGGACTACCAGCTCTCTGTAACCTAGAGGACAACCAGTGGGTCCATCTCCTCTATACCACCTGGTAGTGTGGTGGATGGGACTACCAGCTCTCTGTAACCTAGAGGACAACCAGTGGGTCCATCTCCTCTATACCACCTGGTAGTGTGGTGGATGGGACTACCAGCTCTCTGTAACCTAGAGGACAACCAGTGGGTCCATCTCCTCTATACCACCTGGTAGTGTGGTGGATGGGACTACCAGCTCTCTGTAACCTAGAGGACAACCAGTGGGTCCATCTCCTCTATATCATGTTTCTTGTAGAATTACAATGTCTGTATTTCTGATTTCTTTGGTGAAGTCCAGGTTCCTCCCTCGCTGCCTCTCTCTCCCTTCCCTTCGTTCTCTGTCACTCTCTCTCTCTCTGCTTCTCTCCCTCCCCCTCATTCTCTCTCTGCTTCTCTCCCTCCCCCTCTGTTACTCTCCCTCCCTGCCTCTCTCCCCCTTCCCTTCATTCTCTGTCACTCTCTCTCTCTCTGTATCCCTCTCTCTCTCTCTGCCTCCCCCTCATTCTGTGTCTCTCTCTGCCTCTCTCCCTCCCCCTCATTCTCTCTCTCTGCTTCTCTCCCTCGCTGCTCTCTCTCTCCCTTCCCTTCATTCTCTCTCCCTCCCTCCCCCTCATTCTCTCTCTCTGCTTCTCTCCCTCGCTGCTTCTCTCTCCCTTCCCTTCATTCTCTCTCCCTCTCTCTCCCTCATTCTCTCTCTGCTTCTCTCCCTCCCCTCTTCTCGTTACTCTCTCTCTCTCTCCCTCCCCCTCTTCTCTCCCTCTCTGCCTCTCTCCCTCCCCCTCATTCTCTCTCTCTCTCTCTCTCTCCCTCCCCCTCATTCTCTGTTACTCTCTCTCTCTCTCCCTCCCCCTCATTCTCTCTCTCTGCTTCTCTCCTTCATGCTCATTCTCTGTCACTCTCTCTCTCTGTATCCCTCTCTCTCCCTCCCCCTCATTCTCTCTCTCTCTCTGCTTCTCTCCCTCCCCCTCATTCTCTGTCACACTCTCTCTCGATTCGGTCTTGCCGACCTTTCGGGTTACAAGTCCAACGCTCTAACCACTTGGCTACCCTGCCGCTCTAACCACTTGGCTACTCTTTCTCTCTACAGTGGGTCTGCACTCACCCTATTTATCTCCATGGTCCTCACCAGGCTTGGCTCAGTAATCTACCATATGGACATCAGTAGAACGTCTCTCTCTCTCTCTCTCTCTCTCTCTCATTCGACCTAAACAAAACTTGGCTGTAACATTACATTCCAGGAGTTATACTGTAGGAGAATGTATTTAATGCATTCGCTGTGTTTGGCTGTGATTAAAAGGGTGACATTTTGGCTCTGGTTAAAGGGGGACATTTTGGCTCTGGTTAAAAGGGGGACATTTTGGCTCTGGTTAAAAGGGGGACATTTTGGCTCTGGTTAAAAGGGGGACATTTTGGCTCTGGTTAAAAGGGGGACATTTTGGCTCTGGTTAAAAGGGGTGACATTTTGGCTCTGGTTAAAAGGGGGACATTTTGGCTCTGGTTAAAGGGGGACATTTTGGCTCTGGTTAAAAGGGGGACATTTTGGCTCTGGTTAAAAGGGTGACATTTTGGCTCTGGTTAAAAGGGGGACATTTTGGCTCTGGTTAAAAGGGGGACATTTTGGCTCTGGTTAAAAGGGGGACATTTTGGCTCTGGTTAAAAGGGGGACATTTTGGCTCTGGTTAAAGGGGGACATTTTGGCTCTGGTTAAAAGGGGGACATTTTGGCTCTGGTTAAAGGGGGACATTTTGGCTCTGGTTAAAAGGGGGACATTTTGGCTCTAGGTTAAAAGGGGGACATTTTGGCTCTGGTTAAAAGGGGGACATTTTGGCTCTGGTTAAAAGGGGGACATTTTGGCTCTGGTTAAAAGGGGGACATTTTGGCTCTGGTTAAAAGGGTGACATTTTGGCTCTGGTTAAAAGGGGGACATTTTGGCTCTGGTTAAAGGGGACATTTTGGCTCTGGTTAAAAGGGGGACATTTTGGCTCTGGTTAAAGGGGACATTTTGGCTCTGGTTAAAAGGGGGACATTTTGGCTCTGGTTAAAAGGGGGACATTTTGGCTCTGGTTAAAGGGGGACATTTTGGCTCTGGTTAAAGGGGGACATTTTGGCTCTGGTTAAAAGGGGACATTTTGGACTGAGTTGACCCAGTACATATGTTTTGGACTGTTTTATAAGGTTTTTCCCCCAGACATTGGACCATCTCCATTAACCACTGGGTCCGGTCCTCCTGTAATGTGTGCAGTCCACCAGTCAGACCAGGGTCCTCCTGTAACGTGTGCAGCCCACCAGTCAGACAGGGTCCTCCTGTAACGTGTGCAGTCCACCAGTCAGACAGGGTCCTCCTGTAACGTGTGCAGTCCACCAGTCAGACCAGGGTCCTCCTGTAACGTGTGCAGTCCACCAGTCAGACAGGGTCCTCCTGTAACGTGTGCAGTCCACCAGTCAGACAGGGTCCTCCTGTAACGTGTGCAGTCCACCAGTCAGACCAGGGTCCTCCTGTAACGTGTGCAGTCCACCAGTCAGACAGGGTCCTCCTGTAACGTGTGCAGTCCACCAGTCAGACCAGGGTCCTCCTGTAACGTGTACAGTCCACCAGTCAGACAGGGTCCTCCTGTAACTTGTGCAGTCCACCAGTCAGACCAGGGTCCTCCTGTAACGTGTGCAGTCCACCAGTCAGACAGGGTCCTCCTGTAACGTGTGCAGTCCACCAGTCAGACCAGGGTCCTCCTGTAACGTGTACAGTCCACCAGTCAGACAGGGTCCTCCTGTAACGTGTGCAGTCCACCAGTCAGACCAGGGTCCTCCTGTAACGTGTACAGTCCACCAGTCAGACCAGGGTCCTCCTGTAACGTGTGCAGTCCACCAGTCAGACCAGGGTCCTCCTGTAACGTGTGCAGCCCACCAGTCAGACCAGGGTCCTCCTGTAACGTGTGCAGTCCACCAGTCAGACCAGGGTCCTCCTGTAACGTGTGCAGTCCACCAGTCAGACAGGGTCCTCCTGTAACGTGTGCAGTCCACCAGTCAGACCAGGGTCCTCCTGTAACGTGTGCAGTCCACCAGTCAGACCAGGGTCCTCCTGTAACGTGTACAGTCCACCAGTCAGACCAGGGTCCTCCTGTAACGTGTGCAGTCCACCAGTCAGACCAGGGTCCTCCTGTAACGTGTGCAGTCCACCAGTCAGACCAGGGTCCTCCTGTAACGTGTGCAGTCCACCAGTCAGACCAGGGTCCTCCTGTAACGTGTGCAGCCCACCAGTCAGACCAGGGTCCTCCTGTAACGTGTGCAGTCCACCAGTCAGACCAGGGTCCTCCTGTAACGTGTGCAGTCCACCAGTCAGACCAGGGTCCTCCTGTAACGTGTGCAGTCCACCAGTCAGACCAGGGTCCTCCTGTAACGTGTACAGTCCACCAGTCAGACCAGGGTCCTCCTGTAACGTGTGCAGTCCACCAGTCAGACCAGGGTCCTCCTGTAACGTGTGCAGTCCACCAGCGCAGGGCCCCGACGGTCAGCCACCGCAGCGGTCCTCCTGTAACGTGTGCAGCCCACCAGTCAGACCAGGGTCCTCCTGTAACGTGTGCAGACCCACCAGTCAGACCAGGGGTCCTCCTGTAACGTGTGCAGTCCACCAGTCAGACCAGGGTCCTCCTGTAACGTGTGCAGTCCACCAGTCAGACCAGGGTCCTCCTGTAACGTGTGCAGCCCACCAGTCAGACCAGGGTCCTCCTGTAACGTGTGCAGCCCACCAGTCAGACAGGGTCCTCCTGTAACGTGTGCAGTCCACCAGTCAGACCAGGGTCCTCCTGTAACGTGTCAGTCCACCAGTCAGACCAGGGTCCTCCTGTAACGTGTACAGCCCACCAGTCAGACCAGGGTCCTCCTGTAACGTGTACAGCCCACCAGTCAGACCAGGGTCCTCCTGTAACGTGTACAGCCCACCAGTCAGACCAGGGTCCTCCTGTAACGTGTGCAGTCCACCAGTCAGACCAGGGTCCTCCTGTAACGTGTGCAGTCCACCAGTCAGACCAGGGTCCTCCTGTAACGTGTACAGCCCACCAGTCAGACCAG
Source organism: Salmo salar (assembly GCF_965601325.2). Classification (NCBI taxonomy): domain Eukaryota; kingdom Metazoa; phylum Chordata; class Actinopteri; order Salmoniformes; family Salmonidae; genus Salmo; species Salmo salar. Next base: position 75,739,726 of record NC_138297.1, read on the forward strand.
GGTCCTCCTGTAACGTGTGCAACCCACCAGTCAGACCAGGGTCCTCCTGTAACGTGTGCAGTCCACCAGTCAGACCAGGGTCCTCCTGTAACGTGTGCAGTCCACCAGTCAGACCAGGGTCCTCCTGTAACGTGTGCAGTCCACCAGTCAGACCAGGGTCCTCCTGTAACGTGTGCAGTCCACCAGTCAGACCAGGGTCCTCCTGTAACGTGTGCAGTCCACCAGTCAGACCAGGGTCCTCCTGTAACGTGTGCAGTCCACCAGTAAGTGATGCAGCCTTCTACTGTGTGATGTCTCTGCTGTGTTGTGGTGGGGGATTTCCCCGAGGGACAGACAGAGCTGATTGGATAATACTATAATAACACTGTTAACAGAGCCAGTCCCGACCAAATACAGACCCACAGCCTCACAACCCCAGGACAGAGTAACAGCCCTGGGACAGACTGGAGAAGACAGGACTAAACCCCAGGACAGAGTAACAGCCCTGGGACAGACTGCAGAAGACAGGACTAAACCCCAGGACAGAGTAACAGCCCTAGGACAGACTGCAGAAGACCAGGACTAAACCCCAGGACAGAGTAACAGCCCTGGGACAGACTGCAGAAGACAGGACTAAACCCCAGGACAGAGTAACAGCCCTAGGACAGACTGGAGAAGACAGGACTAAACCCCAGGACAGAGTAACAGCCCTGGGACAGACTGGAGAAGACAGGACTAAACCCCAGGACAGAGTAACAGCCCTAGGACAGACTGCAGAAGACAGGACTAAACCCCAGGACAGAGTAACAGCCCTGGGACAGACTGCAGAAGACAGGACTAAACCCCAGGACAGAGTAACAGCCCTAGGACAGACTGCAGAAGACAGGACTAAACCCCAGGACAGAGTAACAGCCCTAGGACAGACTGGAGAAGACAGGACTAAACCCCAGGACAGAGTAACAGCCCTGGGACAGACTGCAGAAGACAGGACTAAACCCCAGGACAGAGTAACAGCCCTGGGACAGACTGCAGAAGACAGGACTAAACACTAGGACAGAGTAGCAGCCCTAGGACAGACTGCAGAAGACAGGACTAAACCCCAGGACAGAGTAACAGCCCTGGGACAGACTGCAGAAGACAGGACTAAACCCCAGACAGAGTAACAGCCCTGGGACAGACTGCAGAAGACAGGACTAAACCCCAGACAGAGTAACAGCCCTAGGACAGACTGCAGAAGACAGGACTAAACCCCAGGACAGAGTAACAGCCCTGGGACAGACTGGAGAAGACAGGACTAAACCCCAGGACAGAGTAACAGCCCTAGGACAGACTGGAGAAGACAGGACTAAACCCCAGGACAGAGTAACAGCCCTGGGACAGACTGCAGAAGACCAGGACTAAACCCCAGGACAGAGTAATAGCCCTGGGACAGACTGGAGAAGACAGGACTAAACCCCAGGACAGAGTAACAGCCCTGGGACAGACTGCAGAAGACAGGACTAAACCCCAGGACAGAGTAGCAGCCCTGGGACAGACTGCAGAAGACAGGACTAAACCCCAGACAGAGTAACAGCCCTAGGACAGACTGCAGAAGACAGGACTAAACCCCAGGACAGAGTAACAGCCCTGGGACAGACTGCAGAAGACAGGACTAAACCCCAGACAGAGTAACAGCCCTAGGACAGACTGCAGAAGACAGGACTAAACCCCAGACAGAGTAACAGCCCTGGGACAGACTGGAGAAGACAGGACTAAACCCCAGGACAGAGTAACAGCCCTGGGACAGACTGCAGAAGACAGGACTAAACCCCAGGACAGAGTAACAGCCCTGGGACAGACTGGAGAAGACAGGACTAAACCCCAGGACAGAGTAGCAGCCCTAGGACAGACTGGAGAAGACAGGACTAAACCCCAGGACAGAGTAGCAGCCCTAGGACAGACTGGAGAAGACAGGACTAAACCCCAGGACAGAGTAACAGCCCTGGGACAGACTGCAGAAGACAGGACTAAACCCCAGGACAGAGTAACAGCCCTGGGACAGACTGGAGAAGACAGGACTAAACCCCAGGACAGAGTAACAGCCCTAGGACAGACTGCAGAAGACAGGACTAAACCCCAGGACAGAGTAACAGCCCTAGGACAGACTGTAGAAGACCAGGACTAAACCCCAGGACAGAGTAACAGCCCTAGGACAGACTGGAGAAGACAGGACTAAACCCCAGGACAGAGTAACAGCCCTGGGACAGACTGCAGAAGACAGGACTAAACCCCAGGCAGAGTAACAGCCCTGGGACAGACTGCAGAAGACAGGACTAAACCCCAGGACAGAGTAACAGCCCTGGGACAGACTGCAGAAGACAGGACTAAACCCCAGGACAGAGTAACAGCCCTAGGACAGACTGGAGAAGACAGGACTAAACCCCAGGACAGAGTAACAGCCCTGGGACAGACTGCAGAAGACAGGACTAAACCCCAGGACAGAGTAACAGCCCTGGGACAGACTGCAGAAGACAGGACTAAACACCAGGACAGAGTAGCAGCCCTAGGACAGACTGCAGAAGACAGGACTAAACCCCAGGACAGAGTAACAGCCCTGGGACAGACTGCAGAAGACAGGACTAAACCCCAGGACAGAGTAACAGCCCTGGGACAGACTGCAGAAGACAGGACTAAACCCCAGACAGAGTAACAGCCCTAGGACAGACTGCAGAAGACAGGACTAAACCCCAGGACAGAGTAACAGCCCTGGGACAGACTGGAGAAGACAGGACTAAACCCCAGGACAGAGTAACAGCCCTAGGACAGACTGGAGAAGACAGGACTAAACCCCAGGACAGAGTAACAGCCCTGGGACAGACTGCAGAAGACCAGGACTAAACCCCAGGACAGAGTAACAGCCCTGGGACAGACTGGAGAAGACAGGACTAAACCCCAGGACAGAGTAACAGCCCTGGGACAGACTGCAGAAGACAGGACTAAACCCCAGGACAGAGTAGCAGCCCTGGGACAGACTGCAGAAGACAGGACTAAACCCCAGGACAGAGTAACAGCCCTAGGACAGACTGCAGAAGACAGGACTAAACCCCAGGACAGAGTAACAGCCCTGGGACAGACTGCAGAAGACAGGACTAAACCCCAGACAGAGTAACAGCCCTAGGACAGACTGCAGAAGACAGGACTAAACCCCAGACAGAGTAACAGCCCTGGGACAGACTGGAGAAGACAGGACTAAACCCCAGGACAGAGTAACAGCCCTGGGACAGACTGCAGAAGACAGGACTAAACCCCAGGACAGAGTAACAGCCCTGGGACAGACTGGAGAAGACAGGACTAAACCCCAGGACAGAGTAGCAGCCCTAGGACAGACTGGAGAAGACAGGACTAAACCCCAGGACAGAGTAGCAGCCCTAGGACAGACTGGAGAAGACAGGACTAAACCCCAGGACAGAGTAACAGCCCTGGGACAGACTGCAGAAGACAGGACTAAACCCCAGGACAGAGTAACAGCCCTGGGACAGACTGGAGAAGACAGGACTAAACCCCAGGACAGAGTAACAGCCCTAGGACAGACTGCAGAAGACAGGACTAAACCCCAGGACAGAGTAACAGCCCTAGGACAGACTGTAGAAGACCAGGACTAAACCCCAGGACAGAGTAACAGCCCTAGGACAGACTGGAGAAGACAGGACTAAACCCCAGGACAGAGTAACAGCCCTGGGACAGACTGCAGAAGACAGGACTAAACCCCAGGACAGAGTAACAGCCCTGGGACAGACTGCAGAAGACAGGACTAAACCCCAGGACAGAGTAACAGCCCTGGGACAGACTGCAGAAGACAGGACTAAACCCCAGGACAGAGTAACAGCCCTAGGACAGACTGGAGAAGACAGGACTAAACCCCAGGACAGAGTAACAGCCCTGGGACAGACTGCAGAAGACAGGACTAAACCCCAGGACAGAGTAACAGCCCTAGGACAGACTGCAGAAGACAGGACTAAACCCCAGGACAGAGTAACAGCCCTGGGACAGACTGCAGAAGACAGGACTAAACCCCAGGACAGAGTAACAGCCCTAGGACAGACTGGAGAAGACAGGACTAAACCCCAGGACAGAGTAACAGCCCTGGGACAGACTGGAGAAGACAGGACTAAACCCCAGACAGAGTATAGCCCTAGGACAGACTGGAGAAGACAGGACTAAACCCCAGGACAGAGTAACAGCCCTGGGACAGACTGCAGAAGACAGGACTAAACCCCAGACAGAGTAACAGCCCTGGGACAGACTGCAGAAGACAGGACTAAACCCCAGGACAGAGTAGCAGCCCTAGGACAGACTGGAGAAGACAGGACTAAACCCCAGACAGAGTAACAGCCCTGGGACAGACTGGACAAGACAGGACTAAACCCCAGGACAGAGTAACAGCCCTAGGACAGACTGGAGAAGACAGGACTAAACCCCAGACAGAGTAATAGCCCTAGGACAGACTGCAGAAGACAGGACTAAACCCCAGGACAGAGTAATAGCCCTAGGACAGACTGCAGAAGACAGCACTAAACCCCAGGACAGAGTAACAGCCCTGGGACAGACTGGAGAAGACAGGACTAAACCCCAGACAGAGTAACAGCCCTGGGACAGACTGCAGAAGACAGGACTAAACCCCAGGACAGAGTAGCAGCCCTAGGACAGACTGGAGAAGACAGGACTAAACCCCAGACAGAGTAACAGCCCTGGGACAGACTGGAGAAGACCAGGACTAAACCCCAGGACAGAGTAACAGCCCTAGGACAGACTGGAGAAGACAGGACTAAACCCCAGGACAGAGTAACAGCCCTAGGACAGACTGCAGAAGACAGGACTAAACCCCAGGACAGAGTAACAGCCCTAGGACAGACTGCAGAAGACAGGACTAAACCCCAGGACAGAGTAACAGCCCTAGGACAGACTGGAGAAGACAGGACTAAACCCCAGGACAGAGTAACAGCCCTAGGACAGACTGGAGAAGACAGGACTAAACCCCAGGACAGAGTAACAGCCCTGGGACAGACTGGAGAAGACAGGACTAAACCCCAGGACAGAGTAACAGCCCTGGGACAGACTACCATAAGCCTCAGCGTAGCAGACAGGGTCGGGACTCGAAACGCCCACTAGTTTTATCTGAGTGGTGTCAGCGGTCGCCACTTCACAGTTACAAAAACGTTTCATAAACCACTTTCACCCCCGTCTCACATTTCGCTGTTGGTGAGTAATTGTGGATTCTCCCTCTCGAAATACTGACGCACTGTCTTGCCTCTCGCTGACTCAGAGCAGGGCTTCCCTCTCTCTGTACCCCCCCCCCACCAGAACTGGACCCGTCTAGACCCCGGCTCTGACCCAGAACCAAACCCCAAAAGGTCAGCTGCATTGTGGGGATGTGTTACTATAACTGGACTGTTGTTGATGTGTCATAAACGGTAGTTTTTTATAGATGCCGTTGTTTAGTCTCAGTTTAAAACGGTTCCCTTGCGTACGTGAAGCCTACACTGTTTTCAAATATTCTGTTGGGGAAAAACAACGTATTTATTTTGTTCATCTATAATGAAGGCGACAACTGAGTCACAAAGTCTATTCCATAACCCATATCCCTATTCCATAACCCATATCCCTATTACATAACCCAAAACCCTATTCCATAACCCATAACCCTATTCCATAACCCAAAACCCTATTCCATAACCCATATCCTTATTCCATAACCCAAAACCCTATTCCATAACCCTATTCCATATTCCATAACCCATAACCCTATTCCATAACCCATAACCCTATTCCATAACCCATATCCCTATTCCATAACCCAAAACCCTATTCCATAACCCTATTCCATATTCCATAACCCATAACCCTATTCCATAACCCATAACCCTATTCCATAACCCATATCCCTATTCCATATCCCTATTCCATAACCCATAACCCTATTCCATAACCCATATCCCTATTCCATATCCCTATTCCATAACCCATAACCCTATTCCATAACCCATAACCCTATTCCATAACCCATATCCCTATTCCATAACCCATAACCCTATTCAATATCCCTATTCCATATCCCTATTCCATAACCCATAACCCTATTCCATAACCCATATCCCTATTCCATATCCCTATTCCATAACCCTATTCCATAACCCATAACCCTATTCCATAACCCATAACCCTATTCCATATCCATATTCCATAACCCATAACCCTATTCCATAACCCTATTCCATATCCCTGTTCCATAACCCATAACCCTATTCCATAACCCTATTCCATAACCCTATTCCATAACCCATAACCCTATTCCATAACCCTATTCCATAACCCTATTCCATAATCCATATCCCTATTCCATAACCCTATTCCATAACCCATATCCCTATTCCATAACCCATATCCCTATTCCATACCCATATCCCTATTCCATAACCCATATCCCTATTCCATAACCCATATCCCTATTCCATAACCCATAACCCATAACCCTATTCCATATCCCATAACCCATATTCCATAACCCATAACCCTGTTCCATATCCCTATTCCATAACCCATAACCCTATTCCATAACCCTATTCCATAACCCATAACCCATAACCCTATTCCATATCCCTATTCCATAACCCTATTCCATAACCCATAACCCATAACCCTATTCCATATCCCTATTCCATAACCCTATTCCATAACCCTATTCCATAACCCATAACCCTATTCCATAACCCATAACCCTATTCCATATCCCTATTCCATAACCCATAACCCTATTCCATAACCCATATCCCTATTCCATAACCCATAACCCTATTCCATATCCCATAACCCATATTCCATAACCCATAACCCTGTTCCATATCCCTATTCCATAACCCATAACCCTATTCCATAACCCACATCCCTATTCCATAACCCTATTCCATAACCCATAGCCCTATTCCATAACCCATAGCCCTATTCCATAACCCATAACCCTATTCCATAACCCTATTCCATAACCCATAACCCTTTTCCATAACCCATACCCCTATTCCATAACCCATATCCCTTTTCCATATCCCATAACCCTATTCCATAACCCATATCCCTATTCCATATCCCTGTTCCATAACCCATATCCATATTCCATAACCCATATCCCTATTCCATAACCCATAACCCTATTCCATAACCCTATTCCATATCCCTGTTCCATAACCCATAACCCTATTCCATAACCCTATTCCATAACCCATATCCCTATTCCATAACCCATAACCCTATTCCATATCCCTATTCCATAACCCATAACCCTATTCCATAACCCTATTCCATATCCCTATTCCATAACCCATAACCCTATTCCATAACCCTATTCCATAACCCATAACCCTATTCCATATCCCTATTCCATAACCCATATCCCTATTCCATAACCCATAACCCATAACCCTATTCCATATCCCTATTCCATAACCCATAACCCTATTCCATATCCCTATTCCATAACCCATAACCCTATTCCATAACCCATATCCCTATTCCATATCCCTATTCCATAACCCATAACCCATAACCCTATTCCATATCCCTATTCCATAACCCATAACCCTATTCCATATCCCTATTCCATAACCCATAACCCTATTCCATAACCCATATCCCTATTCCATATCCCTATTCCATAACCCATATCCCTATTCCATAACCCATAACCCTATTCCATAACCCATATCCCTATTCCATAACCCATATCCCTATTCCATAACCCTATTCCATAACCCATATCCCTATTCCATAACCCATAACCCTATTCCATAACCCATATCCCTATTCCATAACCCATATCCCTATTCCATAACCCATAACCCTATTCCATAACCCATAACCCTATTCCATAACCCATATCCCTATTCCATAACCCTATTCCATAACCCATAACCCTATTCCATAACCCATAACCCTATTCCATATCCCTATTCCATAACCCTATTCCATAACCCATAACCCTATTCCATAACCCATAACCCTATTCCATAACCCATAACCCTATTCCATAACCCATATCCCTATTCCATAACCCTATTCCATAACCCATAACCCTATTCCATAACCCATATCCCTATTCCATAACCCTATTCCATAACCCATATCCCTATTCCATAACCCATATCCCTATTCCATAACCCTATTCCATAACCCATAACCCTATTCCATAACCCATAGCCCTATTCCATATCCCTATTCCATAACCCTATTCCATAACCCATAACCCTATTCCATAACCCATATCCCTATTCCATAACCCTATTCCATAACCCATAACCCTATTCCATTACCCTATTCCATAACCCATATCCCTATTCCATATCCCTATTCCATAACCCATAACCCTATTCCATAATCCCTATTCCATAAACCATATCCCTATTCCATAACCCATATCCCTATTCCATATCCCTATTCCATATCCCATAACCCTATTCCATAACCCATATCCCTATTCCATATCCCTATTCCATATCCCTATTCCATATCCCATAACCCTATTCCATAACCCTATTCCATAACCCATAACCCTATTCCATAACCCTATTCCATAACCCATAACCCTATTCCATATCCCTATTCCATATCCCTATTCCATATCCCATAACCCTATTCCATAACCCTATTCCATAACCCATAACCCTATTCCATATCCCTATTCCATAACCCTATTCCATAACCCATATCCCTATTCCATAACCCATATCCCTATTCCATATCCCTATTCCATAACCCATAACCCTATTCCATAACCCATAACCCTATTCCATATCCCTATTCCATAACCCATATCCCTATTCCATATCCCTATTCCATATCCCTATTCCATAACCCATATCCCTATTCCATAACCCATAACCCTATTCCATAACCCATAACCCTATTCCATAACCCATAACCCTATTCCATAACCCATATCCCTATTCCATAACCCATAACCCTATTCCATAACCCATATCCCTATTCCATAACCCATAACCCTATTCCATAACCCATAACCCTATTCCATAACCCATATCCCTATTCCATAACCCTATTCCATAACCCATAACCCTATTCCATAACCCATAACCCTATTCCATAACCCTATTCCATAACCCATAACCCTATTCCATAACCCATAACCCTATTCCATAACCCATAACCCTATTCCATAACCCATAACCCTCTTTAGTGTATATGAGCTGTTAGCGTTGTCATGGAGACATTCCTTATGGTTCTGAAGCCAGTTCATCTCCTTCCTCCTGCGATTTAAAGACAGTAAAATATCTCTTTAGTTGGCTTCAGTTCCGTAGATTGGAGGTTTTTTCTTCCCCTGAGACTCATAAACATCATACGGGGTCGCTACGGCAACAACAGCGTGTCCCACGGACCCACAACAGGCCACGTGGGACACGTTAAAGCTCTGTATTAAATATGTCTCCGAGACAGGAAGTGAATCATCTCAGTGGTAAATCCACAGTTGATATGGAACTGCGATCGGCCCCTCCTCAACCAAGATAGAAAGGGAGGGAAAACATTTCTCGATAAGTCAACTTTTCTCGATAAGTCAACTTTTCTCGATAAGTCTCCACACTGTTCTTCTCTTCCTTAGTGATGATGGATGAACTGCTGTAATACTGTCTATCCTGTTGGGAGGATGGCCCCAGGGTCTAGAAGATATAACCCAGGGTCTGGAGGATAGACTCCAGGGCCTGAGGGAGATATAACCCAGGGTCTGGAGGATAGACTCCAGGGCCTGAGGGAGTTATAACCCAGGGTCTGGAGGATAGACTCCAGGGCCTGAGGGAGTTATAACCCAGGGTCTGGAGGATAGACTCCAGGGCCTGAGGGAGTTATAACCCAGGGTCTGGAGGATAGACTCCAGGGCCTGAGGGAGTTATAACCCAGGGTCTGGAGGATAGACTCCAGGGCCTGAGGGAGATATAACCCAGGGTCTGGAGGATAGACTCCAGGGCCTGAGGGAGATATAACCCAGGGTCTGGAGGATAGACTCCAGGGCCTGAGGGAGTTATAACCCAGGGTCTGGAGGATAGACTCCAGGGCCTGAGGGAGTTATAACCCAGGGTCTGGAGGATAGACTCCAGGGCCTGAGGGAGTTATAACCCAGGGTCTGGAGGATAGACTCCAGGGCCTGAGGGAGATATAACCCAGGGTCTGGAGGATAGACTCCAGGGCCTGAGGGAGATATAACCCAGGGTCTGGAGGATAGACTCCAGGGCCTGAGGGAGATATAACCCAGGGTCT
>NC_138297.1:75760000-75795000 GCF_965601325.2 Salmo salar
GGTTATTCCAGGTTACTCTGTAAGGCCTGTGTTACTAGGGGGTTATTCCAGGTTACTCTGTAAGGCCTGTGTTACTAGGGGGTTACTCTGTAAGGCCTGTGTTACTAGGGGGTTACTCTGTAAGGCCTGTGTTACTAGGGGGTTATTCCAGGTTACTCTGTAAGGCCTGTGTTACTAGGGGGTTATTCCAGGTTACTCTGTAAGGCCTGTGTTACTAGGGGGTTACTCTGTAAGGCCTGTGTTACTAGGGGGTTATTCCAGGTTACTCTGTAAGGCCTGTGTTACTAGGGGGTTATTCCAGGTTACTCTGTAAGGCCTGTGTTACTAGGGGGTTATTCCAGGTTACTCTGTAAGGCCTGTGTTACTAGGGGGTTATTCCAGGTTACTCTGTAAGGCCTGTGTTACTAGGGGGTTATTCCAGGTTACTCTGTAAGGCCTGTGTTACTAGGGGGTTACTCTGTAAGGCCTGTGTTACTAGGGGGTTATTCCAGGTTACTCTGTAAGGCCTGTGTTACTAGGGGGTTATTCCAGGTTACTCTGTAAGGCCTGTGTTACTAGGGGGTTACTCTGTAAGGCCTGTGTTACTAGGGGGTTACTCTGTAAGGCCTGTGTTACTAGGGGGTTATTCCAGGTTACTCTGTAAGGCCTGTGTTACTAGGGGGTTACTCTGTAAGGCCTGTGTTACTAGGGGGTTACTCTGTAAGGCCTGTGTTACTAGGGGGTTATTCCAGGTTACTCTGTAAGGCCTGTGTTACTAGGGGGTTACTCTGTAAGGCCTGTGTTACTAGGGGGTTATTCCAGGTTACTCTGTAAGGCCTGTGTTACTAGGGGGTTACTCTGTAAGGCCTGTGTTACTAGGGGATTATTCCAGGTTACTCTGTAAGGCCTGTGTTACTAGGGGGTTACTCTGTAAGGCCTGTGTTACTAGGGGGTTATTCCAGGTTACTCTGTAAGGCCTGTGTTACTAGGGGGTTATTCCAGGTTACTCTGTAAGGCCTGTGTTACTAGGGGGTTATTCCAGGTTACTCTGTAAGGCCTGTGTTACTAGGGGGTTATTCCAGGTTACTCTGTAAGGCCTGTGTTACTAGGGGGTTACTCTGTAAGGCCTGTGTTACTAGGGGGTTATTCCAGGTTACTCTGTAAGGCCTGTGTTACTAGGGGGTTATTCCAGGTTACTCTGTAAGGCCTGTGTTACTAGGGGGTTATTCCAGGTTACTCTGTAAGGCCTGTGTTACTAGGGGGTTACTCTGTAAGGCCTGTGTTACTAGGGGGTTATTCCAGGTTACTCTGTAAGGCCTGTGTTACTAGGGGGTTATTCCAGGTTACTCTGTAAGGCCTGTGTTACTAGGGGGTTACTCTGTAAGGCCTGTGTTACTAGGGGGTTATTCCAGGTTACTCTGTAAGGCCTGTGTTACTAGGGGGTTATTCCAGGTTACTCTGTAAGGCCTGTGTTACTAGGGGGTTACTCTGTAAGGCCTGTGTTACTAGGGGGTTATTCCAGGTTACTCTGTAAGGCCTGTGTTACTAGGGGGTTACTCTGTAAGGCCTGTGTTACTAGGGGTTATTCCAGGTTACTCTGTAAGGCCTGTGTTACTAGGGGGTTATTCCAGGTTACTCTGTAAGGCCTGTGTTACTAGGGGGTTATTCCAGGTTACTCTGTAAGGCCTGTGTTACTAGGGGGTTACTCTGTAAGGCCTGTGTTACTAGGGGGTTATTCCAGGTTACTCTGTAAGGCCTGTGTTACTAGGGGGTTACTCTGTAAGGCCTGTGTTACTAGGGGATTATTCCAGGTTACTCTGTAAGGCCTGTGTTACTAGGGGGTTATTCCAGGTTACTCTGTAAGGCCTGTGTTACTAGGGGGTTATTCCAGGTTACTCTGTAAGGCCTGTGTTACTAGGGGTTATTCCAGGTTACTCTGTAAGGCCTGTGTTACTAGGGGGTTACTCTGTAAGGCCTGTGTTACTAGGGGGTTATTCCAGGTTACTCTGTAAGGCCTGTGTTACTAGGGGGTTATTCCAGGTTACTCTGTAAGGCCTGTGTTACTAGGGGGTTACTCTGTAAGGCCTGTGTTACTAGGGGGTTACTCTGTAAGGCCTGTGTTACTAGGGGGTTACTCTGTAAGGCCTGTGTTACTAGGGGGTTACTCTGTAAGGCCTGTGTTACTAGGGGGTTATTCCAGGTTACTCTGTAAGGCCTGTGTTACTAGGGGGTTATTCCAGGTTACTCTGTAAGGCCTGTGTTACTAGGGGGTTATTCCAGGTTACTCTGTAAGGCCTGTGTTACTAGGGGGTTACTCTGTAAGGCCTGTGTTACTAGGGGGTTATTCCAGGTTACTCTGTAAGGCCTGTGTTACTAGGGGGTTATTCCAGGTTACTCTGTAAGGCCTGTGTTACTAGGGGGTTATTCCAGGTTACTCTGTAAGGCCTGTGTTACTAGGGGGTTATTCCAGGTTACTCTGTAAGGCCTGTGTTACTAGGGGGTTATTCCAGGTTACTCTGTAAGGCCTGTGTTACTAGGGGGTTATTCCAGGTTACTCTGTAAGGCCTGTGTTACTAGGGGGTTACTCTGTAAGGCCTGTGTTACTAGGGGGTTATTCCAGGTTACTCTGTAAGGCCTGTGTTACTAGGGGGTTATTCCAGGTTACTCTGTAAGGCCTGTGTTACTAGGGGGTTACTCTGTAAGGCCTGTGTTACTAGGGGGTTATTCCAGGTTACTCTGTAAGGCCTGTGTTACTAGGGGGTTATTCCAGGTTACTCTGTAAGGCCTGTGTTACTAGGGGGTTATTCCAGGTTACTCTGTAAGGCCTGTGTTACTAGGGGGTTATTCCAGGTTACTCTGTAAGGCCTGTGTTACTAGGGGGTTACTCTGTAAGGCCTGTGTTACTAGGGGGTTATTCCAGGTTACTCTGTAAGGCCTGTGTTACTAGGGGGTTATTCCAGGTTACTCTGTAAGGCCTGTGTTACTAGGGGGTTATTCCAGGTTACTCTGTAAGGCCTGTGTTACTAGGGGGTTATTCCAGGTTACTCTGTAAGGCCTGTGTTACTAGGGGGTTACTCTGTAAGGCCTGTGTTACTAGGGGGTTATTCCAGGTTACTCTGTAAGGCCTGTGTTACTAGGGGGTTATTCCAGGTTACTCTGTAAGGCCTGTGTTACTAGGGGGTTACTCTGTAAGGCCTGTGTTACTAGGGGGTTATTCCAGGTTACTCTGTAAGGCCTGTGTTACTAGGGGATTATTCCAGGTTACTCTGTAAGGCCTGTGTTACTAGGGGGTTATTCCAGGTTACTCTGTAAGGCCTGTGTTACTAGGGGGTTATTCCAGGTTACTCTGTAAGGCCTGTGTTACTAGGGGGTTATTCCAGGTTACTCTGTAAGGCCTGTGTTACTAGGGGGTTATTCCAGGTTACTCTGTAAGGCCTGTGTTACTAGGGGGTTACTCTGTAAGGCCTGTGTTACTAGGGGGTTATTCCAGGTTACTCTGTAAGGCCTGTGTTACTAGGGGGTTATTCCAGGTTACTCTGTAAGGCCTGTGTTACTAGGGGGTTACTCTGTAAGGCCTGTGTTACTAGGGGGTTATTCCAGGTTACTCTGTAAGGCCTGTGTTACTAGGGGGTTATTCCAGGTTACTCTGTAAGGCCTGTGTTACTAGGGGGTTATTCCAGGTTACTCTGTAAGGCCTGTGTTACTAGGGGGTTATTCCAGGTTACTCTGTAAGGCCTGTGTTACTAGGGGGTTATTCCAGGTTACTCTGTAAGGCCTGTGTTACTAGGGGGTTATTCCAGGTTACTCTGTAAGGCCTGTGTTACTAGGGGGTTATTCCAGGTTACTCTGTAAGGCCTGTGTTACTAGGGGGTTACTCTGTAAGGCCTGTGTTACTAGGGGGTTATTCCAGGTTACTCTGTAATGGCCTGTGTTACTAGGGGGTTATTCCAGGTTACTCTGTAAGGCCTGTGTTACTAGGGGGTTATTCCAGGTTACTCTGTAAGGCCTGTGTTACTAGGGGGTTATTCCAGGTTACTCTGTAAGGCCTGTGTTACTAGGGGGTTATTCCAGGTTACTCTGTAAGGCCTGTGTTACTAGGGGGTTATTCCAGGTTACTCTGTAAGGCCTGTGTTACTAGGGGGTTATTCCAGGTTACTCTGTAAGGCCTGTGTTACTAGGGGGTTACTCTGTAAGGCCTGTGTTACTAGGGGGTTACTCTGTAAGGCCTGTGTTACTAGGGGGTTATTCCAGGTTACTCTGTAAGGCCTGTGTTACTAGGGGGTTACTCTGTAAGGCCTGTGTTACTAGGGGGTTATTCCAGGTTACTCTGTAAGGCCTGTGTTACTAGGGGGTTATTCCAGGTTACTCTGTAAGGCCTGTGTTACTAGGGGGTTACTCTGTAAGGCCTGTGTTACTAGGGGGTTACTCTGTAAGGCCTGTGTTACTAGGGGGTTATTCCAGGTTACTCTGTAAGGCCTGTGTTACTAGGGGGTTACTCTGTAAGGCCTGTGTTACTAGGGGGTTATTCCAGGTTACTCTGTAAGGCCTGTGTTACTAGGGGGTTATTCCAGGTTACTCTGTAAGGCCTGTGTTACTAGGGGGTTATTCCAGGTTACTCTGTAAGGCCTGTGTTACTAGGGGGTTACTCTGTAAGGCCTGTGTTACTAGGGGGTTATTCCAGGTTACTCTGTAAGGCCTGTGTTACTAGGGGGTTATTCCAGGTTACTCTGTAAGGCCTGTGTTACTAGGGGGTTATTCCAGGTTACTCTGTAAGGCCTGTGTTACTAGGGGGTTATTCCAGGTTACTCTGTAAGGCCTGTGTTACTAGGGGGTTATTCCAGGTTACTCTGTAAGGCCTGTGTTACTAGGGGGTTACTCTGTAAGGCCTGTGTTACTAGGGGGTTATTCCAGGTTACTCTGTAAGGCCTGTGTTACTAGGGGGTTATTCCAGGTTACTCTGTAAGGCCTGTGTTACTAGGGGGTTATTCCAGGTTACTCTGTAAGGCCTGTGTTACTAGGGGGTTATTCCAGGTTACTCTGTAAGGCCTGTGTTACTAGGGGGTTATTCCAGGTTACTCTGTAAGGCCTGTGTTACTAGGGGGTTATTCCAGGTTACTCTGTAAGGCCTGTGTTACTAGGGGGTTATTCCAGGTTACTCTGTAAGGCCTGTGTTACTAGGGTGTTACTCTGTAAGGCCTGTGTTACTAGGGGGTTACTCTGTAAGGCCTGTGTTACTAGGGGGTTATTCCGGGTTACTCTGTAAGGCCTGTGTTACTAGGTGGTTATTCCAGGTTACTCTGTAAGGCCTGTGTTACTAGGGGGTTATTCCAGGTTACTCTGTAAGGCCTGTGTTACTAGGGGGTTACTCTGTAAGGCCTGTGTTACTAGGGGGTTACTCTGTAAGGCCTGTGTTACTAGGGGGTTATTCCAGGTTACTCTGTAAGGCCTGTGTTACTAGGGGGTTACTCTGTAAGGCCTGTGTTACTAGGGGGTTATTCCAGGTTACTCTGTAAGGCCTGTGTTACTAGGGGGTTATTCCAGGTTACTCTGTAAGGCCTGTGTTACTAGGGGGTTACTCTGTAAGGCCTGTGTTACTAGGGGGTTACTCTGTAAGGCCTGTGTTACTAGGGGGTTATTCCAGGTTACTCTGTAAGGCCTGTGTTACTAGGGGGTTATTCCAGGTTACTCTGTAAGGCCTGTGTTACTAGGGGATTATTCCAGGTTACTCTGTAAGGCCTGTGTTACTAGGGGGTTATTCCAGGTTACTCTGTAAGGCCTGTGTTACTAGGGGGTTATTCCAGGTTACTCTGTAAGGCCTGTGTTACTAGGGGGTTATTCCAGGTTACTCTGTAAGGCCTGTGTTACTAGGGGGTTATTCCAGGTTACTCTGTAAGGCCTGTGTTACTAGGGGGTTATTCCAGGTTACTCTGTAAGGCCTGTGTTACTAGGGGGTTACTCTGTAAGGCCTGTGTTACTAGGGGGTTATTCCAGGTTACTCTGTAAGGCCTGTGTTACTAGGGGGTTATTCCAGGTTACTCTGTAAGGCCTGTGTTACTAGGGGGTTATTCCAGGTTACTCTGTAAGGCCTGTGTTACTAGGGGGTTATTCCAGGTTACTCTGTAAGGCCTGTGTTACTAGGGGGTTATTCCAGGTTACTCTGTAAGGCCTGTGTTACTAGGGGGTTATTCCAGGTTACTCTGTAAGGCCTGTGTTACTAGGGGGTTACTCTGTAAGGCCTGTGTTACTAGGGGGTTATTCCAGGTTACTCTGTAAGGCCTGTGTTACTAGGGGGTTATTCCAGGTTACTCTGTAAGGCCTGTGTTACTAGGGGGTTATTCCAGGTTACTCTGTAAGGCCTGTGTTACTAGGGGGTTACTCTGTAAGGCCTGTGTTACTAGGGGGTTACTCTGTAAGGCCTGTGTTACTAGGGGGTTATTCCAGGTTACTCTGTAAGGCCTGTGTTACTAGGGGGTTACTCTGTAAGGCCTGTGTTACTAGGGGGTTACTCTGTAAGGCCTGTGTTACTAGGGGGTTATTCCAGGTTACTCTGTAAGGCCTGTGTTACTAGGGGGTTACTCTGTAAGGCCTGTGTTACTAGGGGGTTATTCCAGGTTACTCTGTAAGGCCTGTGTTACTAGGGGGTTATTCCAGGTTACTCTGTAAGGCCTGTGTTACTAGGGGGTTACTCTGTAAGGCCTGTGTTACTAGGGGGTTATTCCAGGTTACTCTGTAAGGCCTGTGTTACTAGGGGGTTATTCCAGGTTACTCTGTAAGGCCTGTGTTACTAGGGGGTTACTCTGTAAGGCCTGTGTTACTAGGGGGTTATTCCAGGTTACTCTGTAAGGCCTGTGTTACTAGGGGGTTATTCCAGGTTACTCTGTAAGGCCTGTGTTACTAGGGGTTATTCCAGGTTACTCTGTAGGGCCTGTGTTACCTAAGCAGTAAGGCCGAAGAGGCCGTGCTGGTATCATGAATAAAATAAAAATATATGAAACGTTATTGTTCACCTACACGTGTGTTTAGCAGCTGTTAATTACGAGCGTAGCGAAATGCTCGT
Organism: Salmo salar; assembly: GCF_965601325.2. Classification (NCBI taxonomy): domain Eukaryota; kingdom Metazoa; phylum Chordata; class Actinopteri; order Salmoniformes; family Salmonidae; genus Salmo; species Salmo salar. Next base: position 75,767,037 of record NC_138297.1, read on the forward strand.
GCTTCTAGTTCCGATCAGTGCAGTAATATTTAACGGTTTCACTACAGCTGCCCTGTAACGGCCGTCGAAAGGAGTAGACCAGCTGCCTCTAATTGGAGGTCATTGCAACAAAAAAAAACACAACATAGAATTAGAAAACTAGAATTAAACATAGAAATAGAAAATATAGAACATAAATCAAAAAACCCCGAAACACTCAAAACAAATACCCCCCTGCCACGCCCTGACCAAACTGCCACGCCCTGACCAAACTGCCACGCCCTGACCAAACTGCCACGCCCTGACCAAACTGCCACGCCCTGACCAAACTGCCACGCCCTGACCAAACTGCCACGCCCTGACCAAACTGCCACGCCCTGACTAAACTGCCACGCCCTAACCAAACTGCAACGCACTGACCAAACTGCCACGCCCTGACCAAACTGCCACGCCCTGACCCCCCTGCAACGCCCTGACCAAACTGCCACGCCCTGACCAAACTGCAACGCCCTGACCAAACTGCCACGCCCTGACCAAACTACAATAACAAATAATCCCCTTTTACTGGTCAGGACGTGACACTACCAAGTACACAAATCTAGGTAAATGAATGGAATTACGAATATATAAACTATATGATGGAGGAGCGATGTCAGAGCGGCAGAGACTAAGTGTCACGGCTTCCGTCCGAAAGTCGGTCCCTCTCCGTGTTCGGCGTTCGTCGTTCGGCGGTTCGACGCCACCGGCCATCTAGCCATCTCCGATCCACTTTTCAATTATTCCATTAGTTTTTAATCTTTGTTTTCTACTTTATTGTGTGTTCGGTCCGTTATTGTGGGCTCGGTATTACGACGTGTTATTGGAATATTTGAGTAAAGTTCATTGTGTTTGCTCGTCTCTGCTGTCCTGCACCTGATTCCTCTGCACCAGCTACACCCAGACCACTACACTGCACCAGCTACACCCAGACCACTACACTGCACCAGCTACACCCAGACCACTACACTGCACCAGCTACACCCAGACCACTACACTGCACCAGCTACACCCAGACCACTACACTGCACCAGCTACACCCAGATCACTACACTGCACCAGCTACACCCAGACCACTACACTGCACCAGCTACACCCAGACCACTACACTGCACCAGCTACACCCAGACCACTACACTGCACCAGCTACACCCAGACCACTACACTGCACCAGCTACACCCAGACCACTACACTGCACCAGCTACACCCAGACCACTACACTAAGATTTGTATTTATTTATTTATTTATTTCACCTTTATTTAACCAGGTAGGCTAGTTGAGAACAAGTCCTTTATTTAACCAGGTAGGCTAGTTGAGAACAAGTCCTTTATTTAACCAGGTTAGGCTAGTTGAGAACAAGTCCTTTATTTAACCAGGTAGGCTAGTTGAGAACAAGTCCTTTATTTAACCAGGTAGGCTAGTTGAGAACAAGTCCTTTATTTAACCAGGTTAGGCTAGTTGAGAACAAGTCCTTTATTTAACCAGGTTAGGCTAGTTGAGAACAAGTCCTTTATTTAACCAGGTAGGCAAGTTGAGAACAAGTTCTCATTTACAACTGGAGCAAAATAAATAAATACAGTAGGTGAAGGGGTAGAACAGGAAGGAGAGGTGGCCGAAGGAGGTGTTGGCTTTGGGGGGGTGACCAGAGAGATATACCTGCTGGAGCGCGTGCTACAGGTGGGTGTTGCTATGGCGACAGATACAGTAGAATAGTATAGAATACAGTATATACATATGAGATGAGGAATGCGAGATATGTAAACATTGTTAAAGTGGCCAATGATTTCAAGTCTGTATGTTGGCCTGCAGCCTCTCTGTGTTAGTGCTGGTGATGATGATCTCTGTGTTAGTGCTGGTGATGATGATCTCTGTGTTAGTGATGGTGATGATGATCTCTGTGTTAGTGCTGGTGATGATGATCTCTGTGTTAGTGATGGTGATGATGATCTCTGTGTTAGTGATGGTGATGATGATCTCTGTGTTAGTGCTGTTTAACAGCCCTGTCCTCTAGACTACAGCCCCTGTCCTCTAGACTACAGCCCTGTCCTCTAGACTACAGCCCCTGTCCTCTAGACTACAGCCCTGTCCTCTAGACTACAGCCCCTGTCCTCTAGACTACAGCCCCTGTCCTCTAGACTACAGCCCCTGTCCTCTAGACTACAGCCTCTAGACTACAGCCCCTGTCCTCTAGACTACAGCCCCTGTCCTCTAGACTACAGCCCCTAGACTACAGCCCTGTCCTCTAGACTACAGCCCCTGTCCTCTAGACTACAGCCCCTGTCCTCTAGACTACAGCCCCTGTCCTCTAGACTACAGCCCCTGTCCTCTAGACTACAGCCCCTGTCCTCTAGACTACAGCCCCTGTCCTCTAGACTACAGCCCCTGTCCTCTAGACTACAGCCCCTGTCCTCTAGACTACAGCCCCTGTCCTCTAGACTACAGCCCCTGTCCTCTAGACTACAGCCCCTGTCCTCTAGACTACAGCCCCTGTCCTCTAGACTACAGCCCCTGTCCTCTAGACTACAGCCCCTGTCCTCTAGACTACAGCCCCTGTCCTCTAGACTACAGCCCCTGTCCTCTAGACTACAGCCCCTGTCCTCTAGACTACAGCCTCTAGACTACAGCCCCTGTCCTCTAGACTACAGCCCCTGTCCTCTAGACTACAGCCCCTGTCCTCTAGACTACAGCCCCTGTCCTCTAGACTACAGCCCCTGTCCTCTAGACTACAGCCCCTGTCCTCTAGACTACAGCCCCTGTCCTCTAGACTACAGCCTCTAGACTACAGCCCCTGTCCTCTAGGCTACAGCCCTGTCCTCTAGACTACAGCCCCTGTCCTCTAGACTACAGCCCCTGTCCTCTAGACTACAGCCCCTAGGCTACAGCCCCTGTCCTCTAGACTACAGCCCCTGTCCTCTAGACTACAGCCCGTCCCTAGACTACAGCCCCTGTCCTCTAGGCTACAGCCCCTGTCCTCTAGACTACAGCCTCTAGACTACAGCCCCTGTCCTCTAGACTACAGCCCCTGTCCTCTAGACTACAGCCCCTGTCCTCTAGACTACAGCCCCTGTCCTCTAGACTACAGCCCCTGTCCTCTAGACTACAGCCCCTGTCCTCTAGACTACAGCCCCTGTCCTCTAGACTACAGCCCCTGTCCTCTAGACTACAGCCCCTGTCCTCTAGACTACAGCCCCTGTCCTCTAGACTACAGCCCCTGTCCTCTAGACTACAGCCTCTAGACTACAGCCCTGTCCTCTAGACTACAGCCCCTGTCCTCTAGACTACAGCCTCTAGACTACAGCCCCTGTCCTCTAGACTACAGCCCCTGTCCTCTAGACTACAGCCCCTGTCCTCTAGACTACAGCCCCTGTCCTCTAGACTACAGCCTCTAGACTACAGCCCCTGTCCTCTAGACTACAGCCCCTGTCCTCTAGACTACAGCCCCTGTCCTCTAGACTACAGCCCCTGTCCTCTAGACTACAGCCCCTGTCCTCTAGACTACAGCCCCTGTCCTCTAGACTACAGCCCCTGTCCTCATAGACTACAGCCCCTGTCCTCTAGACTACAGCCCCTGTCCTCTAGACTACAGCCCCTGTCCTCTAGACTACAGCCCCTGTCCTCTAGACTACAGCCCCTGTCCTCTAGGCTACAGCCCTGTCCTCTAGACTACAGCCCCTGTCCTCTAGACTACAGCCTCTAGACTACAGCCCCTGTCCTCTAGGCTACAGCCCTGTCCTCTAGACTACAGCCCCTGTCCTCTAGACTACAGCCTCTAGACTACAGCCCCTGTCCTCTAGGCTACAGCCCTGTCCTCTAGACTACAGCCCCTGTCCTCTAGGCTACAGCCCTGTCCTCTAGACTACAGCCCCTGTCCTCTAGACTACAGCCCCTGTCCTCTAGACTACAGCCCCTGTCCTCTAGACTACAGCCCCTGTCCTCTAGACTACAGCCCCTGTCCTCTAGACTACAGCCCCTGTCCTCTAGACTACAGCCCTGTCCTCTAGACTACAGCCCCTGTCCTCTAGACTACAGCCCCTGTCCTCTAGACTACAGCCCCTGTCCTCTAGACTACAGCCTCTAGACTACAGCCCCTGTCCTCTAGGCTACAGCCCCTGTCCTCTAGACTACAGCCCCTGTCCTCTAGACTACAGCCCCTAGACTACAGCCCCTGTCCTCTAGACTACAGCCCTGTCCTCTAGACTACAGCCCCTGTCCTCTAGACTACAGCCCCTGTCCTCTAGACTACAGCCCTGTCCTCTAGACTACAGCCCCTGTCCTCTAGACTACAGCCCCTAGACTACAGCCCCTAGACTACAGCCCCTTTAGGTCCTCTCGCCTGTTTTCAGTTATTCTTGAATTCCTCCTCTTGCCGTTATGGTCATAATTCGCCAGTTCGGTTTATTGACTATTACAGTATGAATATACCTCGTTCATGGTCAATGGACTGTGGAGGGTAGTCAAACCGGCAACACATGAAAACCTCTGTGTTGTACTAAAGTTTGAGGCTCGGAAACAGATCAACGCTGCTCCTATCTGTCACGTCCTGTGACCCTTTGACCCCTGATTTTATTATTTATTTACAAGGGGTCAAATCCTCTGGAAGAGGTCATTTTCTATAGTAGAGCGGTCAGGTCGTGCCAGGTGGTTGTTCTGGGTGGTTTTGGGTTTTCTAGATTTCTATTTCTATGTTTTTGTTTTCTATTAAAAAAAATTGGGGGGGGGGGGGGGCAGGTATGGTTTCCTAATCAGAGGCAGCTGTCTATCGTTGTCTCCGATTGGAAGCCATACTTAGGCAGCCTGTTTTTCCTGTGTGGCTAGTTGTTGTCCGTTTAGTGACGGATCTGTTGCCGGTCGGTTTGTTGTTTGTTGTTGAAGTGTTTTCGTTAATAAAGTAAATATGAGCAGTCTACAGGCCGCGCCTTGGTCCCCTTAAGACGACCCGCGTTACACTATCCCAGTTCATTCTGTATCCTGTTCCTGCTCCTCGCACTAGCCCTGTGGTGCGTGTTACGGTTCTGGCGCCTCCAAAGCCAGCCCCACGCACCAGGCCTTCAGTGCGCAGTCCCCCGTCCAGAACTTCCGGCGACGGCCCACAGTCCGGAACTGACAGAGACGGCCCACAGTCCGTAACCGACAGAGACGGCCCACAGTCCGGAACCGAGAGACGGCCCACAGTCCGGAACCGAGAGACGGCCCACAGTCCGGAACCGACAGAGACGGCCCACAGTCCGGAACCAACAGAGACGGCCCACAGTCCGTAACCGACAGAGACGGCCCACAGTCCGGAACCGAGAGACGGCCCACAGTCCGGAACCGACAGAGACGGCCCACAGTCCGTAACCGACAGAGACGGCCCACAGTCCGGAATCTCCGGCGACGCTCCTCAGCCCAGATCCTTCAGCAATGGTCTACAGTCATGAGCCTTCAGCGGGGGGGGGGGGCAGGTTAAAATGGGAACTAAGGCCGGAGCCAGAGCCACCTCCGTGGTTGGAGGATTGGGGAGGGGGGGGGAGGGGGGTGTAGCACGGGAGCCGTCATTGACGGTGGCCACCCTCCCTTCCCTCCCTTTTAGTTTGGGGTTATTAGGTGCATTCGGGGTCTGCACCTTTGGGGGGGGGTACTGTCACCTCCTGACCAGTAAAAGGGGTTATTTATTATAGTAGTTTGGTCAGGGCGTGGCAGGGGGGTGTTTGGTTTGTGTGTTTCGAGTTTTTGTTCTGTGTTATCTATTTCTATGTGGTTATCTAGTTTTTCTATTTCTATGTTGGGTTTTTGGCAACGATCTCCAATTAGAGGCAGCTGGCTGTCGTTGCCTTTAATTGGAGGCCGTTTCCTGTTTAGTCTGAGCGCCTCACGGGACGGTTTCCGGCGTTTGGTTTGTTTATGTGGTTTTTTTCCTTCAATAAAAGAAGAAGATGATAAATGTTCCCGCTGTTTTTTTGGGTCGACCGACAACGACGCTCGGGACAGTGTTTAACATATTTGTAATTAACATATTTGTAATTAACATGTTTGTAATTAACATGTTAGTATTTAACATGTATTAGTATTTAATTAACATGTTAGTATTTAATTAACATGTTAGTATTTAATTAACATGTTAGTATTTAATTAACATGTTAGTATTTAATTAACATATTAGCATTTAATTAACGTGTTAGTATTTAATTAGCATATGAGTATTTAATTAACATGTTAGTATTTAATTAACATGTTAGTATTTAACATGTTAGTATTTAATTTACATATTAGCATTTAATTAACATGTTAGTATTTAATTAGCATATTAGTATTTAATTAACATGTTAGTATTTAATCAACATGTTAGTATTTAACATGTTAGTATTTAATTAACATATTAGCATTTAATTAACAGGGTAGTATTTAATTAGCATATTCGTATTTAACATGTTAGTATTTAATTAACATATGAGTATTCAATTAACATATTAGAATTTAATTAACATGTTAGTGTTTAATTAAGATATTAGTATTTAATTAGCATATTCATATTTAACATGTTAGTATTTAATTAACATGTTAGTATTTAACATATTAGTATTTAATTAACATATCAGTATTTAATTAACATATTAGTGTTTAATTAAGATATTAGTATTTAATTAGCATATTCTTATTTAACATGGTAGTATTTAACATGTTTCATCCTGAGCTATTATCTTACTACATAATATATTATTGAGGATATCAGTAAGAAGAAAAACACTTCAACTAAGTGTAAAGATGTAAAAAAAACGCAGCCTGATATTTTCCCCCTCATCATTTTCTATCGCTTTAGTTCAGGCGCGGTTTTCCTGGTTTAAAAACGAACCACTTTGTAAAAACGTCACGTTCTATTAGAACCTCCTTGATCCCCGTTTCGGGGGGGGGGAGGGGGGGGGAACCGTAATCCGTTCCAGAGTTTCTGGAACGTTCTCAAGGTTTCCTCTCCTCCCTGGAAGGGACTGAGTGTTAACGACTGGTTTCACTATACAGACATTCCTTCTGTTAGAGGATAACGCAGCATGCAGCCATTCTGTCTAATGTTCAAAAATTGGCTTATCTTTAAAAGAGACCCACAAAAAGCCACACGTTTTTTTTTTTTTTGTTTTGTTCTTCTCCTGCTTTCAACACGTAGGATTCAGTATATATATTACTGATAATCCTCAGACAGCATTCCAGTCCTGGAGAGCCTTTCAAATCGAACCCCTATTCCCTATAAAGTACACTACTTTTGAACCAGAGCCCTCTGGGTGGACCTGTAGGGAATTAGAATGGCATTTGGGATTCGAACCCGTCTTCTTTCTGAGAGGCCAGGGCTCGTTTCTCACAGGGCTGATTGAAAAGCTTTCCCAAGGTGGCGGAGGATTGCGTCGAGGTTTCCGTCGATGTTTCCGTCGATGTTGCGTCGAGTAGTTCGACCTCTTAGACCTCAGATGTTGTTCACATACTGAATCTCTCTGTTCTGCACGGACAACAAAAAGATAGGTCCCAGATTGTACCAAACGACCGCACAGCGCTAAACACATCTGGGCTAAATCCTCCTGCTAGCGGATTGGTCAGGACATTGTGTGAAGGTTAGAGATTACGTAGAGGGGAAAGATCTGACATAAAACGGACGAGAAGCCAAGCGATTGGTCACGTGACAAAACGTGGTACCAAAAGTATCTGGGAATGTTGAGGAATTGATCCAAATTCTAATGAACGTCATGAGAGCAGATAACAGGGGGGACACTCTGTCCCCTCCCTCTTAGAGCAGATAACAGGGGGGGACACTCTGTCCTCTCCCTCTTAGAGCAGATAACAGGGGGGACACTCTGTCCACTCCCTCTTAGAGCAGATAACAGGGGGGACACTCTGTCCCCTCCCTCTTAGAGCAGATAACAGGGGGGGACACTCTGTCCTCTCCCTCTTAGAGCAGATAACAGGGGGGACACTCTGTCCTCTCCCTCTTAGAGCAGATAACAGGGGGGACACTCTATCCTCTCCCTCTTAGAGCAGATAACAGGGGGGACACTCTGTCCTCTCCCTCTTAGAGCAGATAACAGGGGGGACACTCTGTCCTCTCCCTCTTAGAGCAGATAACAGGGGGGACACTCTGTCCACTCCCTCTTAGAGCAGATAACAGGGGGGACACTCTGTCCTCTCCCTCTTAGAGCAGATAACAGGGGGGACACTCTGTCCTCTCCCTCTTAGAGCAGATAACAGGGGGGACACTCTGTCCTCTCCCTCTTAGAGCAGATAACAGGGGGGGACACTCTGTCCTCTCCCTCTTAGAGCAGATAACAGGGGGGGACACTCTGTCCACTCCCTCTTAGAGCAGATAACAGGGGGGACACTCTGTCCTCTCCCTCTTAGAGCAGATAACAGGGGGGACACTCTGTCCCCTCCCTCTTAGAGCAGATAACAGGGGGGACACTCTGTCCTCTCCCTCTTAGAGCAGATAACAGGGGGGACACTCTGTCCCCTCCCTCTTAGAGCAGATAACAGGGGGGACACTCTGTCCACTCCCTCTTAGAGCAGATAACAGGGGGGACACTCTGTCCCCTCCCTCTTAGAGCAGATAACAGGGGGGACACTCTGTCCACTCCCTCTTAGAGCAGATAACAGGGGGGACACTCTGTCCTCTCCCTCTTAGAGCAGATAACAGGGGGGACACTCTGTCCACTCCCTCTTAGAGCAGATAACAGGGGGAACACTCTGTCCCCTCCCTCTTAGAGCAGATAACAGGGGGGACACTCTGTCCCCTCCCTCTTAGAGCAGATAACAGGGGGGACACTCTGTCCCCTCCCTCTTAGAGCAGATAACAGGGGGGAAAACTCTGTCCCCAGATAACCACAGTCATGAAGCATCTATCAACTTGTGAAAACGTTATAATTCTTTTTTTTCGTTTTTAAATGGAAGTTGGAATTAAAAAACGTTTATTTCGGAAGTGATTTCATGGCACCGCCCCCCCCCCCCCCCCCCCACCTCAGGGTTACGTCAGCGGGGAGTTGTACGAGGCGAGGCCTGATAAGTGGGGGGACACCACCCATGAAAATAACACAATAATCACATCTCCCAACACCATAAAAATCAACAGCCGTTCAGAAACCAGCACAACCCGACGCCATCTTTAATCTGCTGTCAGACTGAGCTGTACTGAGCCTCTTTCCACTTTCCATCTACTACTGGAGTGTAGTGGGCCCAAGTGGTAGCCTTTTTCCCTGTTGTAGTGCACTACATTTGACCAGGGCTTCATAGGGCTACGTAGGGAATAGGGAATGTCATTTGGGAGGTAGTATCATCCAGGATGCTGCGTCTGAACCTGATCCCTTGGCGACAGGAGGAGGAGGAGGAGGAGGAGGAGGAGGAGGAAGAGGGGGGAAAAAAAGGCCTGGGGTTTGGACCAAGCAGAGTTTTCAGAACATACATAAAACTATTAAACCGTGACGGTGATCGAAGGTCCAGAGTGGACGGATTCCTGTAACACTCCTGCGTTTTAACAGCCATGTTTTTTTTCCTGGCCGCTGGTTTGTTTTATTTACTGCTAAACGCTAAATGCTTTTTTTTTTCACCACCGATGGAGAGGGAATCCACACAGTATAAATATGATATCTGAGATTGGACGGTGTGTGATGTCGTTTCTGAAATACATGTCAAAGACCACGGTACAGTACACGTGAGAGGAGAGTTTCCACGGAGAGACGTGAGAGGAGAGTTTCCACGGAGAGACGTGAGAGGAGAGTTTCCACGGAGAGACGTGAGAGGAGAGTTTCCACGGAGAGACGTGAGAGGAGAGTTTCCACGGAGAGACGTGAGAGGAGAGTTTCCACGGAGACATGAGAGGAGAGTTTCCACGGAGAGACATGAGAGGAGAGTTTCCACGGAGACATGAGAGGAGAGTTTCCACGGAGACATGAGAGGAGAGTTTCCACGGAGACATGAGAGGAGAGTTTCCACGGAGACATGAGTGGAGAGTTTCCACGGAGCAGAGGGTCATTAATGTAAAAGCTGATGATGAGATGAAAGATCCTGGATGACATGACAGAAGAGAATAGAGTCCTGGGAGGTTTTCAGGGGGACTGTGGGGGAGTCTTGGTTAGTTGAGCGGCTACAGGAAGAGGATAGGGTCTTGGGGACGTTAGTTGGGCGGCTACAGGAAGAGGAGAGGGTCTTGGGGACGTCAGTTGAGCGGCTACAGGAAGAGGATAGGGTCTTGGGGACGTCAGTTGAGCGGCTACAGGAAGAGGATAGGGTCTTGGGGACGTTAGTTGAGCGGCTACAGGAAGAGGATAGGGTCTTGGGGACGTTAGTTGAGCGGCTACAGGAAGAGGATAGGGTCTTGGGGACGTTAGTTGAGCGGCTACAGGAAGAGGAGAGGGTCTTGGGGACGTTAGTTGAGCGGCTACAGGAAGAGGAGAGGGTCTTGGGGACGTTAGTTGAGCGGCTACAGGAAGAGGATAGGGTCTTGGGGACGTCAGTTGAGCGGCTACAGGAAGAGGATAGGGTCTTGGGGACGTTAGTTGAGCGGCTACAGGAAGAGGATAGGGTCTTGGGGACGTTAGTTGAGCGGCTACAGGAAGAGGATAGGGTCTTGGGGACGTTAGTTGAGCGGCTACAGGAAGAGGAGAGGGTCTCGGGGACGTTAGTTGAGCGGCTACAGGAAGAGGATAGGGTCTTGGGGACGTTAGTTGAGCGGCTACAGGAAGAGGAGAGGGTCTTGGGGACGTTAGTTGAGCGGCTACAGGAAGAGGATAGGGTCTTGGGGACGTTAGTTGAGCGGCTACAGGAAGAGGATAGGGTCTTGGGGACGTTAGTTGAGCGGCTACAGGAAGAGGATAGGGTCTTGGGGACGTTAGTTGGGCGGCTACAGGAAGAGGATAGGGTCTTGGGGACGTTAGTTGAGCGGCTACAGGAAGAGGATAGGGTCTTGGGGACGCTAGTTGAGCAGCTACAGGAAGAGGAGAGGGTCTCGGGGACGTCAGTTGAGCGGCTACAGGAAGAGGATAGGGTCTTGGGGACGTTAGTTGAGCGGCTACAGGAAGAGGAGAGGGTCTTGGGGACGTTAGTTGGGCGGCTACAGGAAGAGGAGAGGGTCTTGGGGACGTCAGTTGAGCGGCTACACTGCAGGTGGACCGTATGTTTTAGAATTCAATAAACAACATTATGAAAAATAAATAAATAAAAAACAAATAGGTTACGTCCAATCTCCATAGACAAACACATACATGCAATCTCCATAGACAAACACAGCCATGCAATCTCCATAGACAAACACAGCCATGCAATCTCCACAGGCAAAAACACAGCCAAGCAATCTCCATAGGGGAAAACACAGCCATGCAATCTCCACAGACAAACACAGCCATGCAATCTCCATAGACAAACACAGCCATGCAATCTCCATAGACAAACACAGCCAAGCAATCTCCATAGGGAAACACAGCCATGCAATCTCCATAGACAAACACAGCCATGCAATCTCCACAGACAAACACAGCCATGAAATCTCCATAGACAAACACAGCCATGCAATCTCCATAGACAAACACAGCCATGCAATCTCCACAGACAAACACAGCCATGAAATCTCCATAGACAAACACAGCCATGCAATCTCCATAAACAAACACAGACATGCAATCTCCATTGACAAACACAGACATGCAATCTCCATTGACAAACACAGACATGCAATCTCCATAGACAAACACAGCCATGCAATCTCCAAAGATATTAGTTAGCTCTACCAATACATTATCATGAGTAGCGTAGCTATAGCTAGCTAGCTCAACCAATACATCATCCTGAGTAGCCTAGCTGTAGCTAGCTAGCTCAACCAATACATCATCATGAGTAGCCTAGCTATAGCTAGCTAACTCAACCAATACATCATCATGAGTAGCCTAGCTATAGCTAGCTAGCTCAACCAATACATCATCATGAGTAGCCTAGCTATAGCTAGCTAGCTCAACCAATACATCATCATGAGTAGCCTAGCTATAGCTAGCTAGCTCAACCAATACATCATCATGAGTAGCCTAGCTATAGCTAGCTAGCTCAACCAATACATCATCATGAGTAGCCTAGCTATAGCTAGCTAGCTCAACCAATACGTCATCATGAGTAGCCTAGCTATAGCTAGCTAGCTCAACCAATACGTCATCATGAGTAGCCTAGCTATAGCTAGCTAGCTCAACCAATACGTCATCATGAGTAGCCTAGCTATAGCTAGCTAGCTCAACCAATACATCATCAGGAGTAGCCTAGCTATAGCTAGCTAGCTCAACCAATACGTCATCATGAGTAGCCTAGCTATAGCTAGCTAGCTCAACCAATACATTATCATGAGTAGCCTAGCTTTAGTTAGCAGATGTGCTACCACAACAATGAGTTAAACGGGCTGAGGGTGTTGTAAGCGGCGCTGGGACGGCCTCAACCTGCTGAACCCCAACACAGAGCTGTTTACCCAAGATCTTGGCTAACTTCGTCTTTGTTATTTATATTCCTATGAGGACTGACTTGCGGGAGAAATCAAAAAGGTTCAGTGATTATACAGAAGTTGATCTCTCAGTGCAACTCAATCTGTTCTCCAAGGTTCCCCCTGGGTTCCCCCAGAGGGGTTCACGCGGTCCTGGACTCACAACCCCCTTATTCTCCTCGCTCGCTTGTTCTACCTCATCTTAATAATACAGGAAACGAAGCCTTGACGTAAACTCTACTACCCTGGGACCAGGGGAGGTATAGAGGACCAGGGGAGGTATAGAGGACCAGGGGAGGTATAGAGGACCAGGGGAGGTATAGAGGACCAGGGGAGATATAGAGGACCAGGGAGGTATAGAGGTCCAGGGGAGGTATAGAGGACCAGGGGAGGTATAGAGGACCAGGGGAGGTATAGAGGACCAGGGGAGGTATAGAGGACCAGGGGAGGTATAGAGGACCAGGGAGATATAGAGGACCAGGGAGGTATAGAGGACCAGGGGAGATATAGAGGACCAGGGAGGTATAGAGGACCAGGGGAGGTATAGAGGACCAGGGGAGGTATAGAGGACCAGGGGTGGTATAGAGGACCAGGGAGATATAGAGGACCAGGGAGGTATAGAGGACCAGGGGAGGTATAGAGGACCAGGGGAGGTATAGAGGACCAGGGGAGGTATAGAGGACCAGGGAGGTATAGAGGACCAGGGGAGGTATAGAGGACCAGGGGAGGTATAGAGGACCAGGGAGGTATAGAGGACCAGGGGAGGTAGAGAGAACCAGGGGAGATATAGAGGACCAGGAGGACCAGGGGAGGTATAGAGGACCAGGGAGGTATAGAGGACCAGGGAGGTATAGAGGACCAGGGGAGGTATAGAGGACCAGGGGAGGTATAGAGGACCAGGGAGGTATAGAGGACCAGGGGAGGTATAGAGGACCAGGGGAGGTATAGAGGACCAGGGGGGGTATAGAGGACCAGGGAGGTATAGAGGACCAGGGGAGGTATAGAGGACCAGGGGAGGTATAGAGGACCAGGGGAGGTATAGAGGACCAGGGAGGTATAGAGGACCAGGGGAGGTATAGAGGACCAGGGGAGGTATAGAGGACCAGGGGAGGTATAGAGGACCAGGGGCCCGAACGGGGCCAGGCGAGCGAGGCCAGGCGAACGGGATCAGAGAGAAGCACGCCTCAGTATACTTACAGGACCTGCGTACAGGACTGGTTCCCCAGACATGTTCAGGAGTGTCCAGGAGTATGTGGTGTGTGTGTGGTGTGTGTGTGGTGTGTGGTGTGTGTGTGTGGTGTGTGTGTGGTGTGTGTGTGGTGTGTGGTGTGTGTGTGGTGTGTGTGTGGTGTGTGTGTGGTGGTGGTGGTGGTGTGTGTGGTGTGTGTGTGGTGTGTGGTGTGTGGTGTGTGGTGTGGTGTGTGTGTGGTGTGTGTGTGGTGTGTGGTGTGTGTGTGTGGTGTGTGTGTGGTGTGTGTGTGGTGTGTGGTGTGTGTGTGTGGTGTGTGTGTGGTGTGTGGTGTGTGTGTGTGGTGTGTGTGTGTGTGTGTGTGTGGTGGTGGTGTGTGTATGTGTGTGTGTGTGTGGTGGTGGTGTGTGTGTGTGTGGTGGTGGTGGTGGTGGTGGTGGTGGTGGTGGTGTGTGGTGGTGTGGTGTGTGTGTGTGGTGTGTGTGTGGTGTGTGTGTGGTGTGTGGTGTGTGTGTGTGGTGTGTGTGTGGTGTGTGTGTGGTGGTGGTGGTGGTGTGTGTGGTGTGTGTGGTGTGTGTGTGGTGTGTGGTGTGTGTGTGTGGTGTGTGTGTGGTGTGTGGTGTGTGTGTGTGGTATGTGTGTGTGTGTGTGTGTGTGGTGGTGGTGGTGGTGGTGGTGGTGGTGGTGTGTGTGTGTGTGTGCTGAGGGTAGGGGCTGAGGGTAGGGGCTTAGGGTAGGGTCTGGGGGTAGGGGCTGAGGGTAGGGGCTGAGGGTAGGGGCTGAGGGTAGGGGCTTAGGGTAGGGGGTAGGGGCTGAGGGTAGGGGCTGAGGGTAGGGGCTGAGGGTAGGGGCTTAGGGTAGGGGCTGAGGGTAGGGGCTGAGGGTAGGGGCTTAGGGTAGGGGGTAGGGGATGAGGGTAGGGGCTGAGGGTAGGGGGTAGGGGCTGAGGGTAGGGGCTGAGGTTAGGGGCTTAGGGTAGGGGATGAGGGTAGGGGGGAGGGGCTGAGGGTAGTGGCTGAGGGTAGGGGGTAGGGGCTTAGGGTAGGGACTGGGGGTAGGGGCTTAGGGTAGGGGATGGGGGTAGGGGCTGAGGGTAGGGGCTGAGGGTAGGGTATGAGGGTAGGGGGTAGGGCCTGAGGGTAGGGGCTGAGGGTAGGGGGTGGGGGCTTAGGGTAGGGGCTGGGGGTAGGGGCTGGGGGTAGGGGATGAGGGTAGGGGTAGGGGCTGAGGGTAGGGGGTAGGGGCTGAGGGTAGGGGGTAGGGGATTAGGGTAGGGGCTAAAGTAGTGCACTATATAGGGAATAGGACTCTGGTCTAAAGTAGTGCACTATATAGGGAATAGGACTCTGGTCTATAGTAGTGCTCTATATAGGGAATAGGGCTCTGGTCTATAGTAGTGCACTATATAGGGAATAGGGCCCTGGTCTATAGTAGTGCACTATATAGGGAATAGGGCTCTGGTCTATAGTAGTGCACTATATAGGGAATAGGGCTCTGGTCTAAAGGAGTGAACTATATAGGGAATAGGGCCCTGGTCTATAGTAGTGCACTATATAGGGAATAGGGCTCTGGTCTAAAGTAGTGAACTATATAGGGAATAAGATGCCATTTGGGACACACCATAAGTGGAGAGTAGAGCTCAATACCTTAATGAGGGTCATAGGCACGCCAACCCACCACAGCACAGAACAACCAGCCAGCAGGCAGACAGACAGACAGACAGACAGACAGACAGACAGACAGGCAGACAGGCAGACAGACAGACAGACAACCAGTCCACCCCTCCACCTCTCCTCCATCTCTCCTCCACCCCTCCTCCACCCCTCCACCCCTCCACCTCTCCTCCACCCCTCCTCCATCTTTCCTCCATCCCTCCTCCATCCCTCCTCCATCCCTCCTCCACCCCTCCATCCCTCCTCCAACCCTCCTCCACCCCTCCACCCCTCCACCTCTCCTCCATCTCTCCTCCACCCCTCCTCCACCCCTCCACCCCTCCATCTCTCCTCCACCCCTCCTCCACCCCTCCACCCCTCCACCTCTCCTCCACCCCTCCTCCATCTTTCCTCCATCCCTCCTCCATCCCTCCTCCATCCCTCCTCCACCTCTCCACCCCTCCTCCACCTCTCCTCCATCCCTCCTCCACCTCTCCTCCACCCCTCCTCCATCCCTCCTCCACCTCTCCACCCCTCCTCCACCCCTCCACCTCTCCTCCATCCCTCCTCCACCTCTCCTCCATCCCTCCTCCACCTCTCCTCCATCCCTCCTCCACCCCTCCATCCCTTCTCCACCTCTCCTCCATCTCTCCTCCATCCCTGATTCCCTACTCCCTGTTTGTCTAATCCCCCCTGTTGTTAAGGCCTGTTGGTGTCCTTCTGCGGCCAGGGAGGTGGAGGGAGGTGGGGGGAGGTGGAGGAGGTGGAAGGAAATTGAGGAGGAGGTGAATGGAGGTGGAGGCAGGTGGAAAGAGATGGAGGTGGAAAGAGATGGAGGAGGTGAAGGTAGGGTAGGTAATGGAGGAGGTGAAGGTAGGTAATGGAGAGGGAGGAGGTGAAGATAGGTAATGGAGGGGGAGGAGGTGAAGATAGGTAATGGAGGGGGAGGAGGTGAAGGTAGGTAATGGAGGGGAAGGAGGTGAAGGTAGGTAATAGAGGGGGAGGAGGTGAAGGTAGGTAATGGAGGAGGAGGAGGTGAAGGTAGATAATGGAGGGGGAGGAGGTGAAGGTAGGTAATAGAGGGGGAGGAGGTGAAGGTAGGTAATGGAGGAGGAGGAGGTGAAGGTAGGTAATGGAGGAGGAGGAGGTGAAGGTAGGTAATAGAGGGGGAGGAGGTGAAGGTAGGGTAGGTAATGGAGGAGGTGAAGGTAGGTAATGGAGAGGGTGGAGGTGAAGGTAGGTAATGGAGGAGGAGGTGAAGGTAGGTAATGGAGGAGGAGGTGAAGGTAGGTAATGAAGGGGGAGGAGGTGAAGGTAGGTAATGGAGGAGGAGGTGAAGGTAGGTAATGGAGGAGGAGGTGAAGGTAGTAAATGAAGGGGGAGGAGGTGAAGGTAGGTAATGAAGAGGGAGGAGGTGAAGGTAGGTAATGGAGGAGGTGAAAGTAAGGTAGGTAATGGAGGGGGAGGAGGTGAAGGTAGGTAATGGAGGGTGGAGGAGGTGAAGGTAGGTAATGGAGGAGGTGCAGGTAGGGTAGGTAATGGAGGAGGTGAAGATAGGTAATGGAGGGGGAGGAGGTGAAGGTAGGTAATAGAGGGGGAGGAGGTGAAGGTAGGTAAAGGAGGAGGAGGAGGTGAAGGTAGATAATGGAGGGGGAGGAGGTGAAGGTAGGTAATAGAGGGGGAGGAGGTGAAGGTAGGTAATGGAGGAGGAGGAGGTGAAGGTAGGTAATGGAGGGGGAGGAGGGGAAGGTAGGGTAGGTAATGGAGGGTGGAGGAAGTGAAGGTAGGTAATAGAGGGGGAGGAGGTGCAGGTAGGGTGGGTAATTGAGGGGGAGGAGGTGAAGGTAGGTAATGGATGGTGGAGGAGGTGAAGGTAGGTAATGGAGGGTGGAGGAGGTGAAGGTAGGTAATGGAGGGTGGAGGAGGTGAAGGTAGGTAATGGAGGGGGAGGAGGTGAAGGTAGGTAATGGAGATGGAGGAGGTGAAGGTAGGGTAGGTAATGGAAGAGGTGAAGGTAGGTAATAGAGGGGGAGGTGAAGGTAGGTAATAGAGGGGGAGGTAGGGTAGGTAATGGAGGAGGTGAAGGTAGGTAATGGAGGGGGAGGAGGTGAAAGTAGGTAATAGAGGGGGAGGAGGTGAAGGTAGGTAATGGAGGAGGAGGAGGTGAAGGTAGATAATGGAGGGGGAGGAGGTGAAGGTAGGTAATGGAGGGGGAGGAGGTGAAGGTAGGTAATGGAGGGTGGAGGAGGTGAAGGTAGGTAATGGAGGGTGGAGGAGAAAAAGGTAGGTAATGGAGGGGGAGGAGGTCAAGGTAGGTAATGGAGGGGGAGGAGGGGAAGGTAGGTAATGGAGGAGGACGTGAAGGTAGGTAATGGAGGAGAAGGTGAAGATATATAATGGAGGAGGAGGTGAAGGTAGGTAATGGAGGCGGAGGAGGTGAAGGTAGGGTAGGTAATGGAGGAGGTGAAGGTAGGTAATGGAGGGGGAGGAGGTGAAGGTAGGTAATAGAGGGGGAGGAGGTGAAGGTAGGTAATGGAGGCGGAGGAGGTGAAGGTAGGGTAGGGAATGGAGGAGGTGAAGGTAGGTAATGGAGGGGGAGGAGGTGAAGGTAGGTAATAGAGGGGGAGGAGGTGAAGGTAGGTAATGGAGGAGGAGGAGGTGAAGGTAGGTAATGGAGGGGGAGGAGGGGAAGGTAGGGTAGGTAATGGAGGGTGGAGGAAGTGAAGGTAGGTAATAGAGGGTGGAGGAGGTGCAGGTAGGGTGGGTAATGGAGGGGGAGGAGGTGAAGGTAGGTAATGGAGGGTGGAGGAGGTGAAGGTAGGTAATGGAGGGTGGAGGAGGTGAAGGTAGGTAATGGAGGGTGGAGGAGGTGAAGGTAGGTAATGGAGGGGGAGGAGGTGAAAGTAGGTAATGGAGATGGAGGAGGTGAAGGTAGGGTAGGTAATGGAGGAGGTGAAAGTAGGTAATAGAGACGGAGGATGTGAATGTAGGGTAGGTAATGGAGGAGGAGGAGGAGGTGAAGGTAGGTAATAGAGGAAGTGCTGGTTTTAAAGCTTGTTTCCTGCAATTCTACACATTTTGCCTCATGCCCTGATCCTATGCTATCTGAGTGACTCAAACATTTGAACAAAATGCCATGTCTTTTCAGGAATTTTAGTGCCATTGTCTGGTCTAAAGTTGTGCACTAAATAGGGAATAGGGAGCCATTCTCTGGTCTAAAGTAGTGCACTAAATTGGGAATAGGGAGCCATTCTCTGGTCTAAAGTAGTGCACTAAATAGGGAATAGGGAGCCATTCTCTGGTCTAAAGTAGTGCACTAAATAGGGAATAGGGAGCCATTCTCTGGTCTAAAGTAGTGCACTAAATAGGGAATAGGGAGCCATTCTCTGGTCTAATGTAGTGCACTAAATTGGGAATAGGGAGCCATTCTCTGGTCTAAAGTAGTGCACTAAATAGGGAATAGGGAGCCATTCTCTGGTCTAAAGTAGTGCACTAAAAAGGGAATAGGGTGCCATTCTCTGGTCTAAAGTAGTGCACTAAATTGGGAATAGGGTGCCATTCTCTGGTGTAAAGTAGTGCACTAAACAGGGAATAGGGAGCCATTTGGGACTCATTCCCAGCTCCATTTCCCAGCTCACTCAGCATTGGTGACTAACCTCCAGTGTCTACATTCTGTCTCCATCTCCTCCAGTCAGCCAGTAGAGCTGACCCAGGGTGTCTGGCAGTGGGTTCTGGGTAACAACATGGTGGTTTAATGGTTTCAACAACATCAGAGGGATCAGCCAGGGCGGTGGTTGATTAGGGGAAGGCGAGACGAGGGGCGAGACAAGAGCTCTCTCTGGTTTTCTCTCCCTCTCTCGCCTCGGTCTCTCCCGCTCTCGTCTCTCTGTCTCTCTGTCTCTCTCTCTGCTCTCGTCCTCTCTCTCTCTCTCTCTCTCTCTCTCTCTCTCTCTCTCTCTCTCTCTCTCTCTCTCGCTCTGTCTCTCTCTCTCTCTCGCTCTGTCTCTCTCTCTCTCTCGCTCTGTATCTCTCTCTCTCTCTCTCTCTCTCTCTCTCTCTCTCTCTCTGTCTCTCTGTCTCTCTCCTCTCTCTCTCTCTCTGTCTCTCTCTCTCTCTCTCTCTCTCTCTCTCACTCTCTTTCTCTCTCTCTCTCTCTGTCTCTCTCTGCTCTCTCTCTCTCTCTGTCTCTCTCTCTCTCCCTCTCTCTCTCTCCCTCTCTCTCTCTCTCCTCTCTCTCTCACACTCTCTCTCGCTCTGTATCTCTCACTCTCTCCTTCTCTCCTTCTCTCTCTCTCTCTCTCTCTCTCTCTCTCTCTCTCTCTCTCTCTCTCTCTCTCTGTTGAAGTCGTGCCTGGCAGTGCAGTCATGAGTGAACAGGGAGTACAGGAGGGGGCTGAACACGCACCCCTGAGGGGCCCCTGTGTTGTTGTTACCTACCCTCACCACCTGGGGGCGGCCCGTCAGGAAGTCCAGGATCCAGTTGCAGAGGGAGGTGTTTAGTCCCAGGGTCCTTAGCTTAGTGATGAGCTTTGAGGGCACTATGGTGTTGAACACTAAGCTGTAGTCAATGAACAGCATTCTCACATAAGTGTTCCTTTTGTCCATCTGGGAAACTGTAGTGTGGAGTGCAATAGAGATTGCATCATCTGTGGATCTGTTGGGGCGGTATGCAAATTGGAGTGGATCTAGGGTTTCTGGGATGATGGTGTTGATGTGAGCCATGACCAGCCTTTCAAAGCATTTCATGGTTACAGAAGTGAGTGCTACGGGTCTGTAGTCATTTAGGCAGGTTGCCTTAGTGTTCTTGGGCACAGGGACTATGGTGGTCTGCTTGAAACATGTTGGTATTACAGACTCGGACAGGGAGAGGTTGAAAATGTCAGTGAAGACACTTGCTAGTTGGTCAGCGCATGCTCTGAGTACACATCCTGGTAATCCGTCTGGCCCTGCGGCCTTGTGAATGTTGACCTGTCTAAAAGTTTAACTCACATCGGCTGCGGAGAAGGTGACCACACTGTCTTCCGGGAACAGCTGGTGCTCTCATGCATGTTTCAGTGTTGTTTGCCTCGAAGCGATCATTGAAGTAGTTTAGCTCGTCCGGTAGGCTTGTGTCACTGGGCAGCTTTTGGAGATGCTTCCCTTTGTAGTCCGTAATGGTTTGCAGGTCCTGCCACATCCGACGAGCGTCAGAGCCGGTGTAGTATGACTCGATCTTAGTCCTGTATTGATGCTTTGCCTGTTTGATAGTTTGTCGGAGGGCATTGCGAGATTTCTTATAAGCTTCCGGGTTGGAGTCCCACACTCCTTGAAAGTGGCAGCTCGAGCCTTTAGCTCAGTGCGGATGCTGCCTACAAAGAATATAGATGAAAACTCTCTCGGTAGGTAATGTGGTCTGCAGCTTATCATGAGAAACTCTACCTCAGGCGAGCAATAGCTCGAGACTTCCTTAGATATCGTGCACCAGCTGTTGTTTACAAAAAAATACATAGACCGCCGCCCCTCGTCGTACCAGACGCCGCTGTTCTATCCTGCTGGTACATCGTTTAACCAGCCAGCTGTATGTTGATATTGTCGTCGTTTCAGCCACGACTCCGTGAAGCATAAGATGTTACAGTTTTTAAATGTCCCGTTGGTAGTTTAATCTTCCCAATAACTCGTCTCCCTTTATTGTCCAAAGATGTTTGCTAGCAGAATTATTCCGACCTCTCAGCAGGCAGCCCGTTCTCCGGCCTCTCTTTTCTCGGGCCTCCTCTTCATGCAGAACACGGGGCTCGGGGCCTGTTTGCGAGGGAGCCGTATATCCTCGTTCTCGGGCTCGTCAGAGTCGTGAAAGAAGAAAAAGGATTCTGCTAGTCGGACAGGGTAGTAGTTATAGTAGTTATAGCTAGTTATAGCTAGTTATAGTAGTTATAGCTAGTTATAGTAGTTATAGTAGTTATAGTAGTTATAGTAGTTATAGTAGTTATAGTAGTAGTAGTAGTTATAGTAGTTATAGTAGTTATAGTAGTTATAGTAGTTATAGTAGTTATAGCTAGTTATAGTAGTTATAGCTAGTTATAGTAGTTATAGTAGTTATAGTAGTTATAGTAGTTAAGGTAGTTATAGTAGTTATAGTAGTTATAGTAGTTATAGTAGTTATAGTAGTTATAGCTAGTTATAGTAGTTATAGCTAGTTATAGTAGTTATAGTAGTTATAGTAGTTATAGTAGTTATAGTAGTTATAGTAGTTATAGCTAGTTATAGTAGTAGTTATAGTAGTTATAGTAGTTATAGCTAGTTATAGTAGTTATAGTAGTTATAGTAGTTATAGTAGTTATAGTAGTTATAGCTAGTTATAGTAGTTATAGTAGTTATAGTAGTTATAGTAGTTATAGTAGTTATAGTAGTTATAGTTATAGTAGTTATAGTAGTTATAGTAGTAGTGGTAGTAGTAGTAGTAGTAGTTATAGTAGTTATAGTAGTTATAGTAGTTATAGTAGTTATAGCTAGTTATAGTAGTTATAGTAGTTATAGTAGTTATAGTAGTAGTTATAGTAATAGTTATAGTAGTAGTTATAGTAGTTATAGTAGTTATAGTAGTTATAGTAGTTATAGTAGTATAGTAGTAGTTATAGCTAGTTATAGTAGTTATAGTAGTTATAGTAGTTATAGTAGTAGTAGTAGTTATAGTAGTTATAGTAGTTATAGTAGTTATAGTAGTTATAGTAGTTATAGTAGTAGTAGTAGTTATAGTAGTAGTGGTAGTTATAGTAGTTATAGTAGTTATAGTAGTTATAGTAGTTATAGTAGTTATAGTAGTTATAGTAGTTATAGTAGTAGTTATAGTAGTTATAGTAGTTTAAGTAGTTATAGTAGTTATAGTAGTTATAGTAGTTATAGTAGTTATAGCTAGTTATAGTAGTTATAGTAGTAGTAGTAGTTATAGTAGTAGTGGTAGTTATAGTAGTTATAGTAGTTATAGTAGTTATAGTAGTTATAGTAGTTATAGTAGTTATAGTAGTAGTTATAGTAGTTATAGTAGTAGTTATAGTAGTTATAGTAGTTATAGTAGTTATAGTAGTTATAGTAGTAGTTATAGTAGTTATAGTAGTAGTAGTAGTAGTTATAGTAGTTATAGTAGTTATAGTAGTTATAGTAGTTATAGTAGTAGTAGTAGTTATAGTAGTTATAGTAGTTATAGTAGTTATAGTAGTTATAGTAGTTATAGTAGTTATAGTAGTAGTTATAGTAGTTATAGTAGTTATAGTAGTTATAGTAGTAGTTATAGTAGTTATAGTAGTTATAGTAGTTATAGTAGTTATAGTAGTTATAGTAGTTATAGTAGTTATAGTAGTTATAGTAGTTATAGTAGTTATAGTAGTAGTTATAGTAGTTATAGTAGTTATAGTAGTTATAGTAGTTATAGTAGTTATAGTAGTAGTAGTAGTTATAGTAGTAGTGGTAGTTATAGTAGTTATAGTAGTTATAGTAGTTATAGTAGTTATAGCTAGTTATAGTAGTTATAGTAGTAGTTATAGTAGTTATAGTAGTTATAGTAGTAGTAGTAGTTATAGTAGTTATAGTAGTAGTTATAGTAGTTATAGTAGTAGTAGTAGTAGTTATAGTAGTTATAGTAGTTATAGTAGTTATAGTAGTTATAGTTGTTATAGTAGTTATAGTAGTTATAGTAGTTATAGTAGTTATAGTAGTAGTTATAGTAGTTATAGTAGTAGTAGTAGTAGTTATAGTAGTTATAGTAGTTATAGTAGTTATATTAGTTATAGTAGTAGTAGTAGTTATAGTAGTTATAGTAGTTATAGTAGTTATAGTAGTTATAGTAGTTATAGTAGTAGTTATAGTAGTTATAGTAGTTATAGTAGTTATAGTAGTAGTAGTAGTTATAGTAGTTATAGTAGTTATAGTAGTAGTAGTAGTTATAGTAGTTATAGTAGTTATAGTAGTTATAGTAGTTATAGTAGTTATAGTAGTAGTTATAGTAGTTATAGTAGTTATAGTAGTTATAGTAGTTATAGTAGTTATAGCTAGTCCGTGGTGAGGAATCGCAGTCCTGATGTCAAAACACAATCGGACAGGGTAGTAGTTATAGTAGTTATAGTAGTTATAGTAGTTATAGTAGTTATAGTAGTAGTAGTAGTAGTGGATTCTGCTAGTCCGTGGTGAGGAATCGCAGTCCTGATGTCGAGAAGTTATTTTTAGGTCATAAGAGATGGTAGCGGCAACATTATGTACAAAAAGAGTAAAAATGAATTGTTACAAACACAAAACAAACAAAACACAATCGGACAGGGTAGTAGTTATAGTAGTAGTAGTAGTTATAGTAGTTATAGTAGTTATAGTAGTTATAGTAGTTATAGTAGTAGTAGTAGTAGTGGTAGTAGTAGTAGTTATAGTAGTAGTAGTAGTTATAGTAGTTATAGTAGTTATAGTAGTTATAGTAGTAGTTATAGTAGTTATAGTAGTTATAGTAGTTATAGTAGTTATAGTAGTAGTAGTAGTAGTTATAGTAGTAGTAGTAGTTATAGTAGTTATAGTAGTTATAGTAGTAGTAGTAGTATAGTAGTTATAGTAGTAGTAGTAGTAGTAGTAGTAGTAGTAGTAGTAGTAGTAGTAGTAGTAGTAGTTATAGTAGTTATAGTAGTAGTAGTAGTATAGTAGTTATAGTAGTTATAGTAGTTATAGTAGTAGTTATAGTAGTTATAGTAGTTATAGTAGTTATAGTAGTGATAGTAGTAGTAGTAGTAGTTATAGTAGTAGTAGTAGTTATAGTAGTTATAGTAGTTATAGTAGTAGTAGTAGTATAGTAGTAGTAGTAGTAGTAGTAGTAGTAGTAGTAGTAGTAGTAGTAGTAGTTATAGTAGTTATAGTAGTAGTAGTAGTAGTAGTAGTAGTAGTTATAGTAGTAGTTATAGTAGTTATAGTAGTTATAGTAGTAGTAGTAGTAGTAGTAGTAGTAATAGTAGTTATAGTAGTAGTAGTAGTAGTAGTAGTAGTATAGTAGTAGTAGTAGTAATAGTTATAGTAGTTATAGTAGTAGTTATAGTAGTAGTTATAGTAGTAGTAGTAGTGGTAGTAGTGGTAGTAGTTATAGTAGTTATAGCTAGTTATAGTAGTTATAGTAGTTATAGTAGTTATAGTAGTTATAGTAGTTATAGTAGTTATAGTAGTAGTAGTAGTTATAGTAGTTATAGTAGTTATAGTAGTTATAGTAGTTATAGCTAGTTATAGTAGTTATAGCTAGTTATAGTAGTTATAGTAGTTATAGTAGTTATAGTAGTTAAGGTAGTTATAGTAGTTATAGTAGTTATAGTAGTTATAGTAGTTATAGCTAGTTATAGTAGTTATAGTAGTTATAGTAGTTATAGTAGTTATAGTAGTTATAGTAGTTATAGCTAGTTATAGTAGTAGTTATAGTAGTTATAGTAGTTATAGCTAGTTATAGTAGTTATAGTAGTTATAGTAGTTATAGTAGTTATAGTAGTTATAGCTAGTTATAGTAGTTATAGTAGTTATAGTAGTTATAGTAGTTATAGTAGTTATAGTAGTTATAGTTATAGTAGTTATAGTAGTTATAGTAGTTATAGCTAGTTATAGTAGTTATAGTTATAGTAGTTATAGTAGTTATAGTAGTTATAGTAGTTATAGCTAGTTATAGTAGTTATAGTAGTTATAGTAGTTATAGTAGTAGTTATAGTAATAGTTATAGTAGTAGTTATAGTAGTTATAGTAGTTATAGTAGTTATAGTAGTTATAGTAGTTATAGCTAGTTATAGTAGTTATAGTAGTTATAGTAGTTATAGTAGTTATAGTAGTAGTAGTAGTTATAGTAGTTATAGTAGTTATAGTAGTTATAGTAGTTATAGTAGTTATAGTAGTAGTAGTAGTTATAGTAGTAGTGGTAGTTATAGTAGTTATAGTAGTTATAGTATTTATAGTAGTTATAGTAGTTATAGTAGTTATAGTAGTTATAGTAGTAGTTATAGTAGTTATAGTAGTTATAGTAGTTATAGTAGTTATAGTAGTTATAGTAGTTATAGTAGTAGTTATAGTAGTTATAGTAGTTATAGTAGTTATAGTAGTTATAGTAGTAGTAGTAGTTATAGTAGTAGTGGTAGTTATAGTAGTTATAGTAGTTATAGTAGTTATAGTAGTTATAGTAGTTATAGTAGTTATAGTAGTAGTTATAGTAGTTATAGTAGTAGTAGTAGTAGTTATAGTAGTTATAGTAGTTATAGTAGTTATATTAGTTATAGTAGTAGTAGTAGTAGTAGTTATAGTAGTTATAGTAGTTATAGTAGTTATAGTAGTTATAGTAGTTATAGTAGTTATAGTAGTTATAGTAGTTATAGTAGTTATAGTAGTAGTTATAGTAGTTATAGTAGTTATAGTAGTTATAGTAGTTATAGTAGTTATAGTAGTAGTAGTAGTTATAGTAGTAGTGGTAGTTATAGTAGTTATAGTAGTTATAGTAGTTATAGTAGTTATAGCTAGTTATAGTAGTTATAGTAGTAGTTATAGTAGTTATAGTAGTTATAGTAGTAGTAGTAGTTATAGTAGTTATAGTAGTAGTTATAGTAGTTATAGTAGTAGTAGTAGTAGTTATAGTAGTTATAGTAGTTATAGTAGTTATAGTAGTTATAGTTGTTATAGTAGTTATAGTAGTTATAGTAGTAGTAGTAGTAGTTATAGTAGTTATAGTAGTTATAGTAGTTATATTAGTTATAGTAGTAGTAGTAGTTATAGTAGTTATATTAGTTATAGTAGTAGTAGTAGTTATAGTAGTTATAGTAGTTATAGTAGTTATAGTAGTTATAGTAGTTATAGTAGTTATAGTAGTAGTTATAGTAGTTATAGTAGTTATAGTAGTTATAGTAGTAGTAGTAGTTATAGTAGTTATAGTAGTTATAGTAGTAGTAGTAGTTATAGTAGTTATAGTAGTTATAGTATTTATAGTAGTAGTTATAGTAGTTATAGTAGTTATAGTAGTTATAGTAGTTATAGTAGTAGTTATAGTAGTTATAGTAGTAGTTATAGTAGTTATAGTAGTTATAGTAGTTATAGTAGTTATAGCTAGTCCGTGGTGAGGAATCGCAGTCCTGATGTCAAAACACAATCGGACAGGGTAGTAGTTATAGTAGTTATAGTAGTTATAGTAGTTATAGTAGTTATAGTAGTTATAGTAGTAGTAGTAGTAGTGGATTCTGCTAGTCCGTGGTGAGGAATCGCAGTCCTGATGTCGAGAAGTTATTTTTAGGTCATAAGAGATGGTAGCGGCAACATTATGTACAAAAAGAGTAAAAATGAATTGTTACAAACACAAAACAAACAAAACACAATCGGACAGGGTAGTAGTTATAGTAGTAGTAGTAGTTATAGTAGTTATAGTAGTTATAGTAGTTATAGTAGTAGTAGTAGTAGTGGTAGTAGTAGTAGTTATAGTAGTAGTAGTAGTTATAGTAGTTATAGTAGTTATAGTAGTTATAGTAGTAGTTATAGTAGTTATAGTAGTTATAGTAGTTATAGTAGTTATAGTAGTAGTAGTAGTAGTAGTAGTAGTAGTAGTAGTAGTAGTAGTAGTTATAGTAGTAGTAGTAGTTATAGTAGTTATAGTAGTTATAGTAGTAGTAGTAGTATAGTAGTTATAGTAGTAGTAGTAGTAGTAGTAGTAGTAGTAGTAGTAGTAGTAGTAGTAGTAGTAGTTATAGTAGTTATAGTAGTAGTAGTAGTATAGTAGTTATAGTAGTTATAGTAGTTATAGTAGTAGTTATAGTAGTTATAGTAGTTATAGTAGTTATAGTAGTGATAGTAGTAGTAGTAGTAGTTATAGTAGTAGTAGTAGTTATAGTAGTTATAGTAGTTATAGTAGTAGTAGTAGTATAGTAGTAGTAGTAGTAGTAGTAGTAGTAGTAGTAGTAGTAGTAGTAGTAGTAGTAGTAGTAGTAGTTATAGTAGTTATAGTAGTAGTAGTAGTAGTAGTAGTAGTAGTTATAGTAGTAGTTATAGTAGTTATAGTAGTTATAGTAGTAGTAGTAGTAGTAGTAGTAGTAGTAATAGTAGTTATAGTAGTAGTAGTAGTAGTAGTAGTAGTAGTATAGTAGTAGTAGTAGTAATAGTTATAGTAGTTATAGTAGTAGTTATAGTAGTAGTTATAGTAGTAGTAGTAGTAGTAGTAGTGGTAGTAGTTATAGTAGTAGTATAGTAGTAGTAGTAGTAGTAGTAGTAGTAGTAGTAGTAGTAATAGTAGTTATAGTAGTAGTAGTAGTAGTAGTAGTATAGTAGTAGTATAGTAGTAGTAGTAGTATAGTTATAGTAGTTATAGTAGTAGTTATAGTAGTTATAGTAGTAGTTATAGTAGTTATAGTAGTTATAGTAGTTATAGTAGTAGTAGTAGTAGTAGTAGTAGTAGTAGTAGTAGTAGTAGTATAGTAGTAGTAGTAGTAATAGTTATAGTAGTAGTAGTAGTAGTTATAGTAGTTATAGTAGTAGTTATAGTAGTTATAGTAGTTATAGTAGTAGTGGTAGTAGTATAGTAGTAGTACTAGTAGTAGTAGTAGTAGTAGTAGTAGTAGTAGTAGTAGTAGTTATAGTAGTAGTAGTAGTAGTAGTAGTAGTGGTAGTGGTAGTAGTAGTATAGTAGTAGTAGTAGTAG